>NC_142128.1:15009500-15311500 GCF_024610735.1 Ursus americanus | reverse complement strand
TTACTTTTAGTGTTAAATAAATTTAAAAAAAACCCAAACATCACCAAAACTGATGTCAAGGAGCATACCTCCTGTGTCGTCTTCTAGGAGCTTTATGGCTTCAGGTCTTGCATTCAGTTTTTAAATTATTTTTTGAGTTAATTTTTGTGTGGTGTAAGGTACTGGTCCAGTTTTCCCAGCACCATTTTTCGAAGAGACTTTCTTTTCCCCTTTGTATATTGTTGGCTCCTTTGTCAAAAATTAACTAACCGCATATGTGTGAATTTATTTCTGGACTCTCTGTTCTGTTCCATTGATTTGTGTCTGTTTTTATGCCAGTACAATACCATTTTGATTTCTTGGCTTTGTAATGTAGTTTGAAATCAGGAAGCATGATGCCTCCAGCTTTGCTCTTCTTTCTCAAGATTGCTTTGACTATTCAGGGTCTTTCGTGGTTCCATAAAATTTTAGGATGGTTTGTTCTATTTCTGTGAAGAATGCCATTGGAATTTTGATAGAGGTTACACTGAATCTGTAGATTGCTTTGGGTAGTATGGACATTAGTAATTCTTCTAAGCCATGAGCATGGGATATCATTCCATGTATTTGTGTCTTCTTCATCAGTGTCTTATCCCGCTCAGTGTATAGATCTTTCATTCGTTGGTTAATTTATTCCTAGGCATTTTGTTCTTTTTGATGCAGTTGTAAATGGGATTGTTTTGTTAATTTCTCTTTCTGATAGTTCACTATTATCATGTGACATGCAACAGATTTCTATATATTGATTTTGTATCCTGTAATTGTACTGAGTTCATTTATTATTAGTTCAGTTTTTTGGTAGCGTCTTTAGAGTTTTCTATACGTATATCATGTCATCTGCAAATAGTGACAGTTTTACCACTTTCTTTCCAATTTGGCTGCCTTCTGTTTCTTTTCTTGCCTAATTGCTCTGGCAAGGACTTCCAATACTATGTTGACTAAAAGGGGCAAGAGTGGCATCTTTGTCTTGGCCTGATCTAATAGGAAAAGGTTTCAGCTATTCATTGTTCAATATGGTGTTAGCTGAGGGCTTGTCATATATGGCCTTTACACATTGAGGTGTGTTCTCTCGAAACCCAGTTTGTTGAGAGTTTTTATCATAAATTGGTGTTGAATTTTGGAAAGTTCTTCGTCTGCATCTATTGAGGTGATAGTATTTTAGGAAAATTTACTTTCAAATATTCAATGTATCTTTGAGGTCAGAGGAGATCGGTGATACGGTATATGTTGATAAGGAAACATTTGAAATATTTTCAATAAACTAATGAATTTGGATTAATTGACTTAGGTAAAAGCATTTTAAAAACGTCAGCTGCTTCTCCGACTCATATTTGCTCTAATGCAAGAGTTAGAGGGATGGTTTATGAAAGAAAAGAGGTACTATCCTATTTATCCTTCAAAATCATTGACCTTGAAATAGAACATTTCTCACAAATATTCATAAAAATATTTTATCACTTCCTAGGTGTTCCAGTTACT
This sequence comes from Ursus americanus, assembly GCF_024610735.1. NCBI lineage: Eukaryota > Metazoa > Chordata > Mammalia > Carnivora > Ursidae > Ursus > Ursus americanus. Next base: position 15,310,003 of record NC_142128.1, on the reverse strand, counting down.
GACTGATCTGAAAGAGCAACGGAAAGAAAGTGGAAAGAACAAACACAGTTCTGGGCAACAGAACTTGAATACTATCACCTATGAAGTAAGCCTATGCTTCTGCAAGGTCTACCCAAACTACCATTGAGGGGGATTGGTTTATTCCGCAAATGACTAGCCATCAAATCATGACTACCTCTTACTTGATTTGAGTAGTTTTACTGTAACCCAGTTTTATTCTGATTATACAAGTGGAAGGAGTTTGGCCAGTGGTGAGGGTTAACCAGTGATAAACTTGGAGGGAATAATCAAAAGACTGCGCTCAATTCTAACATTTGCATGTCAGGGATCCCTAGGACCACCCTTGGATTCAGTAATTCACTGGAAGTACTCAGAACTCACTGAAAGCTATTGTATTCAGTTGTAATTTATTACATGAAAAGGATACAGGTTAAAATTGGCCATGGGAAAAAGCATATGGGGAGAAATTCCATTTAGGAGAAATTCTAGCTCAGAGCTTCTGTTGTCCTCTAATGTGGAGTCAGAATATGTTTCTCTCTAGGGGCGCCTGGGTGGCACAGCGGTTAAGCGTCTGCCTTCGGCTCAGGGCATGATCCCGGCGTTCTGGGATCGAGCCCCACATCAGGCTCCTCCACTATGAGCCTGCTTCTTCCTCTCCCACTCCCCCTGCTTGTGTTCCCTCTCTCGCTGGCTGTCTCTGTTGAATAAATTTAAAGAAATCTTTAAAAAAAAAAAAAAAAAAAGAATATGTTTCTCTCTTGAAAATTGGTGTGTGATAATACATACGTATTATTGTCAGCCAGGGAAGCTCAGCTAAACTTCGGTGTCCCAAATTTTTATTTGGGCTCTATCATATAGACGTGATTGAGGATTGATTTGTTCATCTCAGCCTCTAGGTACACTGATACTGCATGACCCAAAGCCCCTACTCTAAGTCACATTTTTTTTAAGACTATTCAGTATGACCTAAGGCCTCCAGACAAAGATACTCCTATTGAGTATAACACTCCCAGGGTCTAGAGATTGCCTCCTAGGAGCTGAGGGCAAAGGCCCAACTATCTCTTTGGGCAAAGCCAAATTCTTTATTACACAAAAAGTAATGTTTTTTATTGTAAAAAACTTACAAAGTACCAAAAAGTATAAAGAAGAAAGCAAAAGTAATTTACAATTTTAACATCTAGTTGACATTTTGCTATTTTCTCCCAACCTTATGCTTTATCCTTAAAAAAGTTTAAGCCATCGTATTTGTTTTATGTGATGTTTTATTTTGTATCTGTCATTTTAATTTATGTTTTCTTTTATTTCCTTTCACATCTGATTCGTCTCTACAAAGGATAGAGTTTTAATTATCTTTATCTTTCCAAAGACACAATTAAACCTGGATTAAGTTACTATAATCCCTTTTAAGGAAATTAAGGGGTGTTTAGCACTTTTGTCACCATTCCTCCCTATCCAGTTATGTTCATCTAATCATGTGTTTAAAATCCTGTCATTCAGGGGCGCCTGGGTAGATCAGTCGGTTAAACATCTCACTCTTGATTTTGGCTCAGGTTATGATCTCAAGATCATGAGGTTGAGCCACACTCAGCGTGGAGCCTGCTTAAGATTCTTTCTCCCTCTCTCTCTGCCTTCTCTGCCCCCAGCTTGTGCATACCTGTGCTCTCTTTCTCAAAAAAAATCTCTCATTCATTTATACACTCATGTTCTTTTATGTTATACCGTTCATCTCTTTCAAAAAAGAAAATGAGGGGCGCCTGGGTGGCACAGCGGTTAAGCGTCTGCCTTCGGCTCAGGGCGTGATCCCGGCGTTCTGGGATCGAGCCCCACATCAGGCTCCTCTGCTATGAGCCTTCTTCTTCCTCTCCCACTCCCCCTGCTTGTGTTCCCTCTCTCGCTGGCTGTCTCTATCTCTGTCGAATGAATAAATAAATAAAATCTTTAAAAAAAAAAAAAAAGAAAATGAAATGTTTGTTGGTAATTAGTTTTATAGCCAAATTAGTTTAAACTCACTGCAACTCTGTTACGTATTTTAATTCATGGTTTCTTAAGGAAAGTTATTGTGGTGTTAAATGTTTTGAGACATTTTATGCCTGAGAATGTATTTCTAGTGTTCTTAATGTGAATAGCACCTCATCTGAACATGGAGTTCTTGGGTTCAGCTTTCCTTCTGCAAGGCTCTACAGGTATTACTTAGCCTGTTAGTGTTTGTTGTTACAGAGGAGTCTGAGACCAACCTGATTTTTGCACTTGGGAGAGACGCTTCACTTAGATGCTTGAGGTTACTGTTTACTTTTCAGGTTTGAAGTTCCTTTCAAGTTATGTCTAGGTGGAGTTCCCTCTTTGAGAAAAAGTAAAAGCCTTTTATTTTGAGATAATTATAGCCTTACAGAAGTTATAAACATGGTGCCGAGAGTACCCATATGCCCTTCCCTTAGTTTTCCCTGATGTTAATATCTTATATAACCATGGCACAATTTTTAAAACTAAGAAAATTACACAAAGATTTTATTCAAATTTTCTGTTTTTCCATTAATGTTCTTTTTCTGTTCAAGGATACTATTTTGTATTTAGTTACCATGTCTCCTTAATATCCTCCAGTCTGGTAATGGGTTCTTAGTCTTTCCTCATCTTCCATGCATGACCTTGATACTTCTGAAGAGTAATGGTCAAGTATTTGTAGAATGTCCCTCCATTTTGGTTTGCTTGATGTTTTCTTGTGAACAGACTGGAGTTATGGCTTTTGGGGAAGAATGCCACAAAAGAGATGTGCCCTTCTCATTGCATAGTATAGGGTGCATCAGTGTCTTCTTACTGATGCTGTGAATTTGTTTACTTGGTTAAGGTGGTATCTTCCTGGTTTCTCCACTGTCAAGTTACTGATTTTCCATTTCCACTTTGTATTAGTTAGATAGGATTCACCACATCCAGCCCATTCAAGGGGGAGGGGATTAGGCTTCACTTCTTGAAGGGAAGGAGATCAAAGAATTTGAGGACATATATTAAAACCATCACAGTAATTAATAAATATTTTGGGGGCGCCTGGGTGGCACAGCGGTTGAGCGTCTGCCTTCGGCTCAGGGCGTGGTCCCGGCGTTCTGGGATCGAGCCCCACATCAGGCTCCTCCGTTATGAGCCTGCTTCTTCCTCTCCCACTCCCCCTGCTTGTGTTCCCTCTCTCGCTGGCTGTCTCTATCTCTGTCGAATGAATAAATAAATAAAATCTTTAAAAAAAATTTTAAAAAAATAAATATTTTGGGGAAGATGCTTTGAGACTATGCAAATATCCCACTTAAAGCTTTTGCCCATTAATTTTAGTATTCATTGGTATGTCTTTCCTGCAGTAATTATTACTATGGTTCAATTGCCTAATGGTGATTTATTTCCCTCATTCCTTCCACATTTAACACAGAATTCTTCTGTAGGAAGCACTTGTTCCTTCTCATCCTTTTATTTACTTATATCCCTGTGGACTGGCGACTGTTTTATTCTTTGGGTTCCCTGTTTTTATTTTTTCTTTTCTTTTGTTTTTTTGAGTTTTCAAACTTCTGTTAATCCATGTTTATTTCCTTTTTTAATTTAAATTCAATAATTAACATATAATGTAATATTGGTTTCAGAGGTACAGGTCTGTGATTCATCAGTCTTATAGAACACCCAGTGCTCATTATATCACATGCCCTCCTTAATGTCCATCACCCAGTTACCCCATCCCTCCACCCACCTCCCCTCCAGCAACCCTCAGTTTGTTTCCTATGACTAAGAGTCTCTTATGGTTTGTCTCCCTCTCTGGATTCGTTTTGTTTTATTTTTTCCTCTCTTCTGCTATGATCCTCTGTTTTGTTTCTTGAATTCCACATATCAGTGAGATCATATGATAATTGTCTCTCTCTGATTGACTTATTTCACTTAGCATCATACCCTCTAGTTCCATCCACGTTGTTGCAAATGGCAAGATTTCATTTTTTTTTTTGATGGCTGAGTAATTTCCATTGTGTATATATATATCACTAAAAAAATTGTTTGAAATATGACACAATTATCAGATTGAGTTTTTTCTTTTTCTTTCTTTTTTTTTTTTTGAAGATCAGAAAAGCTTTCTTCTAGAATGTCATTCATTATTCTTCCTCTTCTAGTCACTGGTTTTCTTTTTGAGGAATTCCCATCCTATGAAGACTGACTCTCCTGAAGGCATTTGTTTTATAGAAGATTTTTTTTTTAAGATTTATTAGAGAGCGGGCATGCACCATGGAGGAGGGGTGCAAAAGGGGAGAGAGAGGGACAAGCAGGAGCCGTAGGCGGGGCTTGATCCCATGACCCTGAGATCATGACCTGAGCCGAAATCAAGAGTCAGGTGCTCAGCTGACTGAGCCACACAGATGCCCTTTCATAGAAGATTTTTGAAAGAAAATTTTAGAATACTAAATTATAGCTATTGTCTTCCCTTTTTCTCATTCAGGTTTTTTGTCTTATGCTTACTTTTTCTTTCTTTTTTTGGGGTAGACGTTAAAATACATATCAAAAACACCATGCAGGCACCAGAGTCCTGAGATTGTTAGAGAATTTCTCACAGCAATGAAAAGCCACAAGTTGACCAAGTAAGTAAAAAAATTTTTTTATTTTTAATTTAAATTTAGTTAGCATTTAGTGTATTATTAGTTTCAGGGGTAGAATTTAGTGATTCATCAGTTGCATGTAACAGCCAGTGCTCATTACATCAAGTGCCCTCCTTAATGCCCATCACCCAGTTACCCCATCCCACCACCCTTCTCCCCTCCAGGAACCCTCAGTTTGTTTCCTATAGTTAAGAGTCTTATGATTTATCTCTGATTTAATCTTATTTTGGTTTTTCATCCCTTCCCCTATGTTCATCTGTTTTGTTTCTTAAATTCCACGTAGAAGTGAAATCATATGGATTTGTCTTTCTCTGACTTATGTCACTTAGCATAATACCCTCTAGTTCCATCCATGTCATTGCAAATGGCAAGATTTCATTCTTTTTGATGGCTGAGTAATAGTCCACTGTGTGTGTGTGTGTGTGTGTGTGTGTGTGTGTGTGTGTGCGCGCGCGTGTGTGTGTGTGTGTGTGTGTACCACACCTTTATTCATTCATCTGTCGATGGACAGCTAGGCTCTTTCCGTATTTTGGCTATTGTGGACGTTGCTGCTCTAAACATTGGGGTGCATGTGCCCTTTCAAATCACTGTAGTAAAAATTTTAAGTAGGAAAAGCATGTGACACATAATGAAAAAGATAGTTTACAAAAACCATCCTCAGTAATAGCGTATTTCTTTTTTGTTGGGTTTTGAATGATAATTAACATGCAGTGCTCTTTTAAAGTAGGATCATGGTATTGTGCATAAGACAACTGAGACTTAGACACAAGGATCCTTCTAGAGCCAGAAACAGAATTTAATGGGATTTTTTTAATCTTAAAATCTTTTTGGGTTTTTTTTTGAGTCCCAGTTCTGTGACCTGCCCCATAACCCCTTTACAGCACTCAGGGCAAATTTGTTGAAAATAGGGTTCACAAATTAAAGTGCTCTTTATAAAATTGACCAGTTAAGTCATCTGAAAATTGTGTTTACTCAGGGCAAAAATGGCTTGATAATATTCGTCTTCTTTAGAGCTCGATTTCTTTTCCTGGTGACCTTCTTGAATAAATTAAGCCTGTAGGAATTAAAAGCATCATTAAGAATTAGATTAAGAGGGATGCCTGGGTGGCTTAGTCGGTTAAGTGTCTGCCTCTGACTCAGGTCATGATCCCAGGGTCCTGGGATCAAGCCCCACATTTGGCTCCCTGCTCAGTGGGGAGTCTGCTTCTCCCTCTGCCTCTGCTGCTCCTGCTGCTTGTGCTCTGTCTCTGTCAAATAAATAAAATCTTTTCTAAAAAAATTAGATTAAGAGTTTACATGAGAAGAACACTAGCTCTTGTCTTTTAGAGTTGATACAGAGCTGATAAATCTCAAAAGCTTCTGTCATTCATTGAGGATAATTAATAATTTTCTTTTGAAGGAAACATTGGTGTTATTTCAGACACACAGCTGATACACTATCAATAAACTAAGTGTACTTCTCTTGCCTCTCTTGTCCAAATGCACTTTGAAGGGAAACATAATTCGTGTGTGTGTGTGTGGGTGTGTGTGTGTATTTTATTTTTTTACTTTGGTAAATTTTGTCATCCTAACTGCTTTTAAGTGTACAATTCATTAGTGTTAAATATATTCACATGTTGTGCAACTAATATCCAGAAGTTTTTAATCTTGCAAAACTGAAACTCTATACCAATTAAACAACTTCCATTTCCCCCTAACCTCAGCCCCTGGCAGCCCCCATTCGGTCTTTTGTTTGTATGAATTTGTCTACTCCAGATACTAAGTGGAATCATATAGTATGTCTTTTTTTAAAAAATTGAATATTTAATATTTTTAAAATTAATTAAAATAATTATTTTTTGTTTTACCATTTAAGTCATTTTTAAGTGTGCGGTTCATGAGGTGCATTCACATTGTTGTACAACCATCACTGCCATCCACCCACAGAATATTTTTCATCTTGCAAAACTGAAACTTTGCACTTACTAAATAATGACTCTCCACATTCCCTACCTTCTGTAGAGCGCCTGGTAACCACCAGTCTGCTTTCTCTCATGAACTCTGAGTACCTCTTTTTAGGGGATCATGCAGTATTTGTCCTTTTGTGACTGGCTAATTTCATTTACCATAATGTCTTCAGTTTCATCCCTGTTGTAGCATGTGTCAAATTTGCCTTCCTTTTGAACACTGCATGATATTTTATATATTCATATATCTGTTGATATATACCTAAATTGTTTTCACCTTTTAGCTATTGTGCGTAATGATGCTGCTATGAACATGCGTGTACAAATATCTTTGAGACTCAGCAGAAGTCAAATTGCTATTCTAACTTTTTGCAAAACTGCCATACTGATTTCCGTAGTGGCTACACCATTACTTACCCCCAAGCAGTGCATGAGGGTTCCAGTTTCTCCACATCCTTGTCAACACTTGTCTTCTGTTTTTTTGATAATAGCCATCTTAATAGGTGTGAAGCATTATCATTGTGGTTTTGTTTTGCATTTATTTAGTGATGTCAGTCATCTTTGTCCAAAAATTTGTCCAGATTTTGAAGTCCAAATGTGTATTTCTCGTTTCTTATTTGTGCCTTTGTGTCATATCTAAGAAATCATTGTCAAATCCAAAGTCATAAAGCTTTTCCACTATTTTTTTTTGAGAGTTTTATACTTTTTTTTTTTTTTGAAGATTTTATTTATTTATTTGACAGAGATAGAGACAGCCAGCGAGAGAGGGAACACAAGCAGGGGGAATGGGAGAGGAAGAAGCAGGCTCATAGTGGAGGAGCCTGATGTGGGGCTTGGTCCCATAACGCTGGGATCACGCCCTGAGCTGAAGGCAGACGCTTAACTGCTGTGCCACCCAGGCGCCCCGAGAGTTTTATACTTTTATGTCTTCTGTTTAGATGTTAGATTCATTTTGAATTAATTTTTGTGTGTGGTGTAAAATAAGGATTCACCTTCATTCTTTTACATGTGGCTATGCCATTTTCCCACCACAATTTGTTGAAAAGATTGTACTTACCCATTGAATAATCTCGGCACCCTTGTCAAAAATCATTTGACCATACATGTGAGAGTTTATTTCTACACTCTGTTCCATTGGGCTACATGTCTGTCTTTACACTAATACTATACTGTTTTGATTGCTATTGCTGTAGTTTTATAGTAAGTTTTGAAATCAAGAAATGTGACATCTCCAGCTATATTCTTTTTCAAGATTGTTTGGGTTATTTAGGGTCCCTTGGGGTTTCTGTATGTTTTTTTTCTATTTCTGCAAAAAATGCTATTGGGATTTTGATAGGGATTACGTTCAATCTGTAGTTTGCTGTGGGTAAGTATGGCCATTTTAACAATGTTAAGTTTCACAGTCCCAAAAACATGGGATGTCTTTCCATTTGTGTCTTCTTTAATTTCTTTCAGCAACATTGTATAGTCTTCAGTGTATGGTCTTTCACCTCCTTGGTTAAGTTTATTCCTAAGTATTTTATTTTTTTCAGTGCTATTGTAAATGGAATTGTTTTCTTAATTCCCTTTTCAGATTGTTAGTGGTAGAAACACAGCTGGTTTTTGTGTGTTGATTTCATATCCTGTAACTTTGCTGAAATTGTTTATCAGTTCTAACAGTTTTTTGTAGAATCTTTAGGTTTTCTACTTGTAACGTAATGTTGTCTGTGAGCAGAGATAATTTTACTTCTTCTTTTTCAATTTGCATGCTTTTATTTCTTTTTCTCATTTATTTATTTATTATTTTATTTATTATTTTTTAAAAGATTTTATTTATTTATTTGACAGAGATGGCGAGAGAGAGAACACAAGCAGGGGGAGTGGAAGAGGAAAAACCAGGTGTAATCAGTTGAAATCATTAGTTTAGTCTAAATGCTTTTTGACCATTACAACCTTTAATATTGATAAAACAGTCTTGAAGCACGTTGTGTTTATAATGAAAAGAGCAGTAGTTGAATCCTCACTGGTGTAGCTTTGTTGCCTGCCTTTAGTATAACCTTTATGGTTAATGGTTTGTGGTGTTTGAAGTAGTAGGGGATGCCTGGCCTTTTTTGATAGCTGAAAATCATTTTAAGAAATGCACATAATCAAATGCTTCAAAAATTGGAAGATAGCTCTGAGAAGGGGCTGACTTCCATTGGAAGTGTTTCTGTAGAAAATGAGGGAAAGGGAAATGGAAGGTGAGAAGAGAGCATTTAAGTGTAGGAGAAGTGAGGTTTTGGCTGTTTTATACACACTGACTCAATCGTGATAGCCAACGCAGTGTTGTACAGATGGGTGAACTGAGGCTCAGGTAAGTTACGTATGTGCCCCAAATCACGCACAGAGTAAGGGGTAACCCAGTAGTGAATTCTTCCAGCTTACCCAAAGTTTCATGTTGTTTTTCTGAGAAAGTTGGTTAGTGTGTGTATCAAGATAGGGACCCAGCGGGCCCTTTGGTTGTCCATGCTTGGGTATTGAGAAGGAACTTTTTCTTCTGGGGGAAGAGAACAGAGCTACTCTTCCAATACCCAGGCAAGAGAATTTTTCACTCCCAGAAATCTTAGAGTCAGTGTTGGACTCATATAAATATTTCTTTTAAAATGATTCATCATGTCATTAATATACAAGTAAATCATGTGTATTGCAGAGCAGTTCTGTTACCCCCCAGAAATAACCTCATTCTGTCTTTTGTAATTAATCCCTTCCCCTGTGCCCAGTGCCTAGCAACTGATCTGTTTTCTTTTCCTATAGATTTTCCCTTTCCAGAAAATCATACAAATGGAATCATACAATATATAGCCTTTTGAGTATGTCTTCTTTCCATCTACGTACTGCATTTGTGATTTATCCACATTGTTATTTGTTCCTTGTTATTGCTGAGTAGTGTTCCACTATATGGATGTACTGCGGTTTGTTCATTCACTCATCAGTTGAAAGACATTGAGATGTTTCCAGCTTTTGGCAGTTATGCATAAAGCTACTGTAAGCACCTCATAAAGTTTTGTGTGAGAATAAGTTGAACTCTGTAAGAAATTGCCAACTCTTTTCTAAAGTGACTGCAGCATTTTGCATTCTCTCTGGCAGTGTAAGAGAGTTCCACTTCATATCCTCACTGGTACTTGGTATTTTTAGTAATTTTTATTTTAGCTGTTACATTGGTTTGAAGGGGTATCTCATTGTGGGTTTGGTTTTTTTTTTTTTTTTTTTTTTGAGATTTATTTATTTATTTAGAGAGAGGGAGAGAGCGAGCATGCATGCAGGCGAAGGGTCTGAGGGAGAGAATCCCCAAGCAGACTCCCTACTGAGTGCAGAGCCTGACACAGGGCTCAGTCTTCCCACCCATGAGATCACAACCCGAGCCAAAATCAAGAGTCAGACGCTTAACTGACTGAGCCACCCAGGCATCCCTCATTTTGGTTTTAATTACATTTCCTTAATAATGACTAATGTGGAGCATTTTCTTGTTCTTATTTTATCTTCTTGGGTGAAGTGTCTGAATATTTTGTCCATTATTTTATTGTTTTTTTAATTGCATAGATTTAAGAATTCTTTGTATATCCTGGATGTAAGTCCTTTGTTCAGTATGTAATTTGCAGATATTTTCTCCAGTTTGTGGGTTTTTTTGTTTGCTCTCTTTTTTAAAGATTTTATTTATTTGAGAGAGAGAAAGAGGGAGAGAAATCATGAGCAGGGGGAGAGGGTCCAAGGGAGAGGGAGAAGTAGCCTCCCCGCTGAGCAAGGAGCCTGACGCAGGGCTTCTTCCCAGGACCCCGAGGTCATGATCTGAGCCAAAGGCCCAACTGACTGAGCCACCCAGGTGCCCCTTTCTTTTCATTCTCTTAACACTTTCTCAGAGCAGAAGGTTTTGATGGAGTCAAATTTATCTTTTCTTTTTTGTCTTCTGCATCCCGCCTTTAACGTTTTATGTAAAAATTCTGCCATGTCCAGGGTTAACAAAGATTTTTCTCTTATGTTTTCTTCCAAAAGTAATCCTTTTTTTTTTTTTTAAGATTTTGTTTTTGTTTTTTATTTATTTGACAGAGACAGCCAGGAAGAGAGGGAACACAAGCAGGGGGAGTGGGAGAGGAAGAAGCAGGCTCCTAGCAGAGGAGCCCTATGTGGGGCTCGATCCCAGAATGCTGGGATCACGCCCTGAGCCAAAGGCAGATGCTTAACGACTGCGCCACCCAGGCGCCCCTAGAAGTAATCCATTTTGAGTTGGTCTTGAGGGTATGTTGTGAGATAAGGGTTGAGATTCAGTGTGTGTGTGTGTGTGTGTGTGTGTGTGTGTGTGTGTGTGTGTAGATTTCAAAGTGTTTCAGTACCATTTGTTGAAAAGACCATCCTTTCTTTGTTGAATTGCCTTTGCTGTTTTATAAGAAATCTGTTGATTCTGTTACTTCATTCTGTATTGCTCCTTTGATCTATGTGTCTGTTTTTCTGTCAGTACCACACTGTCTTGATCACTGCAGCTTTGTGTAGTAAGTGTGAAATCAAATAGTAAAAGTTCTTCAATTTCGTTCTTTTTCAAAATTGTTTTGGTTTTTCTAGTTTGTTTGGCTTTTCTAGTTCCTTTGCCTTTTTATATAAAATTTTTTAAAGATCTATTAGAGGCATCCCTTACTATAAATTTTTTAATCAGCATCTAGAACAGATCCTGCGGTTTGGGATTTCATTACATAAGTTTTTGGGGAAAAATTATTACCATATCAGTATCAATATCTAATCCATGGAAACAGTGTATCTCTCCACTTATTTAGGACTTTAATTTCTTTCATCACTGTTTCTGTAGTTCAGCATACAGGTTCTGCATAACTTATTAGATTTAAACCTGTGAATTTAATAATTTTTGGTACTATTGGAAATAGCACTGATTTCCAGATGTTTAATGCTAATGTAGAGAAATACAGCTGATTTGTCTATATTGATCCAATGCTGCACAGCCTTGCTAAATCCATTTACTAATACCAGGAGCTTTTTTTAGTATGTTCTTTGTGATTTTTCTATGTGGACAGTGATGGTATTTGTGAATGCAGAATGTTAAAAGTTTTTTCAGATCTTTTTGCCTTTATTTCTTTTCCCTGTCTCATGTTCTGGCTAGGACCATAATGTTACTGTATCATGTTCAGTAGGAGTGGTAAGAGCAGACATCTTTACCTTGTCCCTGATGTTAGGGGAAGAAGGCTTTCAGTTAATTTACCAGTAAGTATGTTAGCTTAGGTTTTTCATGGATGCCCTTTACCAGTTTTAGGAAGTTTGCCAAGATTTTTATCATGACTGGATGTTGATTATGTCAGTTGCTTTTTCTTTGTCTCTTGAGGTGTTCATATGGTTCTTGTTCCTTTAGTCTTTAAAAATGTATCTTTTTGGGGCACCTGGCTGACTTAGTTGGGGGAGCGTGCAGCACTTAATCTCGGGATCGTGAGTTCAAGCCTCATATTGGGTGTAGAGATTACTTACAAAAATGTAATCTGAAAAAAAATGTATCTTTTTGCTTTTTGGCTATATCTTTTTGTGTATTTTGCTTAGTGGTAACAATTTGCACACCTAATCATTTACAGTCCAGATAGAGTTAATATTTTACCACTGAGTAAAATATATATAAGTCCCTTAACTTCTCCCTTTTATGTTGTAGTTGTCATATTTATTACATCTGTATCATTGAAAATAGTATTTAGTGGTGTTTTAACATTTACTTTATATACTTTTACATATTTTAAAGATTAGGAGGATAAAAATAGTTTTTTATGTTTACCCAGATTTTTACCACTCATTTTGCTCTTTTTTTTTTTTTTAAAGATTTAATTAATTAATTTGACAGGGGGTTGGGGCAGAGGGGGAGGGAGAAGCAGGCTCCCTGTTGAGCAGAGAGCCCGATGCAGGACTCGATCCCAGGACCCTGGGATCACGACCCAAGCTGAAGGCAGATGCTTAACCGACTGAGCCACCCAGGCGCCCCTTGCTCTTCTTTCTGAAGTTCCATGTGTACTTCTTACCATTTACTTTAGCCTGAAAAACTTTCATTAGCATTTCTTTTAGAACAGGTCTGCTGGATACAAATTTCCTTACTTTTCTTTCAACTGAGAATGTTATTTTCTTCCATTCCTGAAGGATAGTGTCATAGGTTGATTGGTCTTTTCTTTCAGCACTTTATACTTCAGTGTCTTCTAACTGCCATGGTTTCCGTTGAGTAATCTGGTCATGCAGTGTATAATGTGTTATTTTCTTCTAGCTGCTTTTGGTGTTTTTTTCTTCTCTCTGGTCTTCAAAAGTCTGATTGTGATTTTTTTTTTCCAGTTTATCTTTGCTGAGCTTCTTGATTATGTAAATTTTTGCCTCTTACTAAATTTGTGAAGCTTTGGACCATTATTTTGAAATAATTTTTTCTGCCCCAGTCGCTTTCTCTTTTCTTTCTGGAACTCCAAAGATAACTATTAGAACTTTAAAAGTAGTTCTATAGGTCCCCAACACTCTGTTCTCTCTTTTTTTTTTTCAGACAAACTTTTTTATTAACATTTCCCAAACAATCTGTATGGTTGTCACTCTTAGTTCCTTAACTGGAACATGTTGGACCCTGTTGACACGAAAAGCTTTGGATAATGAAACGCAAGTAGGGGATCAGGAGCTGGGGAAAGGGGTGGGAAGAAAGAAAATGATGCATCACTTTTCCTCTAGATCTACTTTTTTTTTTTTTTTTTAAGATTTATTTATTTGTTTGAAAGGGGGTTAGGGCAGAGGGAGAGAATCTTTCAAGCAGACTCTCCGCTGAGCGTGGAGCCCAATGTGGGGCTCAATCCTGCAGCCCATGAGACCATGACCCGAGCCGAAACCAAGAGTCGGACACTGAACTGACTGAACCACGAGGCACTCCTTCTCTAGATCTACTTTGATTGTCACATGCAATTTCAGCTGGATGGCACCTTGTCACATGACTGTATTCTTCCAATCCATGGCTCCTCTGTAGGCTGTTTATCAGTAAAGACCACAGAGCAGTCCTGTTTTGTGGAACCTTCTGCAGTGATAGAAATATTCCTCTGGTCTGTCCTGTACAGTAGCTTCTAGCCACATGCAGCTGTGGATCATTTGAAATGTGACTCGTGCAAAGGAGGAACTGCATTTTTAGTTTAATTTAATTTAATTATTATTTTTTAAAGATTTTATTTATTTGCCAGAGAGAGAGAGAGAGTGTGCGCATGCATGCTCACACAAGCAGGGGAAGCAGCAGGCAGAGGGAGAAGCAGGCTCCCCGCTGAGGAGCCGGATGTGGGACGTGATCCCAGGACCCTGAGATCATGACCTGAGCTGAAGTCAGACTTTTAACCAACTGAAACCCCCCCCCCCCAGGTACCCCTGTATATCTTCTTTGATGAGGTGTTTGTTTAGGTCTTTTGGCCATTTTTTAATTGGGTTGTTTTCTTATTGTTTTAAGAATTTGTTGTATATTTTGGATAACAGTCCTTTATCCTGTGTCTTTCATAAATATTTTCTCCTAGTCTGTGGTTTGTTTTCTCATTTTCTTGATGTCATGTTTCACAGAGCAGTTGTTTTTAATTTTAATGAAGTCCAGTCTATCGGTTAATTTTTTCACGGATTGTGCCTTTGGTATTGTAGCAGAAAAGTCACCACCAAACTCAGGATCATCTGGGTTTTCTCCTGTATTATCTTCTAGGAGTGTTTATAGTTTTGCATTTTACGTTTAGGTCTAGTTGTCTAGACAGTTGTTTTCTAGGTGGTAGAGAGGTGGATTCCTGGTTCTTCCCACCCTGCCATTTTCCCTGAATCCTCTCTGTTAATTTTTTTCCTTTCCCTGCCCCTCTTTGTTGTTCAAACAAGATGATTTCTACTGATCTGTCTATAAATTCACACTTTTGTCATCTCCGTTTTGTTAATAAGGCCAGCCAGTGAATTTTTTATTTCATACATGTTTTTAGTTCTAAAATTTCCATTTGTTTATTATTTATAATATTTTTTAATGAATTTTTTAAATTATATTATGTTAGTCACCATACAGTACATCCCTGGTTTCTGATGTAAAGTTTGATTCATTAGTTGCGTATAACACCCAGTGCACCATGCAATACATGCCCTCCTTACTACCCGTCAGCAGCCTATCCCATTCCCCCACCTCCCTCCCCTCTGAAGCCCTCAGTTTGTTTCTCAGAGTCATAATTTCTGTCTCTTTCCTGAGAACTTACATTATTCCACTCATTTCAAGAATATGTTATAATAGCTACTTTAATGTCTTTGATAATTCCAACATATGGGTTATTGTAGGTTTGGTATCTGTTGATTATGTTTTCCCTCGAGAATGAGTTGTATTTTCTTTCTTTCCATTGAGGTAATTTTAAATTATATCTTGGACCTTTTCAATATTATATTGTTTAGACTTGATCCTGTTAAAAGCCTCTGGTTAATGTGGCTTTTTTTTTTTTTGGTTTCTTTTAGCAGTCAGTCAACCCAGTTAGGTTCACACCTCAAGTCTGTTGCCTTCCATGGGCAAGGATTTCTTTTTTTTAAAGATTTTATTTATTTATTTGACAGAGAGAGAGAAACAGCCAGCAAGTGAGGGAACACAAGCAGGGAAGTGGGAGAGGAAGAAGCAGGCTCCCAGCAGAGGAGCCTGATGTGGGGCTCGATCCCAGGACTCTGGGATCACGCCCTGAGCCGAAGGCAGATGCTTAACAACTGAGCCACCCAGGCACCCCCAGTTTTATTTTTAAAACCTTTGGTCTGCAGTTTTGGATCTTTTTGCAAATGAGCCTGGAGTGGTGGTTTAACATGTTCACTTCTCAGTGTGTTTGCTGTGCTGAGTCTGTTGGGTTTTTGTTGTTTTGGGGCTGTTCTGCATGTGAATAGCTCAAGCTGAACCTAGGGTTTGTGCTAATTGATGCTCAAATATAGGGGAATCTCCTTCTCTAGCCCACCTCTCTGGGGTTGCCCCTGTACTCTTTGACCCACTTGAGCCCCCCCTTTTGGTTCTCTGGCCATAAGTACTGGATTTCTTCACAAGTACTGGGTTTAGCTGCCCGCACGCACGTAGGGTTGTTACTGGTGCCCCCCTTAGGGCGAAGCAAGAAGAGATAATGAGGAAAAGGGGGAAAAAGATATTACTTGGCGCTCTGGACCACAGAGACTCTCGTCATGGCTACACTCACTGCCAGGGCTCCTGGGGGAGCTGCCCTTGAGCAGAGTTTCATCCAGATTTCTAGGTCTCAGGGGCCCCTTTCCCCAGTCTTCTGGCTGGAAAGATGGAATTTCGGTTGGAGTTTTATCTGCCTGTTGGAACTACCACCATAGCTCTGCTGTGGCCTGAGGATCAGGGCTGTGAGAGATAAGAGAAAACAAAGCGAAAGAAACTCATGTTTCTTTCTACCACACTAACTAGTTCTTCAAGTTTATTTCCCTCTGCACTCCACCTACTTTTGTATCCTTTTCAGAGTCCTTAGGTTATTCCTTTTGTATTTAGTCCTGGGGATTTTTGTTGTTGTTACAATCACTAGAAAGATTGGCTTTGGTGGTCTCACTCTCATCTTACGTACAATGCAAGTCCTGATAGTTGGTTTTTAAGATCTCTTCTCAATATTTGTCTGGTCTGGTGTATTACTTCCCGATCCCTACATTTTTTTCTGCTACAAATATGCACCTGGCTACCATTGGAGAAACCCACAAAATGGGGTGTTTGGCTGGTTCAGTCAGTAGAGCATGAGACTCTTGATCTTGGGGTTGTGGGTGCAAGCCCCACATTGGGCATAGAGTTGAATTAAAAAGAAAAGAAAAGAAAGAAACCCACAAATGAGAATTGTCCTGCAATCTGATTCATGACTGGCCATAATCTATGTAAATTTAAAGCAGATTGTAATATTCCGGGAAATTCATTTTTTCCATTTGTGATCCTAAATTTGAGGATTTGTAAATTTCATCGTGACTTTTTGGTGCCTGTGTTTCATTGTGGTTGATTTCTGGAACAGATCGTGCTCCAGGGTTTTTATATAGGTTGTCAATGACAGCCGGAAGCAGAAGCTGCAGGCAGTGTTGTTCTACAAACAACCAGTAGAGGGGGCCGGCAGGCTGCTTTCTCTGTAGAGGCCTGGCTCCTCCTCTGAGGCGTTGCAAACCATCGCAACCCATTGGCTTTCCTTGGCCTCAGTGCCTATGACCCAGGGGCTGCTTGCCATATGCCGTCAAGACCTGGACCATCTTGTACTAGCCAGTGCCATATAAGACAGGAATCACATTTATAACAAACTGCTGAAGTGTTCTTTAATCCTTATATTTGCATATCCCCTTAGAGAGTTTTTCTCTACCATCCTTTCAGGGAGAGGAGATTCAAGATAATAGCCCTTAAATCTTCTAGTTCTCATGGTACAAAGTGGAACTTTATTAATTTGCTTAAATATCTCCACTGTTAAAGTCCTTGAGGGTATAGTAGGAACCATGTTTTTTAACTTCATAGCTTTATTCAGCAAAATGGTAGTATTGAGACCCAACTTGAAGATACTTGAACACTAAATCCTGTTATTTTTCTATAGCATGTTCATTCCCCAAAGCATTTGGTTCTTTAATCATTTAATTTTTGCTTGAGGCATTTAGTTCTTAAGAACCGCAGCCTGGCTTACGGCCCCGGCTCTCATCCCGAGATCTCCTCCCTGAGACGTACAGCTGTGTTTGCCAGGAATAGAGGGACTTGCCTTTGAGACTCAGCTTAGGTAGGTTTGTAAATAACTTTGAGGCCTTAAAAGGGGCTCTTCTGTACATAGATTACTCTGGGGGTTTGGCACCATATTTGGAACATGTATTTCTAGGGCCAGCAAAGCTCAGAGGAGATGGATGGGTTGTCAGGTTTCTCTAGACCGTGGCTACTTTCAGAGCATGGAATCCTGCCCCAGGTCTCCCCAGTGTTCAATAGTTGTCTCTTGTTTGCACTTTTCCTAAAAGTCAGTCCTGCCTGACTCTTTCTTTAACTTATCCTTCAGCTTTGTCTCTATGTGGGGAATACAAAGATGAACACAATGTAAGTGCTATGGTAGGAGGGTCACAGTAGAGAGACACTGAAGTGTTGGAATTTGAGTTTATCATTTTGTCTCTGGGAGGTGACACTGGGTTTTAATATAAAGAAAGAGTCAGCCAGGTGCAGGTGAGTTAGTTCGTTCTGAGCAGAGGGAACATGATGTGCTAAGGCACAGAATCAAGAAGTAGCCTGATGCTTTTCTGTGCAGTGTTTAGTGCCATTTAAATGGGATACGAGTGCTTAGGGAAAGCAAAGGCATATGAACCTTGAGAGATTGACAAATACCGAATTTCAGTGGGTTCTGGAAACTGAACTAAGGAAATTCAAATTCATGTCAAAGCCTGTGGGGACAACAGGAGGATTACATGCAGGATAATGAGGTGGCCAGATTTTCACCTTTTGAAAGGTACATTATTTGTAAGTGAAGATTGGTTTAAAAAGGGGCAGACCTCTGAGGATAGAAGCCATTGTCCTCTACCCAAGAATTGTGGCTTATAGAAATGGTGAGGAGGGGACGGATATCTTGAAAGAAGCAATCTTTTAAAAAAAGAAACAAACAGTTGTGAATTCTCGGTGATTTGATACTGGCAGTGGGTAAGAGGGAGGAGGCAAGGATGACCCTCAGGCTTCTGGCCTGGGTGTTTGCTTCTTTTCCAAAATGAGAAGTTGAGAGAATGGAGCTGGTGCGTAGGAAAGGGCAGTCAGATCACTTTGGGGTGTGTTGAGCTTGAAGTGTGTCTCAGGTGTTTAGGAGGAGATATCTTGGTGGCAGTTGGTTGCAGAGATCGGGAACTTAGGTCACATAGCATGAACACGTGGACTTCTTGCCTAGAACCTTTAGTAGTGGATGCGACTGTGAAATTTGGGTGAGGAACTCAGTAAGGGGGGTCAGAAGGTGGAAGATGGCACCACGGGAATGCTACAGAAGCAGCAGCAGAAGAAAAAGCCTAGAACGAGATGAAGGACTAGCAGGATAAGAGAATCAGGAAAGAATGGTGTCGTGGAAGCCTCAGGGGTAGATAGTTTGAAGGAAGGGCGTGATCAACAATGTCCGATGTCACAGAGAGGGTAGAACAGGACAGAAGCATTCCCTAGAGTTGTCCGTATGGAGGTCACCGGGCCCTTTGGCAAGAATAGTTTTGGTGATTGGTTGGGGCAGGAGCTAAAGTGCAGTGCGTTGAAAGTGAAGGGGAGAGAGTAGAGACCATAAAAATAGGCTTGGTTATGAAGTGAGGGGGATGTTTGTAACCCCCGCCCCCTCAAACCGGAGCCTGCGGTGAGTGTGGTTCTGCAGTGCTCAGCTCCGTGAATGTGGGAGCAGAGAACTTGCTTGGTTGGTTGGACTCCAAGTGGGCTTTTTCAGGGAGCAGCTGTGAGTGTTTTTGTTGCTAGAAGACTTGCGAGATCCTTTTGTGTAACTGAGGAACATTTCCAGCAGTTCAGAGCCTAGCAGGATAATGACCGGTCGATGAGCTGACTTCCATTGCTTTGACTGATTGTAGCAGAGATGCTCCTTTATTCAGCTATATTTTTTTCTCTTTTCCTGCTCTTTCTCTTTTCTTTATTCAAATAAATAATTTTATTTGGAATGAGGGTTCATATTTTCCAACTCTGTTGGGTCTTTAAAACTGCTTGCTGGGGGCGCCTGGGTGGCTTAGTTGGTTAAGCGTCTGACTTTGGCTCAGGTCAAGATCTCAGGGTCCTGGGATCAAGTCCCGTGTCCGGCTCCTCGCTCAGTGGGGTGTCTGCTTCTCCCTCTCCCGCCCTCCCTTTCTCTTTCTCTCTCTCTCAAAAACAAACAAAAAACTTGCTTGCTGGTCTTATTCCTGGCCCCATCCTAACCTCTCAGGTGGTAACTTCACTTCTGCATCACCGAGAAAATTATCCAAAATGAACTCCTTTTCCTTCATATCCCCTCAGACTTGCTGTTTCCCCCCACACTGCTGTGGTCTCCGTGAACATGATGAGCCTCTTTGCTGAAACTCTGGACTTTTGTTTTTCTGAGGGTCTTTTCCCCTTTCTCCCCTATAATTTCAGTCTTTCCTCATGCTTATCTCCTTAGCTGGCAGACATGCTCCAGTGTCCCTCCAGAACCTACCCTCCTCGGGTTGTAATTGCTGTCTTACTTCGACCTGTCAGGAGGTTATTTTGGTCTGTGGTGCTGAGCAGAACCAGACCCATAACCACTGGGAGCAGCAAAGGTCAGTGTCTAACACAACCAGTCTACGCTGTGCGGCCTCATGGGAATCCAGACCCTCAGACCCGTGCCTTCTTCAGGCTCCGCGGTGCTGACACTCTGTCCGCTGACTCAGAGCCCTGGTGTTGGAGCTCAGTACATCCATGGGCTGCCCCAGTCCCTGCCACATCAGCTGCTTTCCCGGGCACCTCACTGTATCTTCCCAGGGCCCAGACTGTGGCTTTTGGCCTTTTAGGTGCCACAATCCCCGTGGCTTACGATCTGCTTGGTCCCATCTGTCCACCTGGCTCAACAGTGCTGGTGGAAGGAGGGTATTTTGCAGGTCCCAGATCCAGAGCTGGGCCTATTGCTGGCAGCATTCCTCCTCCACCTCCAGATGCCTTCCCAGTGCTGCTCAGCTTACAGTCACGCAGGGAGCCAGTGTCATTGGAACTCAGTGGAAGGGAAGCCTCTTCATGGGTGGCTTAGCTGGTGGCTCCAGCATCTGGTGAGGAGCCAGGCCACCAGTGTGCTGGGAAAGACCTCACGTACCTTCGACACGATCACAGTTTGGCGACCTCACGTTTCACTTCAGACACAGGTTGCGGGGTCTTTCTGGTACCCAAACTTTTCAAATTTAATGAGAACCATATTATGGTAGCAGTATCTTCCTGAAGCATTTTGTTGTAGGGGAGGTAGCCGTTCATAAACTAATGTAGGCGAAGCAGCCCTAAGGATCTTCCTTGAATTCCTCCAGAATTATACTGTACCATACTGGGTCTTTGCTTTTAGTAATGAAATATCAAATTAGGCTTGGAGGGAACGTTCATCTTCCTAAGACTTAAAGTTGCCGAATTATTCTGCTTGGTCGTTAGTCTCCTTTAAGTCTTTGATTTATAGTGCATGTCATAAATAAAACACTTTAGTTGTCTGACTTTGCCTATCCGTCCTTGCTCCACGTCCCACCCTCAAACCTTGTCTTCTGTTCCTCCTGCCATTCTCCATTGAATCAGAGTTGCAAGGTGGGCCAGTCAGACTAAGTTCCTTCTCCTTGCACATCTCCCCATGTGCTATCTTTAACTAGTCTTTCACAAGGATCCTCTGAAACCCCATCTGTACTCTAAGCACAGACCCCATTGCTTCTGCTTTTACATCTGCCTCTTAAGACCTTCCTCACAGGTGGTTTCATCAGACATGAGCCAAACCTGAATTTTCTTTGGTGCCGGAAAAACTGAGGTTCGTTGAACAAAGAACTTCAGTACAAACTGTACTGAAAACCAGTTTGCTTAAAATCTGAGGGGCAGTGAGGAGGATGCCTTTCAAAAGCCTTATGACTTTAGAACCAAATAAAGGGGAATTTTCAGATCAAAATTTGGTTGCCATTTATTGTCAACCTGCCTGATGCAGCCACTCATGGCTCCTGAGAATTCCTAAGCTGGGTTAATGGGGTCATATTGTGAATGCCTCCCCTCCGAGTGATTTGAGTCCAGTGAAATCTCATTAGGGTTAAGAATGTTTGGGGATCCTTAGTACTTTGATTTTTTTTTTTTCTGAAATTGGGCTTTATTTTATCTTGTAACTTCAGTTCATCTAAATGTGTTCTGTACATGTGACATTTGGCTACACCATAGATTATCATGGAAATTCTCTGTTGTATGTTTCTCTTTGCACTGTGGCGCACTTGTGAATTTTTTTATACTCAAAATGTAGAGTGAAGACTGTTTTGAAGATTTTAATAAAGTGGTGACGCTGCATTACAGAAAAAATAAAGGTTATTTTCTCCACAGTTAATCCTCGGTCCCCACGGGCCCATTGTCACCACCACTGTCATTCCACCGAACTACTTGCACAGGCCACTGTGCCCTCTTTTTTTGCAAATCCAGTGCCTTCTATACTGTCAGCCTACTCTCCCGCCCTTCGGCATGTGACATTGTGGCTAATACCCTCTTCCTGGAGCTTTTCCTCTCTTGGTTTCCCTAACACTCTCCTAGGTTTTCTTTGCCTCTATTTGCTCCTCCTTCACCACCTCCTCTCCCAGACCCTTACCTGGCAATGCTTTATGGTGCGCTGTCCCGGGTCTTCATTTACTCTGTAGTTGGTCTGTGGACTGTGATACCCACTCCCATGGTTTTGTATAACTCCTTGCTAATACAGCCAGCTCTGGTCTTTTTCTTTAGTCCTAGGTCACAGTAGGACTAAAACTAGACAAGTCTCTTCATTGTTCCAAAAGCACCACAAACTTGAATTCAGATTTCAAGTAATATATTTTTCCCAGACAGGCTAAAACCCTGACGCTGGACCCTGACTCTCCTCTTCCTTCGCCCTGTCCCCGCCCACTGAGGCTGTCGTCAGGTCCTGCTGACAGTGGCCAGGAGCATTTCACATGTCCAGCCCTGCATCGTTTTTCCTCACCTGAGAGCATATCACTCCTTTTCTTGGTTGCTTTCGGGTGTCCACAGAGTCACGTGCAGCCTTGTAGTTGGAGCCCGTGTGGTCTTGTCCTGACTCAGCCTCATGTCCCACAGCCTCTCATGCAGCCGTTTCCTACAATTCTGTAATTTTTGTTTCTGGCCGTTTACTTGGACTGTTCCTGCCGTGACTCCCCATTCCGCCATCGTTTTGCCTGGAAAACCCTTCAGGGTCCAGTGCAAGGGTTTCCTCCTCTGTGAAGTCATCTTTGAGTCTAGAGTAAATGTTTGGGGGATTATGAGGAGTAGAACTTAACTACAAGTGCCTTCCTAATGACTGCCATTTGTGGAGAAATAGCTGTGTGACAGTCATTTTGAATACTGAATACTAGAAGCAGATGGTTAAGAACATGAGCTTTGATGGCCGAGTCCCAGCTCTGCCATTTCCTAGCTGTGTAACCTTGGGCAATTTATTTACCATCTCAGTGTTGATTAAGTCTGAGGGCTCAATGTGCTTGCCATATGGGAAGTAAGCAATAAATGGTAGCTGCTGGCACTATAAACGGAAAGATGTTCATCCCTCCTAACCCCCTGGTGAGATATTAAGTTCTATTATCATTCCTGTTTTACAGATGGTGAGACCAAGGCATAGGGAGGCTGGCTAATGTGCTGCTTCCCCGAATGCGGCTGTGGGCCTGTGGCTCATTCATCTGTTTATTTCAGAATGTCTTTAAGCTCAATAAATATTTACTGAGTTGAACTGAAAGATGAATGTGGAGCTCCCAGGTCAGGCTGAGAGGGGAGACTTAGAAATTGTCACCTGCACAGGGGTGGTAACTGAAGCTTCTTTTTTCTTTTAAGTCCTGTATCAGCTTCCAGAGTCCACACATTTCAGCCACCCCTTTAGCAATGAGCTAGATAGTGCCTTGTGACAGGTGATAATTACTGCCTTCAACTGTTACTTACATGTGCGTTAAAATTTGCTTGTATTTGTCTTTTTTCCCCAACTGGATTGTAAACTCTGTGGCCGGAGAACTGGGCCTTATACCTCTGTGCATTAGCCCCCGGCCCCCTTCTAGTCCTGGTTTTTGTTTCTAAGATAACAAGTCAAAATCTGATGTTTAGTATTAATCTAGAAAAGGAATTCTCAGCCATTTCTAAGTGATACCAACCAACCAAGATGATTTCATTAATCTTTACTTTCTATAATCTGTATTAAGAAAATGTTATTTTCTTCATATTTTTCAAATAAAATTTATTAAAACTGTATCTCTACTATTTGTCTTTTAATCCATACCTCTTGTTTTTAGGATTCTAATACACATTTGTACCCTCTAAGAGCCTCTGACATAGGCTCTCCTATTCCCATTCTCTCATTTTACAGTTGAAGAAACTGAAGGCCACGTTCCAACTGGTTCTCCCATTTGTTATCTGACACAGTGTTCTCTACACAGCTTGGTCAAGACTCAAGATTCTGAAGGGAAAAAGAGTTTTAAATGTTTTGTACTTTTCTTTTGACAGAGCTGAAAAGCTTCAGCTGCTGAATCACAGGCCTATGACTGCTGTTGAGATCCAGCTGGTGAGTTAAGGAGGCCTGAACGTGAGGGGCTTGGTCTCTGGGCCTGAGAGGGCGGAAGGGTGATACAGCTGAGACCAGACAAGGCTGGAACTGCCATTTCTTGAAAAGACTGCACGACTACCCGCATTTCATAAGTGAAAGGAGACCTCACCAGTTTGATCCTACTTAGTATGAACTTAGTGAAAGTAGAAGAGTAGAGGAAATTTAGTTCCTTCCTTAGGGTTTGGGCCTGTATCTTGGCAGCTCTTTGTCTCCCTTGATGTCCTACCCCATTCTGGCCATTGCTTTCCTGTAGGGGTTATTGCCAACCAGATGTTGCATGAAAACAATAGACTCACCATGACTCTGGCAGAATTTCTCCTCCCCGACTCCCACCCTTCGACCCTACTCTTCCTGTTTCTGTTCTTGGTTCACGGAGCACATGTGCACTTCCCCCCATGCTCTCATTCTCTCTCAGCCTCCTGGCCCAGTCTGCCAAGCCAGAAACCTGGAAGTCATTCTCTGCCTTTGATCTCATATGCACTTAGTCCCCAGGTTCTGCTGCTTCTGTCTTCCCTTGTTCTCTCTTCTCTCCCTGCTGCACCGTGTTCGTTTCTGTCATTTCTCAGTGTGGCTCGCGCGGTTGTCCTTTCTCGTCGTCCCTGCCTCAGTCTGGCCCCTCCAGTCCACCTTCTCCCCCGCGGTCAGAGTTCACTTTCTGAAACCACAGACTTGATTGTCTTGTTTCCCTGCATACGACCATTCAGTGGATTCTCATCACTTGCAAGACTACACAGCAATCACAGCATAAAGCTTTAGAATTGTGCAAGGGAGCCAGAGTAGAAGCCACACGTGGCCTGAGGAGAATATGAAAATGAGGCCCAGTGAGACAAACTGAGTGGTTGCCGGATTGGCGTACTGGGCAGTTTCCCTCTGCCAACAGGGCAGAGAACACCGTTCAGCTCCAAATATTAGGCAGGCCATGTAACTGCCAGTAAAAACAACAACAACAACAACAACAACAACAAAAAAAACTGATTGGAGAATTAAGGAGTTTGCAAAGTCAGTTTTAGAAGTACTGATCCTTTGTCAAAGTTCCTTCAGAAAAGTGTGGAAGAAAGTAGCCAAAAATACCTATGATGTTTAGAGTTGTTTTAAAAGAACGCTTTTTTTAAAGGGTCACGGGGCATTTAATTTTTGACTAAAACTTTTATTGTCTTCCCAATGTTGTTTCTGTCCTTCAAAATGCACCCATAATTAAATTAGAAAAATTCCTTCCATAAAGGGTGACTTTCTGGGGAAACTGGCCTTTAGGCTAATTAGAGATCCTTTTTTTTTTTGGTACCCTTATTCTGATGCTTTCAACTGTGTTGGGAGATTCAACTTAGAAAAGAAAAAACAAACGAATCAGCAAGAAACTAATCCATGTCCCTCTGGGTTAAAGATCACATGTTCTGTCTCCTCCAACTTTAATCAGCAACATATGTTATTCATGGCTTAATGACAGATGGAGAGAGGAGATGAGGATTAGCGTGACCTCATCCCAGAGCCTGTAGAAAGCTCTATCATTACTTGGTACGATTAGGTGCTATTAAGAGTGCCTACTATATGCCATGGGTTTTGTGGATGTCACCTTTAATGCCCTCGTCATAGTCTTTGCTAGTGAGCGGCTAACTGGGTCTGTCTGACTCAAAGCCTTACTTTCTCCTCCAAGCCGTGTGCTTTGCAAGTGAGAAGAAAGATGTGTGTGGCGTGCCCTGAGACTGTCTGTTCTTTTCTCCTTTTCGCAGGTAGGTAGTAGGTCTTGATAAACACTGTGTCTGTTGTTTCCCAGCAGTTGGACCATTTTATAGTCAGATTTTCCCCAGCCTGGGATTTGGCTACAAAGGGTGGCAAAACATTTACCAAGGCTTGTGGCAGTATCTCTTCTCCCAAGAGCGGGATAGGAAATGAGGTTTCACACAGCGTGCGAAGTACAGAGGACTTGAGAATTTCCCTGCGTTAACCTTACAGCCATTTATTCTTCCTGCGTCCAGAAGTATTTTCAGCATCCAGCATTTATTAGTGTTCAGTTTTGGAGGCTGAAGCTTCTTCTTTTAGTTAAACCTGAGCCATGATTTGTTGGGAGCCACAGAGCCACAGGTGACTGCCTGCTGTCTGAGGAAATGAGGACGCCACCAGCCTCTCTGATTTCTGCCATTCCCTGTCGTGTATTCGTTTGAGATGGTTTGTGAGCTCTGGCCTGAACAGCACTACCATATATGCCTGTTATAAGTTAGTGATTATAAAATGTCTTGGATTATGTAGAGTTTTATGGCTTACAAAACACTATAATATATGTTCTCATTTGGTCCTTACTGTAGACATTAATTCCATTTTACATTAGAGAAAAATTGAAATTTACGGAGATTAAATGAACTGTTCTGGGTCAGATAGCTACAAGTGTCCATACTTAATTAGGTTTGAATTGTTTTGTTGTTCTGGGTAAAGGAGGAAGTTCGCCTTGACAGCTTAGAGTGAGAAACAACCATCTTGGGAGTATAGCAGCCCAGTTTGACAGCCCCTAGGAATCGATATGGTCTTTGTATGTGATAAAAATTTATCATTGACCCATCTGCAAATACTTTGGATTTTTACATTCTATTTGTCCTTATATTCCAAGCAACTTGAAACCTCAGGTGTTTGAGAACGTTGAGATGGTGCTTTGCGTTTCTTTATTTGGGCTCAGTTTCTTCTCTGTTGGGAAGAAAAGGTGAGGAGTAATACACTTAGTATCATTTTACCTTGATCCAAGAGGGATTAGTAAGTGTCTGGTTTCTGAAAGTTTCTTTTTTGTGTATATGTGTTTCATTTTGCTTAATGAGGTTTAGGTTTTCTTCTGTGACTGGGAATCTTGGTTCGAAAAGGAAAGTGTCTGACCCTGAGGGCTGTGTGCTGGCGAAAGCTTCTGCTCTTCGGCCCTCTTGCCACGAACACATTTAGCTGACACCTGATCTTCGTTTTCTCTGCCAGACCCAGAGATCGGGATGCAAGAAGGTGGCCTGTTCAAGTCTTCTCTATTTGGTTTTCTAAAAATGAAGACCTCTCAGAAGTCATAGAATTAAATTCTTTCAAACCAGTGGACTCTAGTTTGCATCTCCGAGAGAGGAAAGCATAGAGGCATGGTGTTGTAAAAAGAGCTGGCATCCCAAGTCAAAAGACCTTGCACCACTTGCTGTGAGACCCAGGTCAGCTTGTCTTTATAATGCTGAGCCTGCGCTTACTCCTCTGTAACGTGTCCCGACGTGATGGACCGCGTGCTTGAGAAGCTCTGGCGGTGGTGATTCTGGGAAAGCACCGGCGCACATGCTGGTGGGAGGTTGTCTGTGTTCTCAGACTCGTCTGAATCTCCTTTCCCGCTTCCCCTGAGTCACGAAGCAGTTCATGATCAACTGCACATGCCAATTTATGAATTTGGAGACATTCCTCTCTCAAATGGAGATCATCTTTTCTTAGGATCAAATCATCAAATCGGACGTACCCCTTTCCAACTCCTTTGTATTTTGGAGGCAGTCTGTGTTAGATTACTTCCTTTTATACACCCTAATTTTGCATGTCTGGTTTAAAAAATGGGTTTTTGCGGTTTATTTTCTTACTGCGGTTCAGTAGTGGTTACATTTTACGGAGCCTTTGAATCTTTAGGAAATAGTCATTTTATTTCACAGCGTGATGGGAAGTAGTCCCATTATTTCACTCAGGATCTTCTCCATCCTAGAACACTCAGGATTATTCTCTGGTTGTAGAAACATCTTTGGACCTAGGTGAATGAAGAGACCAATGGTTTGCCAGGAGTTTGTGATGTGATCTTGGACACGTCACCGGACTTGATGAGTTTCTGTACTGTTGTCTGTAAAGTGAGGCAGTCAGACTGAAATCCTTTTCAGGGTTGTAAGCCTAGCCTGTCATCTTGTTTTACTTAAATCTGCTAGGATTTCTTGGTGGAATTCCTTGTGGTCTTAGTTGCCAGATTTCAGAGATTGCTGTGGGAGATGCCACAGAACAGAACCCTGGACACCTTAAGCTGTTTGTGATAGATGGCTGGTGCCACTAAGTGAACATGGGTAAGTAATTTGCCTGCCTGTATATTGCTCTTAAAAACATTGTTGACTAAGTTTGTATTCATTAATATATCGAGAGCTAGAAGTGAGGCTAAGAAAGGTGGCTCATAATTGTGGATCGTCTGTATATAGATTTCCAGGACATGTCAAACTGGGCTTTAAGTGGACCTAATTTAGTGAGGCAGCGGGGGATAGTTTCCCAGCCGTCACTCATCAGGCTCTTGCTCCAGGTTCCCAGGAGATGACCAGGGCCGCGTGGTGTGTGTTGGATTGATTGTCAGTGTTAGTGTTGGGCAGGCCTGGCTTGGGATTCTCATTCTGTCCTTTGCCAGGACTGTTGTGAGGGTTAAAAGAAATAACAGATATGAAGTGCTGTGTGCAGTCAGGCACATGAGCTCCCTGAAGAGCTGTTAGTGTGGTGGGAGTGGGGACGAGAAAAAAATAGATAAACCATTTGGCGCGCAGTGGGCAATCGTCAGATGAGTTGTTGATATAATTCATAAGTTACAGCTGTGCTTGTGAAATACAAAAGTATGTAAAGTGCCATTTCACTCCCTGGAGGTGCGTTTTCTTTGCACATACAACATATTCATGTGTGCATGTGGATGGGTATAGAACTGGTAGGGTTTTCTGTCTCTTTGAAGAAAAATGCTAACCTGCAACTTGCTTTTTGCCCCGACCCATTTTGAGCAGTCGCATAGGAATTGGCGCTGGCTTCTCCCTCCCTTGGAGCCAGGATGGAGAGGACCCGGCGACCTGAGGGGGCTCTGGAGCCGGGCCCCGAGCTCGGCATGCCAGAGGCCAGCGGACTGCGGGCAGGGGTGGACTCCGCCTGTGCGGCTCCTCTGTAACCCTTAGAGGTTTTCTTCTGCAGATGGTGGAGGAGAGTGAAGAACGGCTCACAGAGGAGCAGATTGAAGCCCTCCTCCATACCGTCACAAGCATTCTGCCTGCTGGGCCAGAGGCTGAACAGAAGAAAAACATGGATGACGTGACGATGGATGAAGAGGACCCAGCATAGAGGAGCACAGCCGTCCCGACCGCCTCATGAAACTGAAAAGCCCGGCAGCCATTTGCCAGCCGTCTGGAGGATTGTTCATTTGTTCATTTCTATCCCAACAGGCCTGATTTCGTGGTTGGTTGGAGAAATCACAAAAATAAGCTAAAAAGAAGTACTTATGCCTCTGGGAGATGAAACATGGTGAAGACAGACTGAGGCTTTCAGGGCAGAGAGCTGAAGAGAAGAGGACAGAGTCAAAGAGGACAATGACTGTGCAGCCCTCTGTGGTAAAAATACTTCTTCTGTGGCCTTCGCCACAGTTGTGGGCAGGGCGCCGTACACAGCTGGTGAATACTTGTGTTGCCTTTGATGGGCTGTGTCTTAATTAGTTTCATCTGCTTCCCTTGGAGCTTCCCAAGCAGGGGTGCTGAGCGCTGTTGGGGTGAGAGCTGAGTGAGGAGAATCCGGTTAGATGGCTAGAAACTCCCAGAGCAACACATAGTTGCCTTAGGTTAGAATGAGCCGCTGAGCTTGACTCACCTTAGAGGAATCCTTTCCTCGAGAACATCAAAGATAAGAGAAGAGTGGCCTGGCCAACCAACCCTTCATCAGGTCTGAAGGCTCCTTCCCTCTGCTGGCAGGGGTGTTGTTGACCAGCTCACTGTTCAGTTGGAAATGTTAGGGCACCAGCCCATACCAGGTGCAAAGCAGCACAGCAGGCTGCGTGGCGGAGGCAACGGAAGTACAGCGTCGGCCACCTTTCTGACCACCTGCGGTTTCCTGCCCTGAGACAGGAGCCCTGGGCACACGCCACCTCTTGAGGCCAGGTGAGCTTCACTTGCACAAGGGGCAGATTGTTTGCATCTTTTGAAAGGGCGCAAATAGGGACCGAATATGAAGAACCAGAGGTTGATTAATAAGAATTTGAATTTGTTGGCTATGGCAAGGTTGCATCAGTTTTCCAGTTTCAAATATTAGGATAATTACCATGTGAAGAGCTTGTTGATATTGAGGCTTCAGAGAGTTCAGTAGCTCCAGACGTGTGGTTGCCTTCGGGCCTAGGAAAATTGCTAAAAATTAATTTCCTACATTCGCCCTGCTCCCCATTTGGGGAAGAAAATGCCCACAGACATTAATTTTCCAAATCAGTACTCGTTTTGTTGTGAGATTACGTATTTTTGGTGCTGCTATTAATTGGATTACTTCCCACGCCCTTGCAGTTACAAGATTATTTCAACCTCCCCACCACCCCTGCCAGTTACAGTTATGTCATTCTTAACCTTGTCATCTGAGGATCAGCTGAGACCTGTTTACAGAAAACTGGAATTCATGAGACATTTGTTTTTAAATCTCTCTTCGGTATTGGGAGTTTTACCAAGAACTGTTGATTTATTTGTCAAGGCATCATACGGGGGTATCTGTGTCACTGTTTCGTTTTAACATTGAGTGTATTCAGTGCATTTTCTTAATGGATTAATCTAGTTAATAATACATTGTTTCCAAGTGACTGCCAATTTTTGGTATTTTTATAAATCTTTAAAGCGTTTGTTTTGCCATGGATAG
The DNA here is from genome assembly GCF_024610735.1 of Ursus americanus. Taxonomy (NCBI): domain Eukaryota; kingdom Metazoa; phylum Chordata; class Mammalia; order Carnivora; family Ursidae; genus Ursus; species Ursus americanus. Next base: position 15,279,613 of record NC_142128.1, on the reverse strand, counting down.
AAAAATAAAATCTGACTTAAAAGGTAAAATGTGTGAATTTTTTGTTAAAAAAAGAAGTTGGATCTATTTAGGTCTGAAATCTATTTTAGATTGCAAGAAAATTTTAAGTTTCTGTATTTGGGGCCTGAATTTCACCTCAGTTTCTGATAATGGCAGGCAGTCTCTGGAAGACTTAAACTTTATAGATAAGAAACATATTCTGTATAATATTCCTGTCATGTTAATAGCATTTCAGAAATAAGATAACTTGCACAAGAAACTTAATCAGTATCATATCTGGGAAGGAGAGCTGGGGAACCTGGGAATCTTACTTTTCATTTTATATCCTTCATTGTGGTTTTAGTTTTTGACCATATGACTGTTGTATTCTTTAAAAAGAAAAAAAGTACGTCCATGTGCTTGTTGTCCTTGGCCTCTGTAAATGTTATTGAATGTGTACTTGACATTGGATTATGTCCCATACAAAGGCTGACACCCAGTGTCTAGTCACCCTAGGAAAGGCAGCTGTGAGGGAAACTTGGAGGCATGTGAGGAAGGCCGAGTTTTGAGAACTAATGCCAGTTCCTAGCTCAGTTACTGTAGCTAGATATATTTTTAGGTCGACCAGTCTCCCTTTGTTATTCCAGACTTTCCTAGAATCTCAGTTCACTTTTTTTTTTTTTTTTTAGGGGAAAGCTCTGGTTTTTGACACAGGAAGATTTTTTAGTTATTTATCAAGGAGATACTACTGAGCTCTTAAAAAATTGACTCCCAGTTAGAGGTTTACCCAAATATTTCCCTTGCCTCCTTTTGCTTAAAAGTTACAGTATGAGGGCGCCTGGGGGGTTCAGTTGGTTAAGCGTCAGACTCTTGATTTTGACCCGGATTGTGATTTCAGGGTCATGAGATCGAGCCCCACGTCGGGCTCCATGCTCAGTAGGGAGTCTGCTTGAGATTCTCCCTCTCCCTCCTCCACTCCCCCTCCCACACAGGCTCTCTCTAAATAAATAAATAAAATCTTCTTTAAAAAAGTTACAGTATGACCTACTGCCACCTCAGAGGACTTCCCATTTATTCAGGGTTTATTCATAAAATAATGTGTACCATTTCCCTAATTAATAATTGTGTACCAGCTCTCAAAAGCTTACACCCTAGTGAGAAGTAAGTAAATCAATACTCCAGAATAGTCTTTGCTAAATCGTCTTCTCCCCTGAAACTAATTTAACACAGACTTGTGTAAATGGATCATTTCTCAGTAAACTATAAAACAGATCACATACTCTGAAAAGAATCACAACCTTATTTAATTACACAATGAATGAATGGGATAAAAGGAAGTAAAACTGCTTAGAGATCCTTTTATATATTTTTTAAATTAAGATATAATTTACATACCATAAAATTTACCCTTTTAAATTCTATTCTGTGGTTTTGAGTATATCACAAGGTTGTACCACCATTGCTCCTAATTCCAGAATTTTGTTCATCTTAAAAAAGCCCCATACCCATTAGCAGTCACTCTTCATTAACTTTTCCGCCCCAGCCGCTGGCAACCACTAATCTACTTTCTACTTTGTGTATTTGCCTATCCGGGTCGTTTCATATAAGTTGAATCGTACAGTATGTGGCCTTTTGTATCTGACTTCTTTCATTTAGCATATTTTCAGGGTTCAGGTATGTTGTACTATGGCTTTTATGGCTGAACAATAGTTCATTGAATGAATATACCACTTTTGTTCATTCATTCATCAGTTGGTGGACATTTGAGTTGTTTCTGCTTTGGCTGTTAGGAAATACGCTGTTGTGAACATTCACGTACAAAATTTTTGTGACTTATGTTTTCCTTTCTCTTGCATATACTTACAAGTGGAATTGTTGGGTCATGTGATAACTGTTTAGCTGTTTGATGAACTGCCAATCTTTTTTCCATAGTACTTGCACCACATCGTGTTCCCACCAGCAGTGCGTGACGGAATCCAATCTCTCTCTCTCTTGTTACTACTGTCCCTCTGATTGATTATAGCCATCCTAGTGGTTCTGAAGTGCTTCTCTTTGTGGTTTTGATTTGTAATTCCCTAATGGCTGTTAAAGCTGAGCATCTTTTCATGTCCTTACTGGCCACATATTTTTATATGTTCTTTGAAGAAATGCTTATTGAAATCCTTTGCACTTAAAAAAAAAAGTACTTTTTCAAGGAGTTTTAGGTTTACAGAGAAATTGAACAGAAAGTACAGGGAATTCCTATATAACCCCCTGCCCCAGTTTCCCCTGTTATTAACATCTTGCATTAATGTGGTGTATTCATTATAATTGGTGAGCCAATGTTGATAAACTTTTACTACTTAAAGTTCATAGTTTACGTTAAGGTTCGGTCTTTGTGTTGTACAGTAGAAAGTGCAGTAATGCGTACATAGAATGGGTTTTGACAAATACGTGTGTTCCACCGTTATGGTATCATCAGAATATTTCCAGTGCCCTGAAAACACCCTGTTCATCCCCTTCCTTCCTCCAAATCCCTTTCAATCACTGACATTTTTACTGTCTCCATAGTTTTGCCTTTTTCAGAATGTCAAATAGTTGGAATCATAACAGTATGTGCTCTTTACAGATTGGATTTTTCACTTAGCAATATGCATTTAAGGTTACTCCATGTCGGGACCCCTGGGTGGCTCAGTTGGTTAAGCGTCGCCTTCGGCTCAGGTCATGATCCCAGCATCCTGGGATGGAGTCCCGCATCAGGCTCCCTGCTCAGCGGGGAGCCTGCTTCTTCTTCTTTCTGCCGATCCCCCTGCTTGTGCTCTGTCTCTGTCTCTCTGATAATTAAATAAATAAAATATTTTCAAAAAAAAAAAAAAAGGTTACTCCATGTCATTCCATGGCATGATAGCTCATTTCTTTTTAGTATTGAATAATATTCCGTTGTCTAGGTGTACCGGTTTGTTTATCCACTCACCTATTAAAGGTCATCTTAATTTCTTCCAGATTTTGTAATTATCAAAAAGGGTCACTATAAACATTTGTGTGCACATCTGTGTGGACAGAAGTTTTCAGCTCATTTTGGTAAATACCAAGGAGTATAATAGCTGGATCATAGGGTAAGGGTATATTTAGTTTTGTAAGAAACTGCCAAACCATATTACAAAGCGACTGTACCATTTTGCCGCAGTGAGTCAAGAGTTCTTTTTGTCCTATGTCCTCACTAGAATTTGGTGGAATCAGTGTTTTGGATTTTGGCCATTCTAATAGGTGTGTGGTGATATTGTGTTTTTTTAATTGCAATTCCCTAAAGACATAAGATATTCATATTATTTACCATCTGTATATCTTTATTAGTGAGTGTCCAGATCTCTTGCCTATTTTTTAATTAGGTTGTTTTTTTGTTGTTGAGATTTAAGTGGTTTTTAAAATATATTCTGGATACTAGACCTTTATCAAATAGGTGTTTTGCAAATATTTTCTCCTGGTCCATGATTTATCTTTTTATTCTCTTTTAACAGTCTTTTACAGAACAAAAGTTTTTAATTTTAATGAAGTCCAGCCTGTCCATTTTTTCTTTCATGGATCATGGTTTTGATGTTGTACCTAAAAAGTCATCATGAAAACTAGATTATCATCATGAAGTCACCTAGATTTTCTCCTGTGTTATCTTTTGAAGTTTTATAGTTTTGTATTTCACATTTAGGTCTGATTCATTTTGAGTGATTTTTGCAAAAAATGTAAGGTCTTCATCTACCTTTTTTTTTTTTTGGTCATGTGAATATTCAGTTGCTCCAACACCCTTGTTGAGAAGACTGTCCTTTCTCCATCCAGTTGCTTTTTTTTTTTTTTTTAAAGATTTTATTTATTTATTCGATGGAGATAGAGACAGCCAATGAGAGAGGGAACACAAGCAGGGGGAGTGGGAGAGGAAGAAGCAGGCTCATAGCGGAAGAACCTGATGTGGGGCTCGATCCCATAACGTAGGGATCACGCCCTGAGCCGAAGGCAGACGCTTAACCGCTGTGCCACCCAGGCGCCCCCATCCAGTTACTTTTGATCCTTTGTCAAGATCAGCCACCTCTCTTTGTATAGGTAATTCTGGGCTCTAATATATTCCATTGTTCTGTCTTGTGTACTCTTTCACCAGTATCACACTGTCTTGGTTACTGTAGCTTTGTGTTAAATCTTGAAGTCATGTAGTGTCCCGTCTCCTTTGCCCATTTTTAATTGAGTTGTCTTTATTGTTGAATCGCAAGATTTCTTTATATATTCTGGGTACTAAACCCTTAGCAGATATATAATTATTTTCTCTCTCTCTGTTTTTTTTTTTTTTTTTTTTTGGTGGTTTTTTTCACTTTCTTGATGGTGTCTTTGAAGCATGTAAGTTTTTAATTTTGATGAAGTCCAACATATCTTTTTTTCCTTTGGTTTCTTCTGGGCTTGGTGTCATATCTAAGAATCCATTGCCTAAATCAAGATCATAAATATTTACTCCTCTGTGACTTCTAAAAATTTTATACATTTAGGTCTTCAGTCCATTTTGAGTTAATTGTTGTCTATGGTGTGAAGAAGTGGTCCAACTTCACTTTTGCATGTGTATATCCATTCGTCCTAGTACCATTTGTTGAAACCTATTTCCCTCCAAGCATTCTGTCCCTGAAAAGTAGGTAACTACTAAGTTTTATCAGTCAGGCTCGGGACTACTTAGTTACCTGTCATCTTGGGTCCTTATTAAATATGATAATCTACAGCAGCCTCTAGCCCCTTTAGACTTCACTGTATTGTTTAGAACAGGGGTCAGCAAGGACCAGATAATACTTGAGGCTTTGCAGTTCATAAGGTACTGTCACAACTACTTAATTCTAATGTTACAGCACAAAAGCAGCTATGGACAATTTATGAATAGATGAGTGTGACTGTGTCCCAGTAAAACCACAAAATCAGGCCACAGGCTATTTGCTGACCCCTTGTTTAGGTAGTTCTAGAGTAGGGAGAAGAGGGTTCCCTCTCCACCAATAACCTTCCTCATGAGGTCCTCACTGTGGCTTACTTTTCCATAGGACATCGGGGATTTTTCCATAAATGCTTCAAGAGCTGGCATGCCCAATCCTGGTTGAGATTCTCCCCACTAGCATGATACAGAAGTCTCATGGAGTGGGTTTAATTTTGACTGCCTACCTACCACACACTATTGAGACTGCCTTAAGGACTCTGTGCTCAGTCACAACTACTATAATTTCGGTATCTAGTTCAACAAAGGCTCACTGAGCACACGGTATATGCCAAGATCGGTGCTGTATACTTGGGCCACAAAGTCAAGCCTCAAGATACATATGTCCTGCAAAATAAGACAGTTTAGTTAATACCTCGAGGCACTGTTTACTCTCTGATCCACTGTGTACCTGCCTGTACTTAATATCTTAAAGTACTTTTTCTTTATATCATATCCTCAGCTCAAAAACTGGAAGTCTTCCTATGGCATTGAAAATAAAAATTCCCTAGTGATATCAACAAAGTGGAGGACGAGGAAGCTCTAAGCTCTTGTTCTCCCACGGAGACATTAAGAACAATCAAAAGCTAGCTAAAATGAGCTTGAGGGAGGTGCCTGGGCTCAGCAAAGCATCTGCCTTCGGCTGTGGTCACGATCTTGGGGTCCCGTGATTGAGCCCTGTGTCAGGCTCCCTGCTCAGCAGGAGTTTGTTTCTCCTTCTCCCTCTGTGCTCGCTTGCTCTGTCTCTCTCAAACAAATAAAAATCTTTTAAAAAAAATAATAAGGTGAGGGGCGCCTGGGTGGCACAGCGGTTAAGCGTCTGCCTTTGGCTCAGGGCGTGATCCCGGCGTGATGGGATCGAGCCCCATATCAGGCTCTTCTGCTATGAGCCTGCTTCTTCCTCTCCCTCTCCCCCTGCTTGTGTTCCCTCTCTCGCTGGCTGTCTCTATCTCTGTCGAATAAATAAATGAAATCTTTGAAAAAAAAAAAAATAAGGTGAGCTTGAGGGAGCTCAGGACAACAGTCAAAAGTCCACAGTAACCAAGTGACTCTCCAATCAAGAAAAAGCTACATTCAAAATGGTAGGAAAATTCATGAAAGTTTTGCTCATCCTTGTCGCTCCACTTCTGGGCAGTCTTGGTCTTGAGGAGGCAGGTATTGTCCAATACCCTCCCCTGCCTCAAACTAAAGGGAGCAGAGCAAACTTTATTTGCACAGTTTTAACTTGTCTGGGGACTGCCTGAAGGACTAGTTTCTTTTTCCCATAATTGGAGTTCTGCAGAGGAAACAGCATAAAGTGGCAGGAACTGCTCATAAAATCTATAGAGAGATTATGATTCACAGACACCTGGGGCAAGGCATTGTGGGTGGAAAGATATAATAGACCATCCAAGGCCCCAAGGAGAAATTAAGACATAAGAGCAGCGTGTATAGGGGGAAATTTATAAAGGTATGCAAATCAGGTGAGATGCATGCTAAAACCCCTGAAGACTTAGCTTTCTCCTTTGATCCCAAAGCTCAGAACATAGCCTACTAATTAGTAAAAGAATACACTGGCACAGACCCAGTCTGCAAAGACCGGAAGAAGTGGCTATTTTTCACCTGCCCAATTTTCAACCAAAAAAAAAAAAAAAAAAAAACCAAAACAAAACACAAGAAGGATAACCTGGCCCATTTCAAAAGAAAATGAAGTGGTAGGAATCTTCCCTGAGGAACTGCAAGCATCAGACTTATTAAAGACTTTAAAATACTATGAAATATCCTCAAAGAGTTAAAGGAGAATGACAAAAAACTAAAGGAAGTTAGGAAAACAATAAAAATGAGAACAGTAACAAAGAGAAATTACAAAAAGGACCCAAACAAATTTTGGGGCTGAAAAATGATAATTTAATTGAAAATTTCACAGAGGGTTCAACAATAGATTTGAGCAGGCAGATGAATCAGCAAACTTGAAGGTAGTACATTAGAAATTATTTTGAGGAGGAAAAAAATGAAAATAAACAGATATTAAGGGACTTATGGAATATAATCGAAAGAACAAATATATGCATATGGGAGTACCAGAAGAAGAGACAAAGAGGAAGAGATTATCTGAAGAAATAAGAGCCAAAAACTACTCAAATTGAAGAAAGACACGAATCTAAAAGTCGAAAATTTAAACTCCAAGGAGGATAAACCTCAAGAGACCCATAGCAAGACACATTATAATCAAATCATAGAAAGACAAAGATGGAATGGAAAGCAGCAAAAGAAAGGTGCCTTGTCACATACAAGATCCTCAGTAAGATAGATTATCAGCCAATTTCCAGCAGAAACCTTGGAGTCCAGAAGGGAGTGAGATGATACATTTAAAGTGCTGAAAGAAAAAGAACTTCCAACTACAAATTTTATATCTGACAATACTAACCCTCAAAAATGAGAGAACCACCTCACATCCATTAGGATGGTTCCTATAAAGCAAAACCAGACAAAACAGAAAATAACAAGTGTGAAGAAATCGGAACACTTGTGGGGATGAAAAATGGTGTAGCAGAAGGAAAACAGTTTGACACATCCTCGGAAAATTAAACAGAATTACCGTATGATCCAATAATTCCGCTTCTGGGGATATACTCAGAATTGAAAGCAAGCTCTCAAAAGACATATTTGTATACCCATGTTCACAGTAGCATTATTCACAATAGCCCAATTATGGAAGCAAACCAAGTGTCCATTGACAGATTAGTGGATAAACAAAATGTGGTATAGCCCCACAATGAAATATTATTCAGCCTTAAAAAGAAGGAAAATCTAATACATGCTACAACATGGATGAACCTTGGGGCTATTATACTGAGTGAAATACACCACTCACAAAAATCAAATACTGTATGGTTCTACTTATGTGAGATACCCAGAACATAGCCAAATTCATAAAGACAAAAATAGAATGATAGGGACTGAGGGGAGGGGATACTTGGTTACTGTTGTATAATGAGTTTAGGGTTTCAGTTTTGCAAAATGAAAAGAGTTCTGAAAATTGGTTGCACAATAATGTGAATATATTTAACACTAATGAACTGTACCCTTAAAAATGGTTAAGGTAGGGGCGCCTGGGTGGCACAGCGGTTAAGTGTCTGCCTTAGGCTCAGGGCGTGATCCCGGCATTATGGGATCGAGCCCCACATCGGGCTCTTCTGCTATGAGCCTGCTTCTTCCTCTCCCACTTCCCCTGCTTGTGTTCCCTCTCTCGCTGGCTGTCTCTATCTCTGTTGAATAAATAAATAAAATCTTAAAAAAAAAAAAGCTTATCCTTAAAAAAAAAAGTAAAAAAAAATGGTTAAGGTGGTAAATTTTATATTTTTTAATATTTTACCACAGTTAAAAAAATAAGGGAGAAATTAAGACTTTCCTAGATAAACAAAAGCTGAAGGAGTTATTACCACTAGATCTGACCTACAAGAACTGCTAAGGAAAGAACTTCAGGTTGAAATGAAAGGACTCTGAAAAGTACCTCAAAATCATATGATGATACAAAGATCTCCGGCAAAGGTAAATACAAGGGCAAGGATAAAAACCAGTATTGTAATTTTGGTTTATAATTTTATTTTTTATTCTTTTACAGGATTTAAGAGAGAAAACATAAAAAATAATCACAAACCTATGTTTTAAAAGTACCCATTATACAAAGATGTCATTTGTGACAACAGTAACATAAAGTGTGGAGGGGGTGGAGGCAGAGCGGTAAAAGCATTTTTGTTTGTATCAGTGAAAGTAGATTCTTAAAACTTGAGGATGTTATCTATAATCACCATGATAACCACAAGTAAAATAGTTTGAAAATACACAAAAGGGAATGAGCCGGGAATTAGAATATGTCACAAAAACAACAAATCAACTAAACAAAAAGGAAGACAGCAATAAAAGAAATGAGGGACAAAAAAGCTATTAGACATAGAACAACAAAGGGCAAAAGAAGTCCTTCCCTATCAGTAATTACTTTAAACGTAAATAGATTAAACTCCTCCATCAAAAGGTGCAGATTGACAGCATGGATTTTTAAAACAATGCTGTTTCCAAGAGACTCACTTTAGACCTAAGGACACAAATAGATTAAAAATGAAAGGATAGGAAAAAATATTTCATGCAAATAGTAACCGAAAGAAAGCAGTAGTGAACATAGTAATATGAGACAAAAGAGACTGAAAAATTTTAAAAGGTTATAAGAAACAAAGATATATTAATAAAGAGTTCAGTACAGCAAGAAGATATGACAGTTACAAACATTTGTGTACCTAATAACAAACCTTCAAAATATTTGAAGCAAAGTTTGACAGAATTGAAGAGAGAAATAGAGAGCTCTACAGTAATGGTAGGTGATTTCAGTACCACTTTCAATAATGCTAGAACACCAGATAGAATCAATAAGGAAATAAAGGACCTGAACAATACTGTAAACCAGTTGAACCTAGCAGACACGCAGACACTCTACCCAACAAGAGCAGAATACACAATTTTCTCAAGTGAACATGGAGCATTCTCCAGTAAAAACTATAGGTTAGGCCACAAGACAAATAAATACATTTCAAAAGTACTGAAATGATACAAAATATGTTTGCCTATTACAGTGGAATAAAATTAGAAATCAGCTGAAGGAGAACTGAAAAATTCATAATTATGTGGAAATTAAATAACACACTCTAAAAACCAATGGGTCAAAGAAGAAATCTCAAGGGAAGTTATGGAATATCTTGACACAAATAAAAGCAGAACCACAACATTCCAAAATGTATGTGATGCAACATAAGCAGCGCTAAGGAGGGAATATGTAGCTGAAAATGCTTACATAAAAAAGATGAAAGGGGCGCCTGGGTGAGTCAGTTAGTTAAGCATCCGACTCATGACCAGGATCATGAGATCCAGCCCCATGAGCCTAAGATTCTCTCTCCCTCTCCCTCTGCCCCTTCCACCTCTGCTCACATGCTCTCTCTCTCTCTCTAAAATAAGATTTAATTTAATTTTAAAAAAAAGATGAAAGATCTCAAATCATTCAACTTCACTTTACTCCTTGAGGAAGTGGAAAACGAACAAACTAAACCCAAAGCTAGCAGAAGGAAGGAAATAAAGATTCGAACAGTGTCTTAGACTGTTTGGGCTGCTGTCACAGAATATCATAGACTGGGTGGCTTATAAACAGAAATTTATTTTTTTTTGAAGATTTTATTTATTTATTTGCCAGAGAGTGGGAGAGAGCGAGAGAGCACGCACAAGCAGAGGGAGCGGCAGGCAGAGGGAGAAGCAGGCTCCCTGCTGAGCAAGGAGCCCAACACAGGACTTGGTCCCAGGACCTTGGGATTGTGACCTGGGCCAAAGGCAGACACTTAACTAAGTTACCCAGGTGTCCCTATAAACAGAAATTTATTTCTTAAAGTTCTGGAGGCTGGGAAGTCCAAGATCAAGGACTTGTTAGATTTAGTGTCTGGTGAGGATGTGCTTTCTTGTTCATAGACTGCCGTCTTCTAACTGTGTCATCGTGTGGCAGAAGGGGGGGGGGGAGCTCTGTAGGGTCTCTTTTAAAAGGACACTAATCTCATTCATGAGGGCTCCATACTTCTAAGTTAATCACATCCCAAAGACTCCACCTCCAAATACATTGAAGGTTAGTATTTCAACATAAGAATTTTGGGGGGACACAAACATTCTATGCATAGCAAGCAGATAAAATAGAGAATAGGAAAACAATTTAAAAAATCAAACCAAAAATTGGGTCTTCAACAAAGTCAACAAATTGACCAAACTTTAGCTAGGTTGACTAAGGAAAAAAAGAAAACTCAAGTTACTAAAATCAGGGGAAAAAAGTCAGAATATTACTATGATTTTGTGGAAATTAGAAAGATTATAAAGAAGTACTATGAATAATTGTATGCCAACAAATTGAATAACGCAGATGAAATGGACAAATTATTAGAAACACACAACCTACCATGATGATCGTGAAGAAATTGAAAATATGAATAACTAAGGATATTGAATCAGTAACCAAAAAAATTCAACAAGCCCAGGACCAAATGGCTTCTCTGGTGAAATGTACTAAACATTTAAAGACTGAAGTAATGCCAATATTTATCAAATTCTTCCAAAAAATTGAAGAATGGGAATGCCTACTAAGCAATTCTATGATGCCAGTATTACCCTGATACCAAAGCCAGACAAAGACACTTCAAGAAAACTAAAGACCAATATCTCTTATGAATATTGATGCAAAAATCTCAACAACATGCTAGCATATTAAAAGGACCAAAGGCCACATGGAAAAAATGCACAGCTAGCATCATACTCAATAGTGAAAGGTTGAAAGCGTTTCTTCTAAGATCAGGAACAAGAAAAGTATGCCCACTTTTGCCACTTCTATTCATCACAATACTTGAAGTTCTCTTCAGAGCAATTAAGCAAGAAAAAGAAATAAAAAGGTGTCCAAATTGGAAAGGAAGAAGTAAAATTATCTCTGTTGACAGATAACATCATCTTATATGTAGAAAACCATAGATTCCACAAAAACATTGTTAGAACTGACAATTTCGGTCAGGGTGGCAGAACACAAAGTCACCACACAAAAATCAGTTGCGTTTGTATAGCCTAATAATGACAATCTGAAAAAGATATTAAGAGAACTATTTATTCCACTTACAATAGCTTTGAAAAAATTAACTCCTTAGAAATAAATTTAACCAAGGAGATGAAAGACTTGCACACGGAAAACGACAAAATGTTGCTGAAAGACATTAAAGAAGACAAATAAATAGAAAGACATCCCATGTTTATAGATTGGAAGACCTAATAGTGTCAAGATGTCAAAGTTACGCTAAGTGACCTACAGATTTAATGCAGTCCCTGTCAAAATCCCATTGACATTTCTGTGGAAATAGAAAATCCATCCTAAAATTCATACGGAATCCTGAGGGACCCCCAAATAGCCAAAATAATCCTGAAGAAAGTTGAAGATCTCACACTTTTTTTGTTTCAAAACTTACTGCAAAGCTACAGTAATCAAAACTGTGGTAATGGATAAAGACAGACATATAAACCAATAGAATAGAATAAAAAGTCCAGAAATAAACCCTTGTAGGTATAGCCGATTGAACAAGGGTGCCAACGCTATTCAATGGGAAAGACAATCTCTTCCACAAATGGCCCTGGGAAAATTGGATAGCCACATGCAGAGGAATGAAAATGAGCTTTACCTTACACCGTATGCAAAAATTAACTCAAAGTGGATCAAAGACCTAAATGTAAGAGTTAGAATTATAAAACTCTTGGGGTGCCCAGGTGGCTCAGGCAATTAAGCGTCTGACTCTTGATTTTGGCTCAGGTCATGATCTCAGGGTCCTGGGATTGACCCCCCATGTTGGGCTCTGCGCTCAACAGGGAGTCTGCTTGAGGATTTCCCTCTCCCTCTAACCCTCCCCCCTAAAATAAATAAATAAATCTTACAAAAACAAAACAAAACTGTAAAACTCTTGGAAGAAAACATAGGAGGAAAGCTGCATGATACTGGATTTGGTAATGATTTTTTTCGACATGCACAGGCAACAAAAGAAGATAAATTGATCATCATCAAAATTTAAAACTTTCATGTGTCGGGGCGCCTGGGTGGCTCAGTCGTTAAGCGTCTGCCTTCAGCTCAGGGCGTGGTCCCGGCGTTCTGGGATTGAGCCCCACATCAGGCTCCTCCACTGTGAGCCTGCTTCTTCCTCTCCCACTCCCCTTGCTTGTGTTCCATCTCTCGCTGGCTGTCTCTCTCTCTGTCAAATAAATAAATAAAACCTTAAAAAAAAAAAACTTTCATGTGTCAAAATGCACATGAAAAGGCAACACACAGAATGGGGAAAATATTAGCAAATTATACGTCTTAAAAGCAACTAATGCCCAGGATATATAAAGAACTCAACAAGAAAAAACAAACAGGGCTCCTGGGTGACTCAGTCAGTTAAGTGTCTGCCTTCGGCTGAGGTCATGTTCTGGGGGTCCTGGGATTAGGCTCCACGTGGGGCTCCCTGCTCAGTGGGGAGTCTGCTTCTCCCTCTCCCCTGCTGCTCTCTGGCTCGCTCTGTCAAATAAATAAAATCTTTAAAAAAAGAAAAGAAAACAACCTAATTCAAAAATGGGCAAAGGATTTTGAATAGACATTTCTCCAAATAAGATACACAAATGTTCCATAACCTTGTGAAAAGATGCTGAACATCATTAGTCATTAGGGAAATACAAACCAAAACCACCAAGAGATCCACACCCATTAACATGGCTAATACAAAATAACACAGAAAATAACGAGTGTGGGTGAAGATGTGGAGATGAAGATGTGGAGAAATTGGAATCTTTGTGCATTGCTTTTGGGAATGTAAAATGGTGCTTTCATTGTGGAAAATAGGATGGTATTTCCTCAATAGTTTAAATATAGAGTTAGCATATCAAACAGCAATTTCACTTCTGGGTACATACCACCAAAGACCTTGAACAGGTATTTGTATACTCATGGTCATAGCAGTATTATGTGCAATAACCAAAACGTAGAAACAATCCAAATATCAGTTGATGGATGAATAAACAAAACGCAACACACACACGCACGCACACACACACACACACACACACGAATGTTATTCAGCCTTTAAGAATGAAATTCTGGCAGATGCTACATGATTGAACCTCAAAGACACTATGCTAAGTGAAATAAGCCAGACACAAACGGACAAATGTTGTATCATTCCACTTATATGAGATGCCTAGAAGAGCCAAATTCACAGAGGCAGAAAGTAGAATGATGGGGGCCGGGGGCTGGACAGAGAGGGAAATGGGGGGTTACTGTTTCATGGGTACAGAATTTCAGTTTCGGAAGATGAAAAAGTTCTGGAGATGATGGTGGTGAATGTACTTAATGCCACTGAATTGTAGACTTAGAGTGAAAATGGTAAATTTATGTTATGGATATTTTACCCCAATAAAAAATTTTTAGAAAACCAGGGTAGAAAGCAGAAGAAGCAGGTTTGTTAACCAGAAATATTGGTGTAGTTAAAACTGAGCGCTCACTTTGGCAGCCTCCTGGAACCAAGAAAAAAGATGTATTCTCACAGTGCCAAGAACATGTTGAATGCTTTCAGTAGTTTCATGGAAACTATTGCACTGGTTTAAATTATAGCAGCTAAAATTCTGAACTATATACACACATAATTAGAAGATAACAGTAGAAAGTTAAATATTGGAGCCTGCTTCTCCCTCTCCCTCTTCCTGCTGCTCCCCCGTTTGTGCTCTCTCTGTGTCAAATAAATAAATAAAATCTTTTTTAAAAAAAAGATTGAAATCTTACTACTTAGGAATATAAATCTCAATATTCTGATTAATTTGTTTTTAGAACATAAGCTATATTGTTTGCTTAAATATTAAAAAGTGAAACTACATATTTATTAATATGCAATATCTATATGTCTTTGAAAAATATTAAAGGTATTTTAGTTTGATACTGTGACCAGGGTAAATTAAGATTTAGAAAAATATAGATTGTAGTATCATTCATTCCAAAAACGGCTCTAGGCATATGAAATACAAAGATCATTTAGAGTATCTCTGTTTTTAAAGGCACTCATAGTCCACTGAGAGATGATATGCGGGCTCTTCTAATACTACTTAATAAATACCAAGAGAAAGGAAAGCAAATACTATCGAAACACATTGGGAGGGGCATGTGACATGGAGATCGCTCCAGGGAAGAGAGAGTTTCACAGAAATTTAGATAAATAAAACTTTTGAACTGTCTCAAATGTTGAGTGGGAGTTAGCCATGTTTTATGGGTTGAATTGTGTCCCCCACAAAAAAATATATATTTTGGAGTTCTAACAATGGTACCTCAGAATGTGACCTTATTTTGGACCTAGGGTTCTTTACAGAGGTAATCAAGTTAAAATGGGGTCCTTAGGGTGGACCCTAATCCAAAGTTATTGGAGTCCTTATAAAAAGGGGAAATTCAGGGGCACCTGATTGGCTCATCAGTTAAGCATCTGCCTTTGGCTTGGGTCATGATCTTGGGGTCCTGGGATTGAGCCCCAGGTCAGGCTCCCTGCTCAATGGATAGTCTTCTCCCTCTCCCTCTGCTCCCCCTCCCCCCACTTGTGCTCTCTCTTTTTCTCAAATAAATAAAATCTTAGGGGAAAAAAGGGGGAAATGTGGACATAGAAGATCATGTGGAGGGACACACGCCAAAGCCAGCCATGCCCAAGGCCAAGGAGAGAGCTCTTCAAAGAAACCAGCCCCGTTGTCATCCGTAAGTTGGTGAATGTAATTGATTTGGAACTTCCAATCTCCAGAAGTATGAGAATAAATTTCTGTTGTTTAAGTTAAAAAAAGTAAAAGGATAAAAATCTAAGCATTTAACCCTAGCATTCTAGAGCATTCACAATCCGTCTCCCAATGAAATTGCCAACTTTATTAGTCTTCTGCACAACCCTCCATTCAAGCCGAATGCTCACACTCATTATTTACTCAAGCTTTTGAGTGTCTACCATGCAAGGCTTAGGGCTGGGCAGTGGGGCTATGACGGGATTCTGACATCCAGAGTTGCTGCCTTCAGAAGGAAGTTTTATGTTCTAGGGGGACAGATGCTAAATGACTAATTTCACAGTTCATCATTTCATTACAACTATGGTGAGGGGGGGAAGTGAGAATGAACCAAGAAAGCATATAACGGAGAACCCGACCTAGTCTGGGACAATTGGGGCAGTTCTTGGAGAAAGTAATGTGTAGACCTATAGGTCAATGAAGGAAAGAACATTCCTTCAAGAGATGTTTGTGTTTTCTCATTTCTATGCTTTTGTGTACATGGTGCCGTTGCTTCTACTACATGCCTTCTTTACGAATCCGAATTCTAGGGGCACCTGGATGGTTCAGTTGGTTAAACGACTGACTTGATTTTGGCTCAGATCGTGATCTCAAGGGTGGTGAGGTCGAGCCATGCGTTGGGCTCCGTGCTCAGGGAAAGTCTGCTTCTCTCCCTCTTCTTCTGCCCTTCCCCCCTGCCCCATCTTGCATTTGCTCTCCCGCACTCTCTCTCTCTCTCTCTCTCTCTAAAAATAAATAAAATCTTTAAAAAAAAATCCCACTCAAGATTTGGCTCATATCCTCCCTTCTCCTGAAAGCCCTCTCTGATCATCTTATGCTGAAGTATTCTCTCCTTGCTGTAAACTAAACAAGTTTGCTGGTTATCAGCTATAAGTTATGCATGGCCTTGTGGTGTTTTCATGATGCTCGCCTTGCCCTATTATATGAATAGAAGTCACCCTTGATTCCAGCCTCCATCCAGTTCGTTAGCAAGTCACTTCTGTTTTAATTCCATGCAGAATCTTCTGGAAAGGCAATGATTACAGGACTTGGTTTAAATAATCTTAACCTTTTTTATTGTAAAATAAAACACAGATACCGAACACCCCCATATAAATCATGTGAATTATAAGGAGTTGGATTATAAAGAGAATTTATAATTATGATTCATAGCTTAATGAATTCTAAGAACACCTGTATAACTACCTCTCAGGTCAAGAAAGAACTTCACCAGGCACTCCAGAGACCCTCCTTTCACCCTGTCCCAAATACAGTTGCCTTCCTCCTGCATAGAATGTCCACAGTCCTTAACTTCATGGTCGCCACGTCCCCGGATTTCTTTATCGTTTTGTTACCCAAGTGTGTACTCCCCTACCACAATAGTTTTCTCTTGCACTTTTGTTCTTGTTGTTTTTTAAACATACCCTTTCAGCCTCTTAATCTTCAAGATCACTCACCATGGCTTTCTTACAATTTCATGATGAAAATTCCAGGCTGTTTGACCTATAGTGTTTCCCACAGTCCTAGATTTTGCAGATGGCATATTTATAGTACAGTTCAACTTGTTCCTCTCTCTTATTTTTTTTTTTTTCCTGCATTTTAGCAACAGTCCAGAGGCTTGGTCAGATTCAGGTTTGATCTCTTTGGCAAGACTATAGGTGGTATTGTGTTCTTTAAGCAAGAGGCATATGGTGTCTGTATTGTCTGTTGGTGATATTAGCAGCTGTTGGTGCTCAGTGCCTGGACCTGTTAACTCACTGGGGGTTGCACAATGGTGGTATTCTAATTCGATCACTTTTTCTTTATTTATTAAATAGAATATTTTTATAATGAGATGTTTTTCCCCATCTACTATCAGTTACCAGTTTTGGGGAAGTATAATTATAAATCAGATCTCCTGCCAACACAGAAATTTGCTTCCACAAAATATAGGAAAGAAAGGGAACAGTCTCGTTATTGAATAAGCATTAAACCAGACTGCAATGTACATAATAGCAAATCCATCAAGGAGACTGCAAAGAAAAGTAAGTCCTGTTACAAATGGCCAGGTAAATAAAATCCATTACATATATGTTAACCGTCTTTATCAAAGGAAAAATAAAACTTCTATCTTTATGACAAGCAGGATGTTACATTAAGGAGCCAAGCACCTAAGTTTAAAAAATCCCAAAAAAAGACAATTTCACATTTCAAGGACGGCCTCCAAGAAAGGCATTCCTGGTATGAAAAACTGGCAAGAGGTCTATTTAACTTTTTTTAAAGATGTACATATATCTCAGAAAGATGGAGAAAGCATTTATAATTTCAGGTTTTTTAAAAAGAGATGCTGAAAAGAAGAAGGGGGAATGCTTTCTTTTCTTTTAAGCACCAGACACATTTAAATTTATTTTATTATTATTTTTAGATTTTTGTTTACCCTACACCTAGGAGTAAAGTTCATGTAGGGAAAGCAAGATACATGTTTGAATCTTTCCTTTTATTTACCTATTTTCAAAATAATGAATTGGCTCCTAAACGTTCTCCAAAGGTGACCGATTAGTTTTGTTTGTTTAAAGTAGCATTATTAACCCGTGGACTTACCCCACTACTGATGGGCTTCAGTCTATATAATTATTATCCTTAGTGCAGCTCAAATTGTCCTCTGAGCCATGATAGATAACCTCTTTAAAGCTTGCTCCTGAGTTTCTCTTGAGAGCTTCCTGTGATCTGACATGCAAAGTGTTCCAGGTTCATCTTGTACTTTCCTGTCCTTGAATCATCCATTTCTTCAAAAAGCCCTAGTTTCTTCTAGTACAAAATGGTATTTCGAGACCATCTCTGCATTGCCTCTGGTTGGTCATTGTGTCTGCCTCGTTTCTAGGCCTTTTCAGTCAACAGAGATAGGAATATATATATGTATATATGATATAAAACATGTTCTAAAAATAAATTATATGTAAATACACAAAATGCATACATATATGAATATATATGCTAGGATGATATGTACATAATACAGTATTTTATATAAATATATGCATATGTGAGTATGTACATTTTTAAAGATAAAGGTAACTTCTGACTTCATCCTGACGATACTTCCACTTCAAATTCAGGGTTTTTTACTTAAATTCTTCTCTAGATAGAATTAGAATATCTCATAATTATTGATTATAGAATAACAATAGTAATACCACCACTACCAGTATGATTACTGAAAATAGCTTAAAATACATTTTTTGTTTATGCTTTCCCTTTTACCCTGCATTTTATAATAATCATTCTATACACACATGGCCAGGAATACAGCCATTATTTCCCCTCTTAAGCCTTGTTTAGTCTTAGTTCCACAACTGGCCATTTCTATGACGTTCCTCGCCGTATCTTACGTTCCTGTCTCTCTAGTTTTGGTTATCTGAAACTTGTTCTTCAGTAGATTCTTCAGTAAGAGCTGAAGGAAACAGTCTTCCCTGAGCTCTTACATGTTGATAATAGTAAGTGCTCTTTATATTTGAAAGTCAGTTTTGCTGGATATGAAGTCCTTGGGTCACATTTCCTTTTCTTTTGTTGTTAAAAAAAAGTCTGCCAATATCCACATTTTGTTTCTCATATAAACCACTTTTTTTTTTTGCCTGGATGCCCAAAGGATTGTTTTCTCCTGAAAGTTTAGTGAGTTTATTAGAATATGTCTTTTTTTTTTTAAGATTTTATTTATTTCTTTCACAGAGAGAGAGACAGCCAGCGAGAGAGGGAACACAAGCAGGGGGAGTGGGAGAGGGAGAAGCAGGCTCCCAGCGGAGGAGCCCGATGCAGGGCTCGATCCCAGGACCCTGGAATCACGCCCTGAGCTGAAGGCAGATGCTTAACGACTGAGCCACCCAGGTGGCCCCTAGAATATGTCTTGATAGTGGTTGTTTGGGTCAAGTACATGGTGTGTGTGTGTGTGTGTGTGTGTGTGTGTGTGTGTAGTTCCAAATATTCTTTTTCTTCTATTCAGGAACATTTTCTTAACTTTTTTGTTTTACATATTTTTTTTAAAGATTTTATTTATTTATCTGACAGAGAGCATGAGAAGGAACACAAGCAGGGGGAGTGGGAGAGGGAGAAGCAGGTTTCCTGCTAAGCAGGGAGCCTGATGTGGGGCTTGATCCCAGGACCCTGGGATCATGACCCGAGCCAAAGGCAGATGCTTAAAGGACTGAGCCACCCAGGTGTCCCTGTTTTATGTATTTTCTTGATTAATGCATGTTTTATATCAAGATATATATATATATATACACACACATATATATATACGTATATATATATACGTATATATATATATATATTGATTTTTTTTTTTAATATTTATTCTATTTACTTGCTTCAGTCCTCAACTCCAGAGACCGATGTTCTATGTTGGCTCTTCTTTGCCTATCCTACATATTTGTTATTTTCAGTCAATTCATTTTATTATTTTCTATAAGACTTCTTTACAATTAAAATTGATTTTCTCTCAGGGCACCTGGGTGGCTTAGTCAGTTAAGCGTCTAACTCTTGATTTCAGCTCAGGTTGTTAACTTAGGGTTGTGGGATTGAGCCCCAAATTGGGCTCCACACTCAGTGGGGAGTTTGCTTGAGATTCACTCTCTCCCTCTCCCTCTGCCCTTCCCCACACTTGTGCACGTGCTCTCTCTCTCTCTCTCTCTGTCTCTCAAATAAGGAAGGAAGGAAGGAAGGAAGGAAGGAAGGAAGGAAGGAAGGAAAGAAAGAAAGAAAGAAAGAAAGAAAGAAAGAAAGAAAGAAAGAAAGAAAGAAAGAAAGAAGAAAGAAAGAAAGAAAGAAAGAAAGAAAGAAAGAAAGAAAGAAAGAAAGAAAGTCAGTCAGTCTTGGAAAGAAATGTTTTTCTCTTGGGGCACCTGGCTGGCTCATTCAGTGGAGCATGCGACTCTTGATCTCAGGGTTGTGAGTTCAAGCCCCGCATTGGGTGTAGAGATTACTTAAGAGTAAAACGTAGAAAAAAACATTTTTTTTAATATTAAAAAAATGTTTTTAATGTTTTCTCCTTTCTGTTTCCCTTAAGACATCTTTATTGTTTATTTGCTTTTGTGTTTCTTTAATTTACTCTTAATTTTATCCCTTTATTTCTAATTCTTTACTCATTTCTAAGTTTTTCTCCCTTCTTTTACCGTAGCTCTTTTGTGTCTTATATCGTTTTCTTAATAATTTTTAGCTGGTTTTAAAATAGTGGCTGGCTTGCAGTTCCTAGATGGCTCAGTTGGTTAAGCATCCGCCTTTGGCTCAGGTCATGATCTCAGGGTGCTGGGATCAAGCCCCAAGTTGGGCTCCCTGCTCAGCAGGGAGTCTGCTTCTCCCTCTCCCTCTGCCCCTTCTGCATCTTTGTGCACTCTCTATCTTCCTCTTCCTCCCTCCCTCTCTCTCTCTGTCTCTCAAATAAATAAATAAAATCTTTTTAATAAAAAACAGTGGCTGGCTCAGTTGAGCATACGACTTTTGATCTCAGGGTCATGATTTGGAGCCCCACATTGGGCCTAGAGTTTAATTAAAAAATAAAATAGTGGATTACAATTTGAGCTGTTTTGTGGGCAAAATGTTATTCTGCTCCTTTTCTTTCTTTCTTTCTTTCTTTCTTTCTTTCTTTCTTTCTTTCTTTCTTTCTTTCTTTCTTTCTTTCTTTTTTTTTTTAAAGATTTTATTTATTTGGCAGAGAGAGAGAGACAGCCAGCGAGAGAGGGAACACAAGCAGGGGAGTGGGAGAGGAAGAAGCAGGCTCCCAGTGGAGCAGGGAGCCCGATGTGGGGCTCGATCCCAGAACTCTGGGATCACGCCCTGAGCCGAAGGCAGATGCCTAACGACTGAGCCACTCAGGTGCCCCAACCTTTTCTTTTTTTTAATAATAACTTTGTATGAGATTTTACCTTATTTTGTGCTGTTTACTTTTATGTGAAATTAGTTTTCTGGAACTTTTAGAGGAAGTTGTGTGGTATAGGATGGTTTTTCTAACTTCACAGAGCTCCCTTTTTTGTTGTTTTTATACAGTATTCAAAAGTATGGTGGCTTGCCAACTCTGTTCCCCTCCCACTTTTATTTAGATCAAAGACTGGCAAAGGTCACCTGTTTTTATAAAAAAAGTTTTATTGAAATACAGTCTTGCTCATTTATTTCCATGTTGTTTACACCTGCTCTCAGGCCAAATCAGCAAAGCTGGGTGGTTGCAACATTAACCCTAAAGCCTACAAACCAAAAATGCTTACTGTGTAGCCCTCTAAGACCCCTGATTTAGGCCTCTTCTTTCTTTGTCTCTGTTGTCTCTGTTCTGCTCCATTTTGATTTGACTCCCAGCAGTGTCATCTCAATGTGGGGCCCTGTCCTAAAAGTGAGCCCCCATCAGTCAGTTTTGAGAGTTCATTTATCATGTTAAACATTTTTAAGTTAACAATTCAGTGGCATTAAGTATATTCACAATGTCGTGCAACCATCACCACTCTGCATTCCCAGAACTTTTTAAATGATCTCAAACCGAAATTCTGTACCCATTTAGCAGGAACTCTTCAACCCCCTCCCCCTTCCCCTAGTTCTTGAAAACCTTTATTCTACTTTCTGTCCCTATGAATTTGCCTATTCTAGGACCTCACGTAAGTAGAATCATACAGTATTTGTCCTTCAGTGTCTATCTTATTTTACTAAGTGTAATGTTTTCAAAATCATCTGTCTTGTACCATTATCTGAATTTCATTCCTTTTTATATAGCTAAATAATATTTTGTTGTGTGTGTGTGATGATATATCATATATATATATATATATATATATATATCTCACATTTCATAGATTCATTCATCCGTTGTTTTCATCTTTTGGCTATTGGGAATAATGCTGCTGTGAATGTTGGTGTACAAGTATCTATTCGAGACCCTACTTTTAATTCTTTTTATATATATCTCGGAGTGGAATTGTTGGATTAGGTGGTAATTCCATTGTCAACTTTGTGAAGAACTGTCGCGGTGGCTTTTCCATTTTCGGCGACAGCTGCGCCATTTTATACTCCCACCAGCAATGCACTTGGGTTTTAGATTCTCCACATCCTTGCCAACCTTTCTGTTTCTCCATCTTGTTTTTGTTGTCATCATAGCCATCCTAGTGGGTTTGAGGTGGTAGCTCAGTGTGACTTTGATTTGCATT
Organism: Ursus americanus; assembly: GCF_024610735.1. Taxonomy (NCBI): domain Eukaryota; kingdom Metazoa; phylum Chordata; class Mammalia; order Carnivora; family Ursidae; genus Ursus; species Ursus americanus. The sequence continues at coordinate 15,257,158 of NC_142128.1, read as the reverse complement.
TCCCTGATGATGGATGATGTATATGTTTTCATGTGCTTATTGGGCGTTTGTCAATCATCTTTAGAGAAATGTCTGCTCAAGTCCTTTGAACTGTGTTTTTTGTTGTTGTGGCAGGAGTTGTTTATAGATTCTGAATATTAATCTCTTATCAGATATACAATTTGCAAATATTTACCCCCATTTGTGGGTTGTCTTTTCACTTTCTTGAGAGTGTCCTTTGATTTTTCCCCCCTTTTTAAATTAGCTAGTAATTTATGGAGAGATACTTTACGATGATATGAAGATCGTCTTCCTCGTCAAACTCTCCGTCATCATCTATTGGCGATTCTTTCTTGGTTCAATGGCTACTATTTTTGAGCACCAGCCACGCTCCAGATGCTGCCCTGGGTGCTTCGTGTGCATTGTGCTTACATCACAGAGGAGACTGAGCTGCGAGGTGAAACAGCGGCAGCAAGGGCACATGGCTAATAAGCAGCAGGGATGGGAGGACACTCCAGGCCCAGCTGCCCTGGAGCTAGAATTCACATGTTAGAGCTGGGGAAGCAAGTATTAGCTGAAAATGGGGGACTCCAAGCATCAGGTCTGTTGAGCAAGCCTGGTTTTGATGCTCCTTCCTTGTGCTTCCCAAACACCACCTGACCTAGAGAAAGGGTAGGGCAGACACGTTTCAGGGCCATGGACTGTGACGTGCTGGGTGTGTTCAGCAGTCAGGAGCCAGTTCCATCCCCAGTTTGCAGCTTCATGGGCCACTATGTATCTGCAGTGTCCTGCAGGTGTGACTGGCTCAGGAGCTGGGCTGACAGAACCAGAAGCTCCAACTTGTCCTTTCACATGATAGGTGTGGAGGGTCTTGGTAACCTGGCAGGTTCTTGGTTAAACATCCCCATTCTTTGGGCTCTTGTGGGACCTTTGCTGGGAGGACCAGCACATGGGCAGGGTGGGGTCCTGGGGCAGGGAGCCAGAGCCCTGAGTCATAGGGAGACGTGAAGTCAGGGCCAGGGCAAGGCATGCTGACCCAGAAAATCTGGAGGAAAGCCACGATCTGCGTGCTGGGTGGAGGGAGAACTCACCAGATATAGGAGAGGTCACAGCAGAGGATGCACTCAGGATTGGAGCCAAGAACAAACTCCAGCAGGTCAGGATCACGTGCAGCTGGGATAGGAGATCCTGAACCCGTCTGGACATCTCCAGGGATGGAAGTTTGTTCTCAGGGCTGACAATGGCCTGTGGCTGGTAGATTGGCCCAGGCTGAGGATGTGCAAGCCCAGAACATGCGTTAGTCATGGGTCAGACTTTGTGGTGGACAGTCACCTCTCCTACAGGCCTCTCAGGCTCATACCCACCTGTTTCCTGGGGCTCAGCCTCCGTATCCTATCAGCTTCAGTCCCCTAGCATAGCTACTTACCTGCTGTGATCACTCAGTCAGGCCCCAACCCTCTCTTTGGACAAAAACTGCATTCTGCAAGGGCTTTACTTTCAGAGACTTTCCATGTAAGAGGTATTTATTTATTTATTTATTTATTTATTTATTTATTTTTTAACCACCCAGAAATAATTTCAAACTTTCCAAAAAAGTTGCAAAAATCAAAGCAGCACAATATAAAAATACACATTAAAAAAAAATAACACATTTTCCCCCTTTTAAAACCATCTTAAAGTGAGTTAAATATATCAAGGCCCTTTACCCCTAAATACTTCACGGTATGGTTGTTGCTGGGGTTTTCTTCTCCCTTGCAACTAATAAGCAATGCAGGGACATCATGCAAATATTATATTCTTTTTTTTTTTAAAGATTTTATTTATTTGAGAGGTGGGGAGGGGAGGAGGGAGAGGGAAAAAGAGAATCGCAAGCACACTCCCTGCTGTGCACAGAGCTCAACATGCGGCTCCATCCCACAACCCTGGGATCATGACCTGAGCCAAAATCAAGAGTTGGATGCTTAACTGACTGAGCCACCCAGGCGCCCCCATCTGTATCCTTTATCATATCCCTTATAATAAACTGATAAACATAAATAAATGTTTCTCTGAGTTCTGTGAGCCACTCTAGTGAATAAATGAAATCTGAAGAGGAGTTTATGGGACCCTCCAGTTTATAGCCCATCAGAAACACATGTAACACCCTGGCTTTGTTGCTGTCTAAAGTGGGCGAGCTTATGGGTCTAAGTCCTTAACCTGTGGGGTCTGATGCTCCAAGAAAGAAGGCAGATCATGTAAAAATTGAGTTAAATTACAGGCCACCCAGGCCGTGTCACAGACTTGCTTGATGTGGGAAAACCTACCGCACATGTGGGGTAGAGACGTATTCAGAGTACGGGGTGTAATGTAGAGGGAAACAGTTTTTCCTTTACAATATGCTTTTCTGCGATTCAGTTTCTTTTTTTTCCCTTTTCTTTCTTTTTTTTTTTTTTTTAAGATTTTATTCATTTATTTGACAGAGAGAGAGAGACAGCCAGCAAGAGAGGGAACACAAGCGGGGGAGTGGGAGAGGAAGAAGCAGACCCCCGCTGAGCAGGGAGCCAGATGTGGGGCTCGATCCCAGGACCCTGGGATCACTCCTTGAGCTGAAGGCAGACGCTTAACGACTGAGCCACCCAGGCGCCCCTGCTTGGACATTTAGGTAGTTTCCAGTGTTTTGCAGTTAAAAATAATATTGCAGTGAGTAACCTATGTCTTTGTATTATTGACGGTCTGTCCTCAGGATAAATTCTTAGAAGTGGGATTTCTGGGTCAAACAAGGGGTGCATTCCTTTTCTATGGCAGTGTAACTAGTTACCACAAAGTTAGCAGCTTAAAACAACAGACTTCTGTTCTGTAGGACAGAAGTCTGGGCGTGCTTGACTGGGCTCTCTGCTCAAAACATAACAAGGCATAAATCAAGATGTTGACTGGGCTCTTATCTGGAGGCTCTAGAAAGAATACACTTCCAAGAAAATCCAGTGGCAGCATTCAGTTCCTGGGACTGAGGTCTCCATTTTGCTGTGTGCATTTTGTTTCCATAGGCTGCCCCCATTCCTTGCCACATGGCCCCTCCATCTTCAAACCGGCAACAGTGTGTTGAATCATTCTTGCTTGGAATCTCTCCAACTTCTGTCAAAGGTAAACAAAGCTGGACATTAGCTAAAGTGGTAAGGACAGATTTTAATCAGTAACCACTATTGCAATAGGGAGAAGAGTCCAATGTGAACCAAACTCAACTTTGAGCTTTCTCAGGCAGGCACTTTAAAGGGGCTAAGACTATCGTAGGGATGTGGCCTTGAGTTGTCAGAAACTAGGTTAGTGTTTGTTCAAGTCTTTATAGGCCAACACTGAGGCCTAGTGGAGAAAAGGGCTCAGAGGAGCTTGGCCAGGGTTTGGTCAAAAAAGGGAATCTTTGTCACTACTTCTTCTGCTACCAAAGAAACTCGGCTTTTAGTGGGCTCGTGTGATCAGACTAGGCCCACTTGGGTAACATCCCTTTTGCCATATAGCATAACATAATCACAGGAGTTACACAAGGGGGTGAAGGTTATAGGGGCTATCTTAAAATTCCCAGCCCTCCTTCTAGCAATTTTCCTGGCCAGCCCCAACCTGGATCACACATGAACCAGTATAAGAGGTCTGAACTGTTTGGGGGCTCTGAGCCAAGCTGAGGTTAACTTAGCCTCTGGTTACCAGGAATGGAGAAGAGCCTTAGAATCCCAACAGGAACTTTCTTGGCACTCACAGGGTGGAAACGGTAATGGAGTTTATAAACATTGTCTTAGGGAGTGAGGGTAGGGGCACACTCATGAGTTATCTTGAGTAAAGGACTGTTCTGTGTCACTGAATCCCATCTGTACTTTTGTGCAAGAACATACGCCCACCTCACCTGCCCTTTAATGCTCACTGTGGTTTCAGGCTCCTTTGAGTAACTCGGCCCTTGCTCTTGGAAGCCACCCCGGTGCCAGCGGCTGGTAGGAACACAAGCTCTCAATCAGATAAATCCATGCTCTGCCATCTACGGGTTGCAGGACCTTGAAATTACTGAGCTTCTTTGTGCCTTGATTTCTTCATCCATGAAATGTGAATGAATAGTAGTAGCGACCTCCTAGGATAGTTGGGGGGATCAAAAAAAATCACACTCATAGAGTGTGGATTCATTCTTGGCACACAGTAAGTGACCAAAGAATGTTAGCTGTCTGAGTTTATCACTCTGTCCGGCTTCATTCCTGACTCTGTACCCCAAGTTCTTCTTGGCTTTCCTGTGGTCCTTAGTGTTAGCCTCTCGATTTTCTCAGCACCATGTCTCTTGGTTCCCAAGTGTCCTGTCCTGGAGCTTGGGTGCTGCTAAGGGTGAAGGCCTAAAAAGAAAGTACCCTGGGGGTGCCTGGGTAGCGCAGTCGTTAAGCGTCTGCCTTCGGCTCAGGGCGTGATACCGGCGTTCCGGGATCGAGTCCCACATCGGGCTCCTCGGCTGGGAGCCTGCTTCTTCCTCTCCCACTCCCCCTGCTTGTGTTCCCTCTCTCGCTGGCTGTCTCTCTGTCGCATAAATAAATAAAATCTTAAAAAAAAAAAAAAAAAAAAAGAAAGTACCCTGCATACCACCCATCTGCTTCCAGACGCCCAAACAAGAAGCAACCTTTTATCCTCGGGGGGCCTTGCATGCCACTGTCTCTCTGCTTAACTCAGTTCCAGATGGAAGTCTTGAGAAAAGACATCTCTTCTGTTCATCTATTGTTGCGAAACACACCACCTCAAAACTTGGTGGCTTAAATAACCGTTTTATTTTGATCATGATTTGCGAGTCAGGAGAGGGCTTGGTTGGGTGGTCTGTTTCTGATCCGTGCTGGGGCAGCTGGGGCTGGAGGATTTCCTTCCAAAGTAATCTCGTCCGCTCCCATAGTGAGCACCCCTCCGTGCTGGTCTCATCCTCCACTGGCCTCCTGAGGCATGGGCTTCTCACAGTATGGCGTTGGGAACAGTTGCACTTTTAACATAGAAACTGGCTCCCCCAGGGGCGCCTGGGTGGCACAGCGGTTAAGCTCCCCGGCGTTGTGGGATCGAGCCCCACATCAGGCTCCTCCGCTATGAGCCTGCTTCTTCCTCTCCCACTCCCCCTGCTTGTGTTCCCTCTCTCGCTGGCTGTCTCTCTCTCTGTTGAATAAATAAATAAAATCTTTAAAAAAAAAAAAAAAAAAGAAACTGGCTCCCCCAGAGCAGAGCCCAGGTGGATGCCGTCAGGCTTCTTAGGAACTTAGGAACAAAGTTTGAGAACATCATTTCTGCTGCATTCTTTTGGCCACCCAAGTCTCCAAGGCCAGATCAGATTCCTGGCGATGGCGATTAGATCCTACCTCTCAATGGGAGGAGTAGCAATGAATGTGTGTAGTTTTTAATCTACCACAGCGTCTGATGAGTGGAAGCTAAAACCCACCTGGAACCCTGCTGCAAAGGGGCCTGGGAAATGTAGTTTTAGGATTTCTAGTCCCTGCAGCAGAGAAGGAAATGGGACACAGCAAAGAGGGTGAGGTCGTCAGTCTGCTGTATCCACCACGGTCCCTCGGCATTCAGTGGTGTCTTGGTGCCAGCACCCTTGAATACAGATGGGAGTTGGGAGTGCTCAGTCCCTCCACCTAGCCTGTCCCCTCAGTCAAGGCTTTAATTTTTTTTTTTTTACCTGAATCTCACAACAAAAAATATAGCTTATATCAGTTTATGGACAGATATACGTAACTGAAATAAAAGGTTCATGAAACAATCCTTATCTTTACTCTGTGCAGTGTTCCCTTATAATTTTCTATTGTATTCTGCTTTTTTTTTTTTTTTGTATTCTGTTCTTTTAAATGGAAGAACTAGTTGTGTCTCCACTAAATTAACTTCAAGGCTCATGAATGGGTTACCGTCTGCCGTTTGAAAAGCACTCGCCGAAGCTACCTTTACATAGGGAATCAAAAACCGAGAGGAAAAAAATGGGTCCATGGGGAAACATTAGATAAGAACAAAAAAAAAGAAAATATTTTCTCAAAGGAGATTTACTTAATTCGACAGAAATGTAGTCGAGTATATCATTGTTTCACAATTATTCACTCCCTTCCCTATAAGGTAATCACATACACCCCCTTGGTAAGCCTTCCATCGTGAGGCTTGGCTGTGGGACTGCCGTGGGCCTTTGGCCTTTGGCACATGAGCAGGCATGTTTCATATCATGTCTGAGCAGAAACTTGAAATGCAGTTGCATGGTTTGGCTCGGTCTCTACCGGTTCTGCCCTCTGCTATGAGAACAGTGTGTTTCTGATAGGTCTGTTCCTTCAGCCTGGACGCCGGGGTGAGAAAATACACAGAGCCAAAGTGCAGCCTATTCTCAGCCCTCACATCACATGAGAAACAAATACTCATTATAAACCACTGAGATGTGGGGTTTTTGCTACGGCAGCAAAAGCCGACTGCTCTAAGAAGCCACTTCATGGAAAAACAAACAAAAAACCAAAGCACTCTTCTGAACGTTCAAACAGTATGGATATATAGAAAGTAAAACAGAGCTCCCCTTTGCCCACTCCGAGAAGGAAGTTTTTGAAATGGCTGTTTTCTAACTTTAATGAGATGAAATTTGTGCCTGATTGTCCACAAATAAAGTTTTATTAAAACACAGCAGGTGTATTTTGTTTATGGCGGCTTTCACACCGAAACAGCAGAGTGGATGGAGTATTGCGACAGAGACTGTGATGCCTAATGCACTTGACTATCTGGCTCTTCACAGAAAACATTTACTGACCCTTGGTCTAGGTCTACCAAATATTAACATTTGGCATTTTGCAATTTTTGTTTTTATTTCTCTTCCCCCCCACCCCTTATTTCTCTTTATCTATGAATTTTTTTCTAAACCATTTAAAAGGAAGTGTAGATTTCATGACACTTGGTCTCTCAATATTTCAGCGTGTGTCCTGAGAACAAGTTTACTCTTTTCCATAAACCACATTATAATGATCACACCCAGAGCATTTAACATTAATACAATTCTATTAACTAATATTCAGATTTCCCCCAAATTGGCCTGGCAATGTCCTTCAGAGCCTTTCCATCCTCCTTTCAGTGTGTAACTAAAGATTACACAGTGCATTTAGTTTTCATGACTTTTCAGTTGATTTTTTTAAAATTAATGAATGAATTAATTTTTTGCATCCCTCTGTGTGTTTATTGAGGTATTACTAACATGAAAGTCTCTCTCCTATTTCATCCTAGTGCATTTTTTAAATAATAATTTATTATGTTATGTTAGTCACCATACAGTACATCATTAGTTTTTGATGTCGTGTTCCATGAGTCATTGTTTGCATGTAACACCCAGTGCTCCATGCAATACGTGCCCTCCTTAATACCCATCACCAGGCTAGCCCATCCCCCTGCCCCCTTCCCTCTGAGACCCTCAGTTTGTTTCCCAGAGTCCATAGTCTCTTGTGGTTCATTCCCCTTTCTGTTTACCCCCCCTTCATTCTTCCCTTCCTTCTCCTATCGATCTTCCTGCTATTTCTTATGTTCCATAAATGAGTGAAACCGTATGATAATTGTCTTTCTCTGCTTGACTTATTTCACTTAGCATAATCTCCTCCAGTCCCATCCATGTTGCTGCAAATGTTGGGTAATCGTTCTTTCTGATGGTTGAGTAATATTCCATTGTATATATGGACCACATCTTCTTTATCCATTCGTCTGTTGCAGGGCATCTCGGCTCCTTCCACAGTTTAGCTATTGTGGACATTGCTGCTATTAACATTGGGGTGCATATGGCCCTTCTCTTCACTACGTCTGTATCTTTGGGGTAAACACCCAGTAGTGCAATGGCGGGATCATAGGGTAGCTCCATTTTTAACTTTTTAAGGGACCTCCACACTGTTTTCCAGAGTGGCTGCACCAACTTGCATTTTGATCTAGAACAATTCCTAGCCTTTTTCAGCTCTCACGAAAGTGGCATTTTTGAAGAGTCCAGGACAGCTGTGGAGCAGGTTGTCTCTCAGTTTGGATTTGTCTTGATTTTTTTTTTTTTTTTTTTGTCGCTCGGTATTATGAATCTGATTCAGGTTAATCATTTTCATTTTTGGCAGAAGTTCTACAGAGGTGACGCTGCGTTCTTATCAGGAGGCTCATGATGTCACTTGGCCCAGTTGTTTGTGTCGTTAAGTTTTTTTAGCTTTTCATGTAGAGTGTGCCAGATTTCTCCGCTGTGAAGGTCCTTTTTCCCCTTTGTAATCAGCAAGTGATCTGTGGGGAAATTCTTTGAGAATAACCAATTCCCTAACAACCTTTTGCCCCGTGGTTTTAGGCTCCTTTGGTGATTCTTTCTTGACTCTGTTGTTGTCATGGAGAATGTAAATGTACATCAATATTTTTTTAAATGGTCTCCAAGTGATTTTAAAGTACAGCCAGCATTGGGAGTCATTAGACCAGGGCTTCTCAATCTGTGTTTACAAATCCCCTGGGCATCTTGTTAAAAGGGAAATCAGGGGCGCTTGGGTGGCTCAATCAGTTAGGTGTCTGATTCTTGATTTTGGCTCAGGTCATGATCTCAGGGTGGTAAGATCGAGCCCTGTGTCAGGCTCCACGTTGGGCCTGGAGCCTGCTTAAGATTCTCCCTCTCCCTCTGCCCCTCAAGCACGTACTCTCTCTCTATCAAAAAAAAAAAAAAAGGCAAATCAGATTCAGCAGGACTGGGGTGGACTGGACCAATATTAAGCATTTCTAACAAGTTCTCAGGTGCTGGTGCTGTTGGTCTCCATGGACCAGACTTAACACACTTTAAAATATCAAAGGTCGATCTAGACTCAAGCCAACCCCTACAATTCATCCTGGATACAACACCTTTCTTCCCCAATTTAGTTTTGCCTACTGTCAGTCAGGATTCTCAGTTATAAACCTCAGAACACACTCTCGCTCAGAAAAGGCATGTATTAGTGGGCACTGGAGATCTCTAAGAACCAACTAGGAGCTCGGAGCTGAGCTCCTAGGAACAGTGCCCAGACCACGTTGCAGAACTGACCTAATGAGGGAACCAGTCTTCCCATGGCCAGGCATTGAGCCCATCTGCACTCATGCCAGGGATGCAAACCAACTGTGCCCACAACGGCCACGAGCACCAATGCCACATGTGTGCCTGGAACGCCACGGCACAGCTATCGCCAGCCCCCAAAACTGGATGTCTCTTGTCACCCTCACCAGCAAATGGATTCCACAAAGAGCCCGCTTTCTTGTGTTTATTTCTACACCAAAGTTTCACACAAGTATGTTGGATTGCTGGAACCTAGATCACCTGCCCATTCCCGAGCTGCAAGGGAGCCTGGGAAATTCTGTTTCCTGGCTTCCTTGTAGGATGGGAGTGGGCAGGATTCATAAGGCAGAAAATGCTCCCAAAAGGCAGCTCCAAAGCATGACAAGCGTCCAATACACAGTTATTTGAAAGAATAAACATAATAAATGCTGAGATATCTATGAAGACTAAGAATAATAATAAAGACCTTCTCTCTTATATGGAGAAATACATTGTAAACCTGTAATAATGTGTGATACTAGAATGAGAATAGATGGATAAATGAAGAAAAGACTTGATGACTGATGGATTTGAGTTAAATTGATTTTTTAACCCATTGAAATCCTAGAATAGAGGAAAATATTTGCCAAATTTCTTGATGGAATTTGACAAATTCTAAATTTAATAACAATGGGATAACTCACAAATAAAAAGATCCATGACCTTACCTTTATAGAACATAGAACGTATATACTTAAAATCAAAGGCAAACAATTAACTGTGCAAATAATGCTCAAAAAATGCAACAGGAGATGTGTTAATATCTTTAATATATAAAAAATTCACAAAAATCTATTTTAAAAACTGCTAAGAACCAAGAGGTAAATGAGTAAAGGATATATCTGGACAATTCACCTCGAGACAAATACAAATGGCTAATGACATACAGAAAATTGTCAGCTTCAGTAGGATTGGGGGAAAAAAGGCAAATTAGCACAGATACGATTTTTAAACCTATTGATAGCAACTATTTATATGTATTTATAATATATATTTATTAATATCTATAACATAAATATATGTAGTATATTTATAATACACACACACACACGCAGACTATATAATCTCAGCTCCACCCCAGTCCTGCCAAATCTGATTTGCCTTTTAACAATATGCCCAGGGGATTTGTAAACATAGATTGAGAAGCCCTGGTCTAGTGATTCCCAACCCTGGCTATACTTTAAAATCACTCAGGGACCATTTAAAAAAATACTGATGTCCATTTACATTCTCCATGACAATTTATATGTAATATATATTTACATATAAATATATAATATATATTTTCTATCTATCTATCTATCAATCATCTATCTATCTTAATAAGAATATCCAGTCTTAATGAAAGAAGTAATAAATGGATATTTTCACACATTACTTATATGAAATAACCCTATTTGAAGCAAACCAGGGGACTCAAAAGAATATTGGGTATTCAAAAGAATAATGACTGCAATGGATTGAAACATATCAAGAATATAGTAATCTAAGCATTCTTAATACTAAAAAACAAAAACAAAAGGCCTGGGTGGCTCACTCGGTGAAGCAACCAACTCCTGATTGTCCCTTCAGTCATGATCTCAGGGTCGTGAGATTGAGGCCCCCATGAGGCTCCACGCTAAGCAGGGAATCTGCTCCTCTCCCTCTCTCTTTCCCTGTCCCCCTACCCTCTTCCCCCTCCAACCAGTCTCTCTCGCTCAAACAAATAAATAGATCTTTAATACTAAAGAACAAAAGTAAAATATTATCTTTTGAAGTTCAAGGATACCAATTCCTTCTGCAAGTTGATAAAGGAAAAAAATAATTAAGCATTTATCCCGGCTATTCTTATCAACTCTATTTTAGGATACCCAAATAGTTGATGAAAGAAAGTTCTTCTTTTTACAGCAAAAATGAATTATAGGATTAGAAAATCTTTTTTTTTTTTTAAAGATTTTATTTATTTATTCGACAGAGATAGAGACAGCCAGCGAGAGAGGGAACACAAGCAGGGGGAGTGGGAGAGGAAGAAGCAGGCTCATAGCAGAGGAGCCTGATGTGGGGCTCAATCCCACAACGCCAGGATCACGCCCTGAGCCGAAGGCAGACGCTTAACCGCTGTGCCACCCAGGCACCCCAGGATTAGAAAATCTTGATTTACAATTCCAAATGAAGTAATAAATTTAGGCAATGACTATCAGTGGCTGTTAAAAACATTTGGTGTGGGCGCCTGGGTGGCTCAGTTGGTTAAGAGACTGCCTTCGGCTCAGCTCATGATCCCGGAGTCCCAGAATTGAGTCCTTTGTCCGGCTTCCTGCTCAGCGGGGAGCCTTCTTCTCCCTCTGACCCACTCCCCTCTCATGCTGTCTCTCACTCTCTCTCTCTCTAATAAATAAATAAAATCTTTAAAAAAAAAGACACACACACACACACACACACACACACACACACACACACACACACACACACGTTTGGTGAAATGACCAGGCTGACAGCTTCTGAACACACTGATCAATCTTAAGATCACACAAAGAGACAACCAGATGTTCTGAGCCTTTTGATGTGATACAGTAGGAAGCGTACCATTCCCAATGAAGTATTCATGCCAAAAAAATTTTTTTAATTTAATCAAATGTCTCTGAATAACAGAAAATATGGAGGTTAGAGAAATGTCTTAAATGTCATCATAAGGAAGCAGTCAACCAAATCTAGTTTACGGGGAATTTACAAGAGGGATAAGACATTCATCAACCAGGACAACTGCGTGGCTCAGTTGGTTAAGCGTCTGCCTTCGGCTTGGATCGTGGTCCCAGGATGGATTGAGTCCCATATCAGGCTCCTTGCTCAGTGGGAAGCCTGCTTCTCCCTCTGCCTGCGGCTCCGCCTCCTTGTGCTCTCTCTCACTCTGTCAATAAATAAATAAATAAATAAATAAATAAATAAATAAATAAATAAATAGTATCTTTAAAAAAATTCTTATCAGTTAGAAATACATACTAAAAATGTTTATGTTAAAGGAGAGATTAAAATACTTTAGGGAAAAAAACCCATGGGGATGGGGAATAGATACTTGAAAGAAGAATGGCAAAATATTAATAATTATTAAAGCCGGGTGCTGGTCCATTGAATGCATTATACTCTTTGGCACTTTGTTTGTTTAAATTTCCATAGTAAGGGGATAAATAAAGTAAAAGATCTTTCACCTTGACTCTGTGATTCTATTCCAGGGGGTCCGTGCTCAGAAAATAACCTTCACATTTAGGAAAAACCTTTATGCGTAAGAATATCAATCCCACCAGCATCATGAGCGCCCAAATCACAAAAACTAAATGTCAAACAATAGGGCAACAATTTTATAAACCAGATCTACCCCTCAAGGGACTATTATGTGGCCATTAAAAACAGATTCATGAAGAGTTGTAATCACATGACAAAGTGCTTGTGTTGAAATGTCACATGCAAAAAAATAGGTCACAGGATTTTATATAAATTAGTATACTAGTCAGCTTTTGCCACGTAACAAACCGCTCCAAATTTAATCACTTAAGTCCCTTACGCATTTATGATTTCCCTCATTTTGTGTGTCTAGGTGTTTTGCAGCTGGGTCTGAATAGTCGGGGATGGTCTCATTCCCCCATCTGGTGGCTGCAGGCTGATTGGGCTAAGGGGGCCTTATCTGGGACAGGTCATCTCTGTTCCATGTGATCTCTAAACCTCCAAAAGGCTAGCCTGGCTTCTTCTCATAGCAGTTTCGTGGACCCAGAGGGCAACAAGAGAACAAGCCTCAAGGTGTGAGCAGTCTGCTTGCCTCACCTTTGCTAATGTCCCTTTGGTCAAAGCAAGTCAGGACAACCAAGCCGAGAGTCACAGCGGTGGTGGGGGGAGCATTAGACAATGGCTTGGATGCAGGGAAGCTGGAGGTCTTTACCACAACAATCTACCGCAAGGGGGCGCCTGGGTGGCACAGCAGTTAAGCGCCTGCCTTTGGCTCAGGGCGTGATCCCGGCGTTATGGGATCGAGCCCCACATCAGGCTCTTCAGCTATGAGCCTGCTTCTTCCTCTCCCACTCCCCCTGCTTGTGTTCCCTCTCTCGCTGGCTGTCTCTATCTCTGTCAAATAAATAAATAAAATCTTTTAAAAAAAAAAATCTACCGCAAGTATGTTCTCATCTATGATTTTTTTTAAAACTGTGCATTAATGAGGCCAAAAGGAACTATTAAAATGTTAACAGTGATCATCTCTGAGCGGTATTTTTCTTTCCATTTTAGTATTTTGTAGCGTGTTCTAAAGGGTTTGTGATACTGTTATTTTTTTATCATTGGAAAAAATGAAGTTGAAAGAAAGGAAAAGAAAGAAGGAAGGAAGAGAGAGAGGGAGTAGGGGGGAAGAATTGAGGGAGGAAAGGAAGAAAGAACTCCCAAAACTGACAGCTGGAAAGCTGGTTGCTTTCCAGGGACTGAATTTTCCAGAGAGTGGAGCTGGGATGTGCAATAAAATCTGAGTGGTGTCTCTCTCCCTTCCTCCCCACTCCCTCCTGGGTTGTCAGATCTGCAGAGGTCCACAAACAGCATCCAGTCCAGTCCTACACACACACACACACACACACACACACACACACACACGTATGTGTGTGTGTGTGTGTATGAATTTAAATTTTATGTCATTAACATACAGTGCAATATCGGTTTCTGGAGTAGAATTCAGTGATTCATCACTTACATACAACACCCTGTGCTCATCGTAACAAGTGCCCCCCTTAATACCCATCACCCATCTAGCCCATCCCCCTACCCACCTCCCTCCATCAACCCTCAGTTTGCTCTCTAACCTTAAGAGTCTCTTATGGCTTGTTTTGCCCTCTGTCCTTTTTTTTTCGTTTCCCTTCCCATATGTTCATCTGTTTTCTTTCTTAAATTCCACGTATGAGTGAGACCATATGCTATTTGTCCTTCTCTGACTGACTTATTTCACTTAGCATAACACACTCTAGCTCTTTCTATGTCCTTGCAAATGGCAAGATTTCATTCTTTTTGATGGCTGAGTAATATTCCTGTGTGTGTGTGTGTGTGTGTGTGTGTGTGTGTGTGTGTGTGTGTGTATACCACTTCTTCTTTATCCATTCATCAGTTGATGGACATTTGGGCTCTCACTATAGTTTGGCTATCATTGATAATGCTGCTATAACACTGGGGTCCATGCATCCCTTCGAATCTGTATTTTTTTATCCTTTGGGTAAATACCTAGTAGTGCAATTGTTAGAGTGTAGGGTAGTTCTATTTTGAACTTTGTGAGGAACTTCCATACTGCTCTCCAGAGTGACCGCACCAGTTTTCATTCCCACCAACAGTGCACGAGGGTTCTGCTTTCTCCACATCCTTGCCAACACCTGTTGTTTCTTGTGTTGTTATTTTTAGCCATCCTGACAGGTGTGAGATGATATCTCATCATGGTTTGGATTTGTATGTCCCTGATGGTGAGTGACGTCGAGCATCTTTTCATGTGTCAGTTAGTCATCTGGATGTCTTTTTCGGAAAAGCGAAGACCAAATATATATGAGAAAAATATTTTGGTCATCTGAATGACCAAATATATATTTCTTATAAATCACAATATTGTAGTGATAGTTGCACATCTCTCTGAATATACTAAAATCCATTGAGTAGTGTGGGTGAATTGTATGCTCTATGAATTTTATATCAATAAAACTGTTCTTAAAAAGAAGAGCTATGATGGGGTGCCTGGGTGGCTCAGTCGGTTAAGCGTCTGCCTTCAGACCTGGCTCAGGTCATGATCCCAGGGTCCTGGGATTGAGCCCTGCATTGGGCTCCCTGATGAGGGGAGGCTGCTTCGCCCTCTCCTTATGGCTCCTCACCCCGCCACCCCTCATGCTGTCTGGTATGTGCGCTCACTCTCTCTCTCTCTCTCAAATAAATAAAATCTTAAAAAAAAAAATAGAAAGAGCTATGATGATAGGGGCATTAATACAGCCTGGACAGCGAATCAAGGAAAACCAGAAAAGGGCCAGATCATTCCAGGTGAGGATGGTCAAGGGAGGAGTGTCTCAGTGAGGACTTAAAAGCCTAATGGGAAGGAAGACGAGGTAAGAGGATTCTCAGACTGGGTGAAGACACAGGTGGGAAGCCTGAAATTGGGGAACGTGTCGTGGGTGGCTAACCTGTGAACACTTGGGGTTGGAATACAGTAAAGAAGACAGGAAAGAGGGGCGCCTGGGTGGCTCAGTCATTAAGCGTCTGCCTTCGGCTCAGGGCGTGATCCCAGAGCCCTGGGATCGAGCTCCACATCAGGCTCCTCTGCTGGGAGCCTGCTTCTTCCTCTCCCACTCCCCCTGCCTGTGTTCCCTCTCTCGCTGGCTGTCTCTGTCTCTCTCTGTTAAATAAATAAATAAAATCTTAAAAAAAAAAAGAGAGAGAGACAGGAAAGGATAACAGGAACATTCTTATTTGAGTGTTACTGCTGTGAGCTGGTTTCAGATTTGGTAAATATTTAAAGCCAGCTCTTTAATGCTTGGGTACTTTGGGAAATTCTCTGAGGAACTCCTCTCCTCAGTCACTGGGTGTAGGGCCAATGCACACCTTCTATAAAATTCTCTTCAAAACAATTCTCTTCTTAAATCTAATTGCCAACATTGGGGCAAAGAATCAAGACTAAAGTACTTTTCAGAAACCTTATACATTTTGCATTTGGTCTAGTCCAGCATTTTTCAACCTCAGAGCCACAGACATTTTGGATTGAGTAGTCTTTGTTGTGGGAGCTTTCCCGTGCATTGTCGAATGTGTAGCCAAAAATCGACCAGCTAGATGGTTAACACCTTCCCCTTCCCCAGCTGACAACCCAAAACACTGCTAGACATTTCTCATTGCCAAATGTCCCCTCGAGATGGTGGTGACAAAATTGCCCCAGGTTAAGAATCACTGAGGCCTTGCTACTCAAAGTATGGACCAGCAGCGTGGGCATCATCTTGGGATCTTGTTAGAAAGGCAAATTGTCAGGAACCACTCTAGATCTGCGGAATCAGAATCCGCATTTTAACAAGATGGGATTTGTAGGTTCGTGTACGTGAGAAGTCTGGTTTAGCACGCGCTGTAACGCATAGCTTCCAATGTATTTTGGTGACTTAGATGAAATAGACATTTTTTTTAGAAGATTTTATTTATTCATTTGACAGCGAGAGAGGGAACACAAGCAGGGGGAGTGGGAGAGGAAGAAGCAGGCTCCCAGAGGAAGAGCCTGACGTGGGGCTCGATCCCAGAACGACGGGATCACGCCCTGAGCTGAAGGCAGACGCCCAACGACTGAGCCACCCAGGCGCCCCGAAATAGACATTTCTAACATAAAAGGACAAAAACATCAAGACCGTGGCCTAGCCTTACCGGTCCCGTGTTCTTTTGCCCTGGCCCTTAACTTGGAAGCTTGCCTTAGCATCTCCATGACTTTTCTCAAACTACATGGGTTTAGGCCCCAGATTTTCTGATTCAATGGGTTCAGAGTGGGGATTCAGGGTCTATGATTTTTTTTTTAAGATTTTATTTATTAATTTGACAGAGACATCCAGCGAGAGAGGGAACACAAGCAGGGGGAGTGGGAGAGGAAGAAGCAGGCTCCTAGCAGAGGAGCCTGATGTGGGGCTCGATCCCATAATGCTGGGATCACGCCCTGAGCCGAAGGCAGACGCTTAACCGCTGTGCCACCCAGGTGCCCCTAGGGTCTATGAATTTTGAAATGTCTCTCCAGGTGGTGTGTTCCCAGTTAAGATCTTCTAATCTAAGAGCATTGGTACTTAGCTGCATCATACCAGATCAATTATTCAAACTGCAAAATTTCTTGAGATAAAGTAATTGGATCAGAAGTGAGCCCTGGCCATATTTCAGAAGCACAGGGGAAATGGGGTCATATTTGGATTCTGGAAGTGGATTTTATTTCTGTGGTCTCCAAACCTGGAGGAGTGTGATCTCTGGAAGTGTTCAGTTGCTGAATTCCTCTCTCTTGCCTAGAGGATCCAGGGAGCTGCTCTTTCTGTCATCACACCCTGCACTGCACACACCCCTGCTGAAACTTTGGCCACCACGCTCAGGCATAGCTTTCCTTCCAAGAATACCCAGGCTTGCTTAACTTCCTCTGTCCTCAGACAAGAATGGCTGGAAAAAGTGACAGGGCAGGGTTTCTTGGAAAGCAATCTGGCCTGCATCAGCACTAATGATTAAAATGTGTCCTCATGTGGCTATTCCCCAACACACAGCACATTCCTAAGCTATTTTAACTCATCGGTTCAGAAATTCCAGAGTCCCTTCCTCAGTTCTTGAGGTCTGGATCCTTTTTCTCCTGGAGAACCAGACACAGACACCATTGACTAGAATGTTCTATAAAAATCACATAGAGTATCTATCTATCTATCTATCTATCTATCTATCTATCTATCTATTCACATCTGGATATAGATAGATAGTTGTAGAGATGTTTCTTTTACAAAATTACATAACCTTGAATTAGAATGTACTAAAACTTTTACAATCCTGTTAAAGTGTAGTGGCCAGAACCTTCTTGGAGTTGTTAGGGTAACAAAGGAAATGCCAAGAACAGGCTGCCTTGGAGAATCTTGGGAAACTTGACTGGCTTCATTACACTTCTCAGGGCCATGGAAGCAGGCCACAGAACATTTCAGGCCCTGGCAAGCACTTTCCCAGAGTCTACAAGGTCTTCTATTATCCTACCTAAATTGATCTTTTTTTCTCTTCACAAATAAACACACAATTAACCAGTTTCAGTGTGATGACTGACTTGCAGCTAAAGATTCACCAATTTTAGCCCACCTAATCACTCCCACTTTTGTCTGAACTTTTGTCCCACTTTTGTATTAAGTTTCTGAGACCTTCGTGTTTTTTAATCATCAAACAGAACCTTCCTTTGTCTATTTCCTGTTCACCTAAATATTTAAATAATGACATCGATTGCTATACTGATACCAATGGCAATTGGTGTTGCCGAAGCGGGATTGTTGGCAGCTACACAACACCCTCATGAGTTAGCCTGACATCATCCTGAGTTGGCTGAGATATTAAAGTTCAAATCTGGCCTTTGAAAAACTGGGCATAGTGCATTAAATGTATAAAAGCATAGACTGTTCAAGATTTGACTTAAGCAAAGTTGAGAACCATCTGTCTATATAGGACATAGCTTTTCCCTACATCACGGTATCCAAAATTCCTCGCTTCGATGTCCTCAAAATTCAGAACCTTACCCTCTGCCTCATGGTATATAGGGTCATTATCATGAGAGGCAAAAGTGGTGCAGAATTTTACTATTTCTTTGAAGTTCCATCTGGTGCTTGCATCTTGTTTTGGGAGATTCTTAACATCTTGACATGTAGCCACTTGCCAGTTTGACCTCTAACAGCCCTAGAATGATCGTAGGGACGATCTTAAGGATACACATGGTAATTAAATTCTGACCAAAGTTTGGCATCCAAACATAAAAATAAGAAGTGCTTACTTTAGATAAATCCTGCATAAAAAAAGAGGATAAGGGAGACCACTTCTGATTATCTATCCCAAGCAGAGGCAGTAAAATTCCCACAGAGAAACAAAGGAACAAAGGTTGTCTGCTAGGTGCTGGCCTCTGTTAGAGAAGGTTCTTTCTAAGGGCACCAGAGGGAGTGGAGTGCAATCCAAACTGTGAGCCTGTGAAAGCCAGGTGCCCAGTCTGGCTCATCTGAAATCTATTTGAGAATACGTATTTTAAGTCTACTCAGCTCCATTAGTTGGACTCTTGGTTGCAAGTGATAGAAACCCAACTCAGACTAGTTTGAGCCTAAAGATGGGTTTATTATGAGGAACAGTGGGGCTCTTGGAACCTGTGAGCAAGAATGCAGTTGGGCCTCAAGAACTACACGGAGTCAGAGACTCAAGTACCACCAGCCTCTCTGTCTTGTCTCTGTACCTCTCTAAGCTTCACTCTTTTTCCCTCAACAATGCATCTGCTTCCCGTCCTCCAGTCTACATGATCTGAAACATGGTTGCAGAAAGATCCTAAATTTTATGTTTTTACAACATCAGACAGAAAAGAAAGCCTATTTCAACTCTTTTTAAGTCTGTGGTCTAAAAATCCATGAGAAGTCTCATTAGATGAGCTTGGGGCAGGTGCCTTACCCTGAACCAATCAGCCGTGGGCAGGGGAGAGGTCACATAATAATCGGGCAGCCTGAAACTAGAAAGAAAGGGGAAAGGACAGCAACGAGAAGGTAGATAGTGCCAGCCAGTCATTCCCATGGGTGTCCACTGAACTAACAGTCCCACCATTTTGATACCTTTTTTTGCAGTCATTAATCTATGTGTGAGTCTTGAGAAATATACCATGTTCCTGGATTAAGAAACTCAGTATCAGAGTGCCCGGGTGGCCCAGTCAGTTAAGCGTCCAACTGTTGATCTCAGCTCAGGTCTTGATCTCAGGGTTGTGAGTTCAAGCCCAGCATGGAGACTACTTAAAAAAAAAAAAAAAAGAAGAAGGAAAGAAAACTCAATATTATAAAAGTTAATTCTCTTCAAGTTAATTTATAGATTATGCATAATTCTTACTAAAATTTCAGCATGTTTCTTAATAGGTCTTGACAAGCTGATTCTAACTTTATATGAAAGGGCAAAGAGCCAAGAATAGCCAAGATACTGACCTGTACTGGAAGCTCTGGTCTGTACTGGATGATCCAAGATGTGATTTAAAAAAAAAGTTATGAAGAGAGAAAAACTGACACAATGCTACACACAGTTTCACTCAATAAATGCCCATTTGATCAAATAGCAACTCTCGGTTCACTGACAGAGCAAGGAAACTCAATCATCAGATTTAGGTCTATTTTAGGATGGATGGAATAATTGCCTAAAATGTTATGGATTTATTCCAAAAACATTTATTGAAAATATAGTATGTGTCGCCCTACTTAAAGGAAAATTAATTCTCTACTCACAACACTTCTAACACCAGGTATGTGGGTTTTCCACAGCGAACAATTCCGCAATTCTCTGCAGACAACAATTGTGTGTCCTGCAATTCAAATCAAAGCTAAAACTACCTACCTAGAGTTAGTGCAGACCCCACAGATTAAGGGCTCAGTCCCCAAAGACTGCCTCCCATGTCAGATACCACTTGCAAGTCTGAGCCTCCTATGCTTCTGATCAACTGGCTGTAGATCAGGGGTTCCCACCAACCCTACTCAGGATCAATAATTTGCTAGAATGGCTCACAGAACTCAGGCAAATATTTTACTCATAAATGATATTATAAAGTGGACAAATTGAACAGCCAGATGAAGACACACATAGTGTGAGATCTGGAAGGGTCCCAAGCTTCTGCCCCTGTGAAGTTTGGCACATGCCACCCTTCTGGCACATGGACGTGGTCACCAATCCGTAAGCTCTCCAAACCCCTTTGTTTTGGGTTCTGTGAAGATTCTATTATATAAACATGATTGATTAAATCCTTGGCATTGGTGATTAATTCAATCTTCACTGCTGTCCCCTCCCCAGATGGTGGGGATGTGACCCTCTGATTACATGGTTGGTTCCTCTGGAAACCAACCCCCAATATGAAATCACCTAGGGACTCATTAACATAAGGAGCTTATAATGAATAACAAAAGATGCTTCTCTCACCCTTATCATTCAGGAAATGACAAGGGTTTTAGGAGCTCTGTGCCAGGTTCCCTGGGATAAAGACCAAATATGCATTTCTTATTATATCACAATATTGTTGGTGAGTGAAGTAGTGATTATCAGCAGCTTGGTGTTTCAGCATCCCTATATTACATACTGCTGTGTTTTCATATGATGGATTTACACTCTTAAAAATACAATAGGCCATTGAAGTCATTTAGGTTGCAAACTAAATTCTTTGAGGAATTAAAAACAACTGTTCTTGGCATGCCTGGGGGGCTGAGTCAGTTAAGCATCTGCCTTCGGCTTGGTCATGATCCCAGGGTCCTGGAATCGAGCCCTGAGTGGGTCTCCCTGCTCAGCTCCCTGCTTCCTGCTTCTCCCTCTGCCCCTCCCCCTGCTTGTGCTCTCTCTCTCAGGCTCACTCTCTCAAATAAATAAATAAATAAATAAATAAATAAATAAATAAATAAATAAATAAAATCTTAAAAAAATAAATAAAAACAACTGTTCTCATCTTATAAATTGAGTCTTTGTAAGAACAGAAATGCAGGTCTAGAAGTATTTCAAAGCCTATCTATTCTTTTTACCAATCCCCAAACCTCTCCCATCCATCTCAAAAGGCTTGTAGGTTAAAAAAAAATGTAAGTGTTGTAAAAATTCTGACTCTAGGAAACAAAAGTCCGCCTTAGAGGGACTCGAGTTCTTTCTTTGTGTCTTTGAGATGTAAATGTTCTACCTGGTCTTCTCGAGGGCCATGTCTTTGAAAAGCAAACGTTAGGGAGGTAGTTCTTATCAGAAGGAAAAAAAGGGAAAGGATATTTGGAAAGTTGGCAAATGAAAAATATTATCTTCTCCACAAATATTAGTAAATACTCTAAGCCATCTGAGCAGGTAACCTTGTTTCATCGGCCAGAAATACAATTTGGTGTTTTTTTGTAGGTTTTTATTTAAATTCCAGTCAGTTAACATACAGTGTAATATTAGTTTTAGGTGTACAATATAGTGATTCAACACTTCCATGACAATACCCAGTACTCATGACAGCAAGTGCACTCCTTAATCCCCATCACTTTTTTAACCCATCCCCCCTCCCACCTCCCTTCTGTTTGTTCTCTGTAGTCAAGAGTCTGTTACTTGGTGTGTGCATGAGTGAGGGGAGGGGCAGAGGGAGAGGGAGAGAATCCCAAGCAGGCTCCACACCCAGCGCAGAGCCCTAGGCAGGGCTCTATCTCAGGCCCCTGAGCCGAAATCAGGAGTTGGATGCTTAACCAACTGAGCCACCCAGGTGCCCCAATTTGTTTTGCTTCTTAAATTCCACATATGAGTAAAATCATGTGGTATTTGTCGTTTTCTCACTGATGTACTTCACTTAGCCTAATACTCTAGTTTCATCCATGTTGTGCAAATGCCAAGATTTCATTCTTTTTATGGCTGAATAATATTCCATTACACACACGCGCGCACACACGTCTTTTTTATCCATTCATCAGTTGGTGGACACTTGAGCTATTTCCATGATTTGCCTACTGTAGATAATGCTGCTATAAACATCGGGGTGCATGTAGCCCTTTGAATTAGTATTTTTGTATTCTTTGGGTAAATACCTAGTAGTGCAATTGCTGAATTGTAAGGCAGTTCTGTTTTTAAATATTTAAAATATTTTTATCTTTTTGAGAAAACTCCATAGTGTTTTCCAGAGTGGCTGCACCAGTTTGCATTCCCAACAACAGTGCAAGAATGTTCTTCTTTCTCCACACCCTTGCCAACACCTATTGCAGAAACATAATTTGGATTCATCTGTTCTTTTATAAGCGAGTGCGTTTTGCATTACCATACCCATTGCTTGACTGAAATTTTTAAAACAAAAGCTATAAGATCTCTGTGGATGTCTGTATGTTTCTGTATGTCTATGTATGTATGTTTATAGAAGCGTGATGTATTTCTACCTCCAGATGGTGTTGCTAAAAGTAATTTGTAAAGAGCTCTATTTACTTGGCTTAAAAACAAACAAGTACTATATAAATTAAGTATCCTCTGAGAAATATAAAAACCAACCCACATGTTTTTCAAGTTCATGTGATCTAGGATAAGTCTTTAATAAATAAAAACTGGTTTAAGTTTGTTGGTTTAAAATAAACATGTCCTTTGAGTTTTCAGCATTAAGTATAACACATTTGTTTCACCCAAGTTTACTAAAAGACAAATAAGCTCATGTTATCCCTCTTAAAGAATTTGTCAGCAAGAAAAGTAGCTTAGGATGATGGCTAACTTTGTCTAGTGTCTCATGAAGTCTCCATGGATAGTTTAAGCATAATTGTGGAAGCAAGTGATTTGGATAGATGTAAATGGGATAAGACTTTTTAAGTAAAATTTTCAGCAATAGGTATGTTTTATGGTATGTCTACTTAAACAGCTTCCCCAAATCTTTTTGGTAACTTGAAACTTTAGAGTTTTGCTAAGTTAATTTAAAGGATGGATAGTCACTGAATATCTAGAACATTTCCAATAAGATAAAATTATAAAACATTAATTACTAGACATAGGTTTACTTACTTTTGGCTACTTTTTACAGAGGAATTAAAGATGTTTTGGTCTATTGGTAAACATGTTTGTGCCACATCGGAAAATCTACTCTAAACAAGTGTATGCTTCTAGAAATTATGAAATGTATTTATAAATTTGCCAGTAATGGACAATTGTTTAATTCCTAATTTTCACTAGGAATTAAGGTTTTGATGGGTTAAAAATTCTAATATGTTAATTGAAACTAACAGAAGTAATAAAGGAAACATCTCAATATAGGAAAATGGAATGTGTGTTTTCACTAAGGAAAGTATGAGAAATGGAGATGCATTTTTGTTGATGGAAAAGAAAGTAATTTTGTCCTAAAGTAAAGCTAATTGTTTCAGAATGGGAAAGAGAACAAAGGACAAACTAAATGGACATGGAAAGTTGTAGAAGTTTTGTAGAAAAGGGATCTTGGGAAAAGAATTTTATGTGTGGTCAAGCTGGCTAAGATTGAAATGGATTTAATTAAATTTTTAAAATTTAATTTTAATATCAAAAGTACACTGGTACAAAATTAGAATTTGGTATTCTCTCTGTTAAGAAGGCAACGTTTTTCTTAAATTTTGGTTTGCTCTTAATCTCTTAATAAGAAATTTAAACAAAAGTTTTGGGTTTTGTTTTGTTTTGTTTTGTTTTACCTTTTAAGCAATTTGCCTAGAAAGCAAAGATTTTATGTTTATCAAAATAATTTCCTGTGCTTCATGTTATCTTAATCAGCATGTCTTTAATACTTAAGTAAGCTTAATCTTCTCAATTATTGAAAGGGCAAAGTTTTGCTCAGAACTGTGTAACCTTCTGTATTTGCCTTTGAAATTTTTTGTCACTTTGGCTAAATACATAATTATTGTTTCATAATGCTCTGTGATCCTTTTTAGTAAAGTGCCCAAAGCTTTTTGATTTTTTTAAATAACTTCCCCAAATCGAGTTCTAAATAGTCTTTTTTCAACCCCCACCTAACTTTGGGGTTTTCCAGTGGATCCCAGGAACATTTCAAAAGATTTGTTCTCTCTCCATATGAAAAGAGAGATATTAAACTAATTAGGCTTATTTGATATATTAAATTACATGGGAAGCATTTTCAAGTTAGAAGTAATGCTTCTGTTAATGTAAGTGTTCCAGAAATTGTATGAAATTTCTAGAACTCTTCTATGTCCTGGTGTAATTCTAGTTATCTTAAAACGTTGCATGTCACAGAAATAACCAAATTTTCTGATCAGTGGTAAACTCTCATCAGACCTTTAGCAACAGGTATTTTAAAGTCTTTTGTCATTTACAGACAATTCTTGTTTTATTCCAATGCTTTTGTAAAAGTAAGTCATGGAAAGGACTGTACAAAGAACAATTTGTAACACCATTGCCAAATTACAAGGTGTTGAACCGTGGGTGCATATTTCACAAATGAAGAAGGCTCCAACTGACATCTGGTCCTGTGCAAATGCTGGAGACCTCAAAATCAAATTGGCTAGGAAAAGAAATAGATGACATTGAGGTAGACTGCTTCTTTCCAAGACATCAGATCAAGAATATTTCTTTCCATTTCTCTTTTCCTATCTGACCATCCTTTTTCTAATTCTTACACCATGAAGGACCTATGATTCTTTTGTTCACCTTTTGCCTTTCTGTGGCCTGGAAAAGAAATATCATTGTTTACATATTTCAGGCATTGCAAAGGGAGGTAATCCAACTTCAAATGTCTGTTGGATTTGCCATGGTTCTGATGATTCTGTGGTTCTGCCTGTCACAGACTTCTCCCTGATTTCTGATGCCTCAGTTTCTCTACAACAAACTCAGCTTCCTCTCTTTCATATTAGGTTCCCTAACCCTGGGGACTATTTCCCTGTCTCTGGTTCATAACCCCAAACCTGAGAACCTTGCATCCAAGTTCTTTTTTTTTTAAATTTTTTTATTTAATTTTTTTTTTAAGATTTTATTTATTTATTCGACAGAGGTAGAGGCAGCCAGCGAGAGAGGGAACACAAGCAGGGGGAGTGGGAGAGGAAGAAGCAGGCTCGCAGCAGAGGAGCCTGATGTGGGGCTCGATCCCATAACACTGGGATCACACCCTGAGCCGAAGGCAGACGCCCAACCGCTGTGCCACCCAGGCGCCCCTGCATCCAGGTTCTTACAAAGAAAGAGACACAAGGCAAAAGTAACCAAAATAAAACTGCTTGTGTGGTCTATAGATCCTTATATTTTACTGGCCTCCATGGCTGTCACCTTTCTTGTCCTGACCACAGACTCAGGAATTACCTAGAGGCATTCATGATTCAAAGTCACTTCCTTTGGCAGATCCTTATTTCCCCTGGTTAGGAGTTACTGCAAATAATTCTATGATCAAGAACCTCTCTCGAAGATATTGCAGAATTGCTGCTAAAGCTATAGCTGCCCAATAAAATTCCCTAGATTCTTTGGCCAAAGTTGTTTTTGATAATAGGATAGCCTTTGATTACCTTTTAGCCGAGCAAGATGTCTGAGCTAGGGCCAACACCAGTTGCTGCACCTGGATTAACACCTTTGGGGAAGTCAAAAGCTACATAAAATCATTGAATAATTTTTTTTTTAAAGATTTTATTTATTTATTTGACAGAGATAGAGACAGCCAGCGAGAGAGGGAACACAAGCAGGGGGAGTGGGAGAGGAAGAAGCAGGCTCACAGGGAGGAGCCTGATGTGGGGCTCGATCCCAGAACGCCGGGATCACGCCCTGAGCCGAAGGCAGACGCTTAACCGCTGTGCCACCCAGGCGCCCCCAAATCATTGAATAATTGATGTAGCTTACAAAAGTGACACCTTCAACATCTTTCTTTGACTTCTTTGATTTTGATTTGGGCCTCGGGGACCATGGCTCTGAAGTGCACTTCAGATACTGGGAATTATTCTGTTTATAATCATCACAATTGTCTCCTGGACATACTGTATTCTCTCAAAAACTTTAAATGCATGTTCACAGCTGGTAACCACCAAGCAAACGATCTCGCTAAGACTACTACATCAGAAAAGGAACAAAGAGAATGACTGACTTAAAGAATGTGAACCAGATGCTGTGACCAATGAGTACCACACAGAGAATAAGTAGCTCCAGAGTGGTGGCTGGGAATAGTGCTAATGCCTTAAATTTTTATCACTTCTCTCAGGCTGACAGTCCGATCAAAAGGGGGAGTTGGGAAAAACAAAACAACATGCCCCAAATGGAGTCACTTATTTTAAGCCGCACATCACCAAACCAAAACTTAACTAATTAACTTTACTAATTACAGTTTTGGTTCTTCCAGAAATGGAATATTAAATCAGCTAGTGAGAAATTACCGTCAATATTAGTGGGGTTATTTGCTCGAGAGTCCCCTGCCATCCCCTAAAGGAAGGTGACCTCGCCACAGCCAATCTGCTTTTTGCTAGTATAACTTGTTCCTGTTCCCTTCTGTCTATAAAAGTCTTTCATTCTGACTCTGTGTCTGTTGGCCAATTCATGAATCATTGTATAAAGCCATGAGATCTTTACAATTTCCTCAGTTGGATTTTGTTTGTTTTTTAAAAGATTTTATTTATTTGTCAGAGAGAAAGAGAAAGACAGACAGCACAAACAGGGGAGTGGCAGGCAGAGGGAGAAGCAGGCTCGCTGCTGAGCAAGGAGCCCGCTGTTGGACTCCATCCCAGGACCCTGGGTTCATGACCTGAGCTGAAGTCAGACACTTGACCAACTGAACCACTCAGGTGTCCCAGATTTTGTTTTTTAAACAACAGAAAAACATTTGGGTTTATCTTCTCATCTTCTCCCAAATAGTGAAGCGTCAGAAGGAGTTTCTCAGCAACTGGAAGTATTTGCACAAAAATTGTCTCATAACTCCAGACACTGTTTATATTTTTATAATATTTATTTATTTATTTATTTACTTATTTATTTTTGAGTTTCTGTTTTAATTACCCAGCGCTCATCACAAGTACACGCCTTAATCCACATCACCTCTTTCCCCTAACCCCCTCCCTTCTGGTAGCCATCAGTTTATTCTCTATAGTTGAGAGTCTATTTCTTGGTTTGCCTCTCTCTCTCTCTTTTTTTCCTTTGCTCATCTGTTTTGTTTCTTAAATTCCACATATGCGTGAAATCATATGGTATTTGTCTTTCTCTGACTTATTTCTCCTGGTGTAAGTTTCTGAAGCTCCATCCATGTCATTGCAAGTGGCAAGATTTCACTTTCTTATGGTTGAATAATATTCCATTGTGTGTATATACCACATCTTCTTTATCTGTTCATCAATTGATGGATGCACGGGCAGCTTCCATATCTTAGCTATTGTAAATAATGCTTTAAACAGAGGGGTGCGTGTATCCCTTTGAATTAGTGTTTTTGTATTCTTTGGCTAAGTTCCCAGCAGTGCGATTGCTGGATCATAAGGTAGTTCTATTTTTAACTTTTTGAGGAACCTCCATACTGTTTTCCAGAGTGACTGCACCAGTCTGCATTCCCACCAACAGTGTAAGAGGGCTCCCCTTTCTCTTCATCCTCACCACCACCTGTTGTTTTGTGTGTTGTTGATTTTAGCCGTTCTGACAGGTGTGAGGTGGTATCTCATTGTAGTTTTGATTTGCATCTCTCAGATGATAAGTGATGATGAGTATCTTTTCATGAGTATCTCTTCATGTGTCCGTTGGCCATCCGTATGTCTTCTTTGGAGAAAGGTCGGTCCATGTCTTTTACCCATTTTTTAATCGGATTATTTGGTTTTGGAGAATGAAGTTATATACATTCTTTATAGATTTTGGATAGTAACCCTTTATTGAATATGTCATTTGCAAATTTCTTCTCCCAGCCTTTTAGTTTTATTGATTGTTTCCTTCACTTTGCAGAAGATTTTCATTTTGATCCAGTTCCCATCGTTTATTTTTGCTTTTGTTTCCCTTGCCTCAGCAGACATATCTAGAGAAATGTTGCTATGGCTGATATCAGAGAAATTATTGCCTGGGCTCTTTTGTAGGATTTTTATGGTTTCAAGTCTTACATTAAGGTCTTTAATCCGTTTTGAATTTGTTTTTGTGTATGGTATAAGAAAGTGGTCCAGTTTCGTTCTTTTTCATGTTGCTGTCCAGTTTTCCCAGCACCATTTGTTGAAGAGACATTCTTTTTCCCATCACATATTCTTTGGTGCTTTGTGGAAGATTAATTGACCATAAAATTGTGGGTTTATTTCTGGGTTTTCTATTCTGTTCTATTGATCTGCGTGTCTATTTTTGTGCCAGTACCATACTCCTTTGATCATTACAGCTTTGTAATATAAGTTGAAGTCCGGAATTGTGATGCCTCCAGCTGTTTTTCTTTTTCAAGGTTGCTTTGGCTATTCTGGGTCTTTTGTGGTTTCATGCAAATTTTAGGATTGTTTGTTCTAGTTCTGTGAAAAATGCTGGTGGTATTTTGGTAGGGATTGCATTAAATGCATAGATTACTTTGGTAGTATCACCATTTTAACAATATTTGTTCTTCCAACCCATGTGCATGGAATGTCTTTCCATTTCTTTGCAGACACTCTTTATATGTTAAAATTGCTTTGATTTAGAAAATCAAACAATGTTATTTCATGATCGGTGTTTTATGATGAAGCTTCTGTTTTGACTGTTGTGCCAAGTTGATTATTTTTAAATGATACTTCGTTTTCATCAAATGAATTTGTTAACAAGTTATAGTAGAATTATAATCTATAATTCGTGTTGATCTTTTGCTTGATGTTTTATGATAGTATAAACTTTTGTATTCTGACATTTATTTCAATATGTAGTTTAATTTTAAAAAAAAGATATTTGAATTCCTAACAGTTTATAGAATCTTGGTGTATTAGAGTTTAGCCTATATTTTTTCCCCCTTTTTAAAAATGTTTTATTTCATAAGGGCCTGGCTTATGCGATTGTGAGGGCTGGCAAGGCAAATCCAAAGTCCACTGCAGGGCAGGCAGTGGCAGGGAAGGGCACAAGCAGGCTGGACTTGCACTGACAGAGGTGGAAGCTTGTTCCCAGGCACTCAGGAAAGAAGATCCAGAGGGAATCGACAACAATTGCACGAATAATGGGGAGAAACTGTGTGTACGCTACCCCGTGGCTGCTGCCTTCCTTCCATCCTCTGACTTCATGCAAGAATACTGCTTGTAGCCCACAGTAGTTAGAATCACTAAAAAGGGAATTCTGGGGCCGGTATTTCAGCCTTGCCAAGTACCCACATGACATACTCATCACACTTGTGTGGGTACCAGCACTGGTAGACAATGCCATGATAAGGTGTTCATCGTCTCACCTAATCCTGTACATCATTGCCAATTTCTGACCCTCAGCTTCCGGCATGTGCCCCCTGCGGGCAGTCTCCCTTCCCGCCATCGGGCCTGGTGCTTTTTGTCCTCCCAAAGCCGGTATCGGCCTGTGCTCTGGGCTTTGCTGGGTATTTAAGGCCCATTTGCTCAGATTCCTCTGTTGCACACCCCAGAACTGCAGCTTCTCCACAGCAAGGCAAAGATCTGCTCTTTCGGAGACGGGATTCACCCCTGCTCACAAATGTGTCAGCCACTTTGGCGGTGACTTGATTTACGTCCAGGCCTTCACGTTCCCTTGCCGCCTCTGGCCTCGAATTGCAGAACTGAGCCCTCTGGAAGCCCTGGGAAAGTAAAAGCCTTGTGTATTCTGCATTTGTATTTTCATGCACACTGTGTGCATGTAAATATTTTACCAGAGTGTAAACAAGGCATGGGCTTGCTGCCTTATTCACTGCTGTGTTGCCTGTGCTCCACAGGGCCTGGCATGCAGTGGGCACTCAATAAATAGGTACCAGAAGAGCAGTATAGATGCACATTTCTGTACAAGCATGTGTGTGCAATGTGTAAGTCTCTGTGTGTTGATGTGTGTGTGTGTGTGTGTGTGTGTGTGTATTCTTGTGTGTGAAGAAAAATATTTAGGTAGGCCCAAAAGAGCTATTAGGGACTATTTTATTTTATGTTTAAAGATTTTATTTATTTGTTTATTTGAGAGCAAGTGACAGAGAGAGAACAAGGGAGGGAGGAGGAAGAGGGACAAGCAGACTCCAGGCCCAGCACTGGGGCCCCAAGCAGGCCTGATCCCATGACCTTGACCTCAAGACCAGGACCTGAGCCGAAACCAAGAGCAGGACATTCAACCAACCAAGCCACCCAGGCACCCCTACGGAGTATCTTAATGAATTCTAGCTATGAGTGTAGAATTCATTCAGAGAAGCATTCGGAAAATTACCATTTGTGCAGAATGGAAGAAAGTACATAGATACGTAGTGGGTTGAATGGTGGCCCACCGAAAGATTTGTGCTAACCCCCAAAACCTGTGAGGGTCACTTTATTTGGAAAAGCGTCTTTATAGATGTAGTCGAGTTAAGGATCTCCTATGAGATCGTTCTGGATTATCCGGGCGTCTGCAGGATCCTGCCTGAAATCCAATGAGAAGTTTTCTGTGAGAGAAGAGAGGGCAATGTGACCACATTGGAAGATACAGAAATTGGAAGATACAGCTAAGAAGGTCACAGAAAGCCTGTAGCTACCAGAAGCTGGAAAGGGTGAGGACGGATTCGCCCCAGAGAACCTGCAGGTCCTGCTGTCAGCTTGATTTCAGACTTCTGAGCTCCAGAACTGTGAGAGAGTAAATTTGTGCTGTGTGAAGCCCCTCGGTTTGTGGTAACGTGTTACGGCAGCCGCAGGAAATGACTACACCTTGTGTTGGGCATAGAAGAACCTGTGGCCAGTTGGTCCAGGGCTGTGTGTGTCCTGTGGCCGTGCACCCCCACATTCCACCTTGGCTGCCAGCCCCGGTGTGTACAACAGCACAGCAAATATTTGCGAGGAGGAGAGCAAACCGGCGGTGGATCTATGAGGGAGCCTGGCTGCGAGGGCCAGGCAGGGCCCAGAGATCTGGGAGCCTTCAGATTCACTGGGTCCCTGGAAATTTCCTGGAAATAATGCTTCTGGGGCATTTGGAAACCCTTGGGGATTACCAGGGGCCACCAGGAAAGAGGGAGGGAAAGGATGGCTTTTCTGCTTCCTGCAAACCTGGTCCTTTTCCAGAGCGTGGTTCGAGTGAAGGGCCGGCACAAGGGGGCTGAAGGGCACTGAAGGGGCGCAGGGAGCCTGCTCTCCTACTTCAGCGAGCTGCGGCTCAGCTCCCAGCGTGGCGTTCAGACCGCCTTCACGGCTCTCTGCTTCGTTTCCTGTCCTCGTTGCTTTTCCTTCTCTGTCCACCCTGGCCCTGTGATCTCCAGCGCCTCAGCCCCTGGGTGGCAGCCAGCTCCACTTTCCTTGAATGACTGGCGAAAACGGCAGGGCCAGGCAGGAATCATCATCAGACAGGGACGGGCTGTTTCCACAGTCCCTGAAATACTGAGTAATTTCAACAGTTACATGGGAGTTACAACGGGAAAAATGGAAGTTTCACAGGGGAGAATCCTAGCTTCACTAGACGTTAGCATCGCCAATAATGAGTCAAATTGATCTTGTGTGCCTCCTACTATGATGGTACCCCCCTTTTGGGGTGTTCCTGCCCCCTCAAACAGCAGACAAACTCAAGTTGAAGACTATTTTATAAATATAAATGTAGCATGCCTCAAAAGACAGAGGAAGAGTGAGGAAAGAGGCAAAAGTGACATAACCAAATGCAACACACAGATTAGAAGGAAAAACTAGCTATAAATGAAGCCCGGCACAAGGGAGCAGGAGCGCTGGCTCTGGGGCCCCAAACAGCCTGGGTTGGGCCTCTCCCGGCTGACAGAATCTAAAGACAGGGAGACAGTGGCAGTGAAACAAGAAAGGGATTTATTTCAGAAAGGCCGACACCAGGAAGACAGCAGACTAACATCTCAAGACCGTCTCCAAAGTGCGGAAAATACTTCTAGGTTTCTACAAGGAAAATGTGGGACAAAGGTCAGCGGGCACCTGCAGGTGGGCAGTAAGGGTCAGGTCTATCATTGTCTTGGGGTCAATCACAGGGGGGTCTTGCTGGCTCAGGGCAGTCATTGCTTGAGCGGTAATTTTGGTTCCCATCAGCGGATGCTTTGCCTGCAGGCTCTTTTGCCTGTGTTCAGAGATAAGCTGGAAAGACTTGAATCAATTAGAAAGTTTGAGGTCAAAATGGAGGTGGTGGAAATCCTCTTTCAAAAAGGATGTACTTGGGACAATTCAAAAATTTGAATATGGGCTGTATATTACATAAACTCAATACATTTCCTTCACTGGATCATTGTATAAGAGAATGTCCCTGTTTTTAGGAGATACCTATGGCATAAAAAGGAATGTAAGACAACATACGGGGGTGCCTGGGTGGCTCAGTGGGTTAAACGTCTGCCTTCAGCTCAGGTCATGATTCTAGGGTCCTGGGATCAAGCCCCACATCAGGCTCCCTGCTCAGCAGGGAGTCTGCTTCTCCCTCTTCCTCTCCCTCTGCCATTCCCCGCCCCCCGCCATCCCCAACTTGTGCTCTCTGGCTCTTTCTGTCTCTCTGTCAAATAAATGAAGAGTCTTTAAAAAAAAAAAAAGACACAATGTCTGTAATTTATTATCAAATGGCTCAAAAAACAGTAGCAATGATAATTATATATAGACAGGTATCAAAGAAATGCAGGAAACGTTACCAATTGGTGCATCAACAGTCGGACGTTTGGTCAACAATATATTTAGTGGAGTTAATTGTACTATTTGCACCAATTTTTTCCATGTTTAAAATTTTTCAAAATAAAATTTAAAAAAAACCAATAGGGTTTTTGTCTGTGAATTACAGAGATGTAGAACAAAGTGACCTGATGATTCTTAAGGGAAACCCTGTCCTGTCATTCAATTTAATCCATCTCAACAAACCTTCCAAGGCCTCTCATGGGGCCAGAATAGTGTTGGGTGCTGCAGAGAATAAGGGTGAGGGAGGAGAACCAGACAAATACACAGAGAACAAGAATGCAAAATAGAGCAGGAAGTTTCTTAAGAAAATCGTAAGGCGGGGCACAAGTCACAAGAGTCGCAGAGATGAGACACTTCCCAGTGGAGGTGGCATTGGCAGTGTGTTCGGAGGCTGGCTGAATGTTCACAGCAGAGCTGTGCTGAGGTCAATGCAGGTGGAAGAATGTGTACGAGCAAAGCATCAGACGCAGAGACCTGGGCACAGTGAGTGGTGAGCAAGTCTTTGTTGTCTTGAGTGCTGCTGTTAAGTACGTGTGGGAAAGGCAGTTTAGTCGTCAACCCTCTTAGGCTCAGAGGCTGAGGCCTGAAGATTAAATTGGCAAACAACAGGTTAACAGGAGAAAAGGTTTACTATTGCCCAGGCACACAGGAGCCAACAAAGGAAGTAGTTGCTTCTTAAATGGTCGAAGCTAAAGGCTTATATTCTTTTTTCTTTTTTTTAGTTTCAAGTTTTTATTTAAATTTAAGTTAGTTAACATATAGTGTAATAGTAGTTTCAGGAGTAGAATTTAGTCATTCATCATTTACATACAATACCCAGTACTCAGCACAGCAAGTGGCCTCCTTAATGCCCATCCCCCATTTAACCAATCCCCCCACCCACCTTCCCTCCAGCAACCCTCAGTTTGTTCTCTATAATTAAGAGTCTTTTATGGTATGCCCCTCTCTCCTTTTTTAAAAAAATGTTTTTATCTTTCCCCTATGTTCATCTGTTTTTTTTTCTTAACTTCCACATAAGTGAAATCATATGGTATTTGTCTTTCTCTAACTTATTTCACTTAGCATAATATACTCTAGTTCCATCCACGTCATTGCAGATGGCAAGATTTCATTCTTTTTGATGGTGGAGTAATATTCCAGTGTGTGTGTGTGTGTGGGTGTACACACCACATCTTCTTTATCCATTCGTCTGTAGATGAACATCTGGGCTCTTTCCATATTGTTGATATGTTGCTATAAACTTGGGGTGCATATAATCCCTTTGAATCAGTATTTTTGTATCCTTGGGTAAATACCTAGTGGTGTAATTGCTGGGTCATAGGGTAGCTCTATTTGTAGCTTTCTGAGGACCTTCCATACTGTTTTCCACAGTGGCTGCACCAGTTTGCATTCTCACCAACAGTGTAGAGGGTTCCCCTTTCTCCGCAACCTCGCCAACGTCTGTTGTTTCTTGTGTTGTTAATTTTAGCCGTTCTGACTGGTGTGAGGGGGTATCTCATCATGATTTTGGCTTGGATTTCCCCACTGATGAGTGATGTTGAGCGTCCTCTCACATGTCTGTTGGCCGTCTCTATGTCTTCTTTGGAAAAATGTCTATTCGTATCTTCTGCCCAATTCTTCACGGGGATTATTTGTTTTTTGGGTGTTGAGTTTGATTAGTTCTTTATAGATTTTGGACACTAACCCTTTATCAGGTATGTCATTTGCAAATATCTTCTCCCATTCCGTAGGTTGAAAGGCTTGCATTCTTATTTTCTTTTGTTGTGGTGGTGGTTTTGTTTGGTGTTTTTTACAAGCCGTTGTGATGAGGGCTGACTTTCAATAGATCACCGAGAGGGAGCTGCTCTGCTACATAGGAAACCCCGACCCAGAAGCAGGTCGTCTATGAATGCTTTAGTACCAGCTTCCCCACCAATGTGCATTGCACTGCGTGATGGGTGAGGGGGCAGCCCCTGAAAGGCTTATATTCTTGTTTTTTTCAATTTAATTTAATTTATTTGAGAGAGAGAGAGAAAGAGAGAGAGAGCATGAGCAGGGGGAGGGGCAGAGGGCAAAGCAGATTCCCCGCTGAGCGGGGAGCCCCATGTGGGGCTTGATCCCCCACTCCGGGATCATGACCTGAGCCAAGGCAGACGCTTCACCAATTGAGCCACCCAGGCACCCCAAATGGTTTATATTCTTAACTTGCTCGGGGAAAGGGGTAGGATTTGGGTTTCTAGGGACAGCAAAGTATATAAGTTAAATTTCCGTGGGAGACCAATGGAAGATAACGGTGACTGAGTAAGGTTATGCAGATTCAACTGATGGTGAGGCCATGAGTTCTCTCCAGGTTGTTCTCTTCCTGGGAAGAAGGGGAAGCATCTTTACAGGTAGAAATTTCCTTTGCAAAAGGGAGACTTATTATTTTTTTAAATAATTTTTTATTATGTTAGTCACCATACAGTCCATCATTAGTTTTTGACGTAGTGTTCCATGAGTCACTGTTCGCGTATAACACCCAGCACTCCATGCAATACGTGCCCTCCTTACTACCCGTCACTGGTCTATCCCAATCCCCCACCCCCCTCCCCTCTGAAGCCCTCAGTTTGTTTCCCAGAGTCCATAGTCTCTCATGGTTCATTCCCCCTTCTGTTTCCCCCCCCCAAAAGGGAGACTTATGCCCTGTTTCCTGAAGAAAGGCAGGACAAAGAACTTGTGTTTTCTGTTTCTTTTCTTTTTTTTTCCTCGTGTTTTATGTTTCTTAATTGCCTTCAACTCAAAATAATCCTTAAGATTCTGAGGTGGCGTTTCCTGATCTCCTTCACATGTAATTGAATGTCAGGCTGTACACTAAAATATAAGCCCAATAAAGACAGCAGGGACCGATTTGTTCATTGCTGTGTCCTCAGGACCTAGTGCCGGGTGGAAGACAACAGTCAATGTGCTCGAATCCCCCAGATCGTGCAGGGAGTAGCATATTCTTTCAAGAAGCTGATTGCCCGGGGAAAGGGACCGAGGAGGGTGGCTACAAGCTGGTACTCTCCGCAGCCTCTTTAACCAGGGAGGGAAAACCAAAGCCACAGGTGAAAATGGCCCTCCTGAGTTGGGTCACAGGGGGCCTGAGCAAGCCCTGTCCGGGAGGCAGGGTGCAGGGCAAGAAATTAGCATCTGTGGGCACAGGCTGTTCCCTGGAGCGCCTCCCACCGGGGCCCCTCCCTTCCCTGGAGCTTCTTGCCTTTGAAAGTCAGAGACTTGCCTAAGAGTAGAGTCAGACCCCTGTAGCTAGTCTAACATACACCCCGAAGCACTCAGCTTCTCTCGTGTAACCTAAGACCCTCACCCTGGACCTCTGACTCAGTGCTCTTCAAACCTGCTAGGGGAGCAGAATTTAGCGGGAACTTTTTGAAAAATGAAGTGTAACAAACATACAGAAAAGTGCACACTTGATAGGGTTTGATGAGTTTTCACGGAGTGAACAAACCGGGTAATTTCCAGGTCAGGAAACAGAATATCACCAACTAGCCTCTCTCTAGTCCCCCTGGTGCCACCTCCCAGTCACTACTCCAGTCGCTGTCCCCCTGCCCCGTGGTCGGGGTGACCCTTCTCCCAGACCTTCTGCTTCATATAATCCATGGGAGGCTTGGTGTCTCGTTTATATGCACAGGTGGTTGATACGCAGAGCTAGGTTTGAAAACCACTCCTGGAAGTCCCATAATCATTTTTGTTGCAAGTGGTGCTGGAGGGTCCTTCGCTCCCAGTCTTGGGCTCAGCACCGGTAGCTGTCTGGCTGGGTTGACCCACGGAGCAGCGGGCATTTCCTGCATCTAGGGTTCTGCAGAGCATGTGGGTGGGAGCTCCTGGGCTCAGGAAGCCCGACTCGTTGGTTCCAGCCTGGGCATGTGGCCCTCGCTCCCTGGCGGGAGTTCCATGAAGAAGTATTTTTGGAAGGTGCAGGAATTCTGTAGCCATTTGGAAAATGCCTGCTCATAGGCTAGGCTGGATTTTCATTTTAAAATGATGATGTGGCTGAGGGGCCTGACCTGGCCAGTTTTCCTGGATTTAGGGGTGGGGAAAGTGTGGAGGCTGCCCTTTTCTTTCCCTTTTCTTTAAATTGTATCAGCATTTCCTTTCTGTCTCAAATCCCTCTATCCCACAAGCTTCAAGAGCATTGTGAGGTGTCGCCTGCCGCTCATTGGCCCTTTGATGCTATTTGCAGGTAAGCTTTCATTTTGTCCTAAGTCAGCCAGGATTTGGGGGTCACTTTAGGTTGGGTGAAAGTTTAATTTAACCCTCATTTCCCCAACAAGGATCTGTGCCTCTGGAGCCCTTGCCCTGTCTCTCTGCCCTCCCAGGCAGGACCCCGAGTGCCTTTCGATTCTCTTCCCCGTGTCCCTCTCTGCTTTGCCTTGGTGGCCTTTACTGACAGCTGCAGCTTTTTCCATTTCCACCTCTATTCATTCACTCATCCATTCATTTAACGCGCGCTAGGCCCTGTGCTGGGGGCAGGGTGGAGGGTTGGCCAGACACAACCACCTTCTGTCATCACCATTTCTGCCCTTACCCTTGAGACCTGCTTTTGTCCCCACTTCTCCACTTCCCACACTTCTCCTACAGCCACGAGTGTGCTCTCTGAAAGATCTCTGCTCCTTGACTTACACTGCGAAGATAGCCTGTCTTCTCCATTTTCTGTTTCCAAGCCCCTTGCTCCTGACTCTCATTTCCAGCTCCCTTGGTCTGGGACAGAGAATAAAAAAGTAGGACCTGGCATGAGTCTCTTCCCCATTTCTGAGGGCCTCTTCCCACTTCCACCTCTAACCTCTGCCACCATCCTCGGTTCACGCTGGATTCTGGAATGGCAATGCCACGAAGGGAGATCTGCACCAAAAACCAAATCAAAGCCAACACACCCCCAAAGTAAAAGGGTGGAGGGCTATGCTGCTGCTTTAGTTCTCCTCCAAGCCTGAACATACCTAGGGGTGTTGACCAGACTTTCCTTCCAGGAGGTGAGATACCGTGGTACAGAGTCCTCACTCACCCTGGGCCAGGTCTTCCTGGAAGATGAATCCCGAGGCGGGAGCTGTGCGAGACTGGCCTTAGGGGGCAGTGGCTTCCAGGCTGTCCCTGGGGTGTCAGCGACCACTTGTCCACTTCCTCTCTTTTCTTGGGCCTGTGGGGGCTGCCTAGGCTGTTTGGAAGAAACAGGCTCTGGGTCCTTTGAATTGCCTCTTGATTGCTCAGGGGATGACGGTGTCTGGGCCCTCAGGTGAGGTTATCTGAGTCTGAGCTTAATACCTGGAAGAGGTAAGGCTGGGGAGGGAAGATTCGTACAGCATGTTTACAGAATGTACCCTGAATATGTGGCTTATTAAATTACACAAAGCCACGTACATGTCATGTGAACCAGAGGTTCATATAGGCTTGAATGGTGAGTTTTGCAGAAGAGAGGGTTTTTGGTTTTTTTTTTAATTCTGAATTCGTTTTAATAGGTAAGCCAAGTACATGACACAAACTTCTGAAAAGTGCCCAAGTATATAGATATAGTGAAAAATAAGTCTCTTTCCTACTCCTGTCCCCAAGCTCCTCAGTTTTCCATCCAGAAACAACCGCTGCTGTAGTTTACTGTGTGTCCTTCCAGAGATCATTTCTGAAAATCACAAGCATGTGTGTGTGTGGGTGGGTGGGTGTGTGTTCTTAAAAAAAATGCAAATGGGCATATTATATATACTGTTTTTAACTTTGTTCTTTTCTCTTAAGAGGATATTTTGGAGTCTTTTTTCTTAACATACACTGTATGGGTTGGGGGTAGATTTAGAAAGCAGCAAAAACTTTTCCCCAATAACTGAGCTTTGCTTCACTTCAAGAAGCTCCTTGCGTCTGCCTTTTACAGTGTGGACCCTGGGCCACCTAAAGCTGTCCTGCTCTGGGAGACATCCTGCCATGTGACAGGTGGGGAGCCCACCTCCCTGCCAGATTCCACCGAAGCAATTTGTGTCCTCTAGTCTTCCTGGATCCCCCACATCTGGGATTTGTTCTCATAGTTTCCTAGGTGAGATACAACCACCAGCCCCTCACCTGGCTACTCAGTTGTTGTTGTTGTTGTTGTTATTGTTATTGTTCAGGTCATGTAGTTGGGTAAAGTATTTTGGGGGTAATAAGAAGGGCTGATCAGTTGCAATTAGGTTTTTGTGGAGGTGAGGGGCTTGCAGTGGCTTCGGGTCACCGTGGGAACTTTTCCTGTAGAGGTCTGGAATACAGGAAGTGGGATGGGACATAACCCTTAATGTTCAAAGACTGGTTAAATGACTTCGGGGGCAGGCCTCAGGTCTTTCTCTAGTCACTTTGTAGAGCTATCTCCTTTCTTCCCTTTCTCTTGCTCGAGGCCTGCTGATCTTGTTCATTTTCTTTTGCTGAGCTTTATAATCCTAGTGGTCCATTTCTTCTGCCCCAAAGCAGCTTGGGTCAAATCAGATCATCTTCTTCATTTGATTTAGATTTTAGAAAAATATCATGGTGGGTATTTGTTTCAATTTCCTCAGATCGAATTGCTTACAAGATTTTGCTAACTGAGTAAAGAAAAAACAAAGTTAGATATACGGATCCCTTGTTCTTAGAGAGGCACCAGAGCCAGGGGCTTTCAGAGGTTTGTTACCTCTTTTTATTTTTTGAAAAAGTAACAGCTTTGGGGCACCTGGCTGGCTCAGTCAGGAGAGCATGTGACTCTGGATCTCGGGGTTGTGAGTTCGAGCCCCATGCTGGGTGTAGAGATTACTTAAAAACAAAATCTTTTAAATAAAACAGCTTTATTGAGTTATAATTCATATGCCATACAATTCCCCTATTTAAAGTACACAATCCAATGGTTTTTAATATATGCACAAAATTGTGTAACCATCACACAATCAATTTTAGGACATTTTCATCAATCACCCCTAAAGGAAACCCCATACCCATTAGCAGTCACTTCGCATTTTCCCCAATCCCCTCAGCCCAAGGCATTTACTAATCTACTTGCTATCTCTATAGATTTGCCTATTTTGAACATTTTATATAAGTGGACTTATACAACAATGGGTCTTTGTGACTATTTTCTTTCATTTAGTGAAATATTTTCAATATTACAATTCACACTGTAGCATGTATCAGAACTTCATTCCTTTTTTATGGCTAATATTTCATCCTATGGGTATACCAAATTTTGTTTATTAATCAGTTGGTAGACGTCTGGGTTGTTTTCACTTAAATGGCTATTATGAATAATGTTGCTGTGAGTATTCAGGTACAAGTTTTTGTGTGGACCTCACTTGAACACTACAGCAACTCTCTAAGATTCATATTTTATAGATCTCATTCCGTAGATAAAAAAAGCACTCCAATGTGGTTGACAGGAATTTTGTATATCTTTATTATATTAGATTCCTGAGCCCATGCTTATTGCAGTCTGTGTTCTGTCCATCAAGAAGAGGTAAAGCAACCAAAGCATTTATTTGGAGGAGACATGGAGCCCCCTGAAATTCAAAATTGTGCCCTGAGTTTCAAGGATGCAGAAGATCAGGCTTAAAAAGGCAAAAACCACAAGGTTACATAATTTGTTCTAAAATAATTATGATTGCTGCTAGCTGAGTTTAAACTTACTAATACATGACTGACTATTTAGCTGTTGGGTGTTAACATTTTCTATTTCACTGCAAAGTAGAAGGTTAAGTGGAAGAGATGGTGGAGTTGAAACTAACAAGCTGCAATTGACAGAAGTCCAACGTTCAATTGACAAACGTCAAAAGTTTGAGGAGTTACCACAACTGAACTAGGCCCTACTTCCTCAATGTGCTCTCAACTCTAGAGAGACTCTGCGGCAATGCTTACTTCATTTCGAACCTTCTTTCACAGTTCATAGAACTGATAATTGCTTTGACAGAACCTGGTGTGGGTATGTCAGTAAGACGGATTCATAGACATCAACTGTTGATTTTCAGTTGGGAAATCTCAGCCCTCTCCCCCAACGTGTCTCTTCCCTTCGCTTTTTCTCCAATCCCAGTTTTCACTTCTTTCTCTCAAGTATCATTTCCCCGCCCCTGTGTTTGGGACAGAGTCTCCTATCACTCACTCACTCGCTCACACTTTGGTGTGGAACGCAACATTGTGTGAATTTGCTATCCGTTCTTGAGTTCTCTCCCATCAGATGAAAGCTCCTCCGCCAGCTGGGGCCAGAGAGGTGGTATTCGAAGCAGCGGACCTGCAGGAGGAGGACTTCTCGGAAAAGCTCCTTTTCTTGTAGCGTGTATGGGTTTCACGGATGAAGGCTGCCCACGTGGGGGTCGGGGCGGCGTGGACCGCACCCCCAGCCCGGCTCCCCCCCCCCCCCCCCCCCCGCCGCCCTGTCCAGCTAGGTCAAACGCGCTGTCGCTAGGGCAACGATCAGTCCAGGCAGGTGGCGGCTCCGGAGCCCTCGCGGGGAGCGCTCACACGCAGGGACGCCGGGACGCCGGGACGCCCGCCCGGCCGCGACGTCAGACCCATCCCGCCCCTTAACGCCTGCTGGACCCGGCACGATTGCGAATACCGCCTCCTGCGGGCGGTAGCTCGCTAAAGCCACCAATCAGAGGAGTCGACACATCGCCCGGGCCGGGCGCGCAGCAACCAATCGTTGCACATGTGTGATCCCGGGCCCGCCCGCGAGGCTGGCGGCCGGCGTTGAGGCGGCGACGGCGGGAGTCGCTGCTGAGGCGGCCGCGGGCGCGGGTCGCGTCGGCGCTGCTCCGCGGGGCCGGCCCGGGCTGGCTGCAGCTGGCGCCTGGCGGTGAGGGCGGGCTCCCGGGGCGGGCGGAATGGCCCCCGCCTAGGGCAGTGGGAGAAGCGGCTGAGCGCAGGATGCTGGGGAGGCGGCG
This sequence comes from Ursus americanus, assembly GCF_024610735.1. NCBI lineage: Eukaryota > Metazoa > Chordata > Mammalia > Carnivora > Ursidae > Ursus > Ursus americanus. Next base: position 15,215,387 of record NC_142128.1, on the reverse strand, counting down.
CGGCGGCTCCTCACTCATCCCAGGTAAGGGGGACGCCGCGCTCGCTGTGGCTCGGCTCGGAGCGCCGCCCCGGCCCCGCCGTCTTCCAGTCGCCGCCCACCTGGCTCCGGGCCCCGGCCGGCTCTGTTCTGGCATCCTTTGGCCCCGCGTCACCTCCTGCCCGCACATCTCCCCATCTGCCCCGGGGCAGTTGTCCAGCCCCGCCCCCCGAGCGCGGCGCCCCTCGCCCTGGCCGGCCGCCTGCTGCACCCACACCCGCTCCCCTTCCCCCAGCGCCTGCGTTTCCCGGTCTCCGCTTCGCTGTCGCCCTGCTAGCCCCCGCCGAGGTCGGCTCCCCGCCCCTTACCCTCTCCTCTCCGCCCCTTACCCTCTCCTCTCCGCCCGCTCCCCTCTCCTCTCCGTCCCCTCCCCTTTCGCGGCGCTGGCACCGGTTCCCAGCCTCTGCAGTCCTTCGGGGCGCCTTCCGGGGATGAGACCCCCGCCCCAGCCATCCCGTCGGGATCAGATCAGACTTTTGCCCTCATTTGTACCTGGGCTTCTCTTCTGCAGAATCACCCTCATCCCTGCCCTTGAATGCCATATCCTCGGTACCTTTTAGGCGCCCGCCAACCGTCCATGTCCCTTGGGTTTTGCCCTTTTGCCCCCGGATGCCTTCCTCGCCCAACTCGCCTCTTCTCCCCTCACTTTCATCAGCCACTTCTTTTCCTTTACACTTAAACGTTCAGACACTCTCATACTCTCCTGAATGCCAGATCTATAGTTTTAACATCATAATTCGTCTTTCAGTGAGTTGCACGGATAACATGTAAAGCGCCTTGCCCAGAACCTGGCACACAGTAGGCCTGCCACACAGTGGATGCTGTGAGTGTTAGCCTCTTCCTCCTTCCAGGTCTTTGTACTCACCAGATGGTGGTGAGTACAACTTCTTAGTCCAGTATCAGAGGGATTCGATCCACTCTTGGAAGAGTGGTATGGGAGATGGCAGGACAAATTATTGAACTCCCAAGTGTGAGAAAGAGATTAAATTGTCAGTTATTTACTCACAGCATTTATTCAGAAAAAAAGTGAATTTTGCTGTTTTTGTGTGAAGTGTTGTTTCATATTAATTGGCTTTGTAAAGGATTCTTAGGGAGCTTCACAATGTAATTATTCCCTTATCACACCCCCCCAGCCCTTCAAACTACAGTGTTTATCTCCTAGCCAGAATAACATTGTATGTAAGAAGTATTTTACTTGTTTATCTCCCAGCTGGATAGTCCAAATCTGCAGTGAATTTTCATCCTTTAAGAGCCTGGGGGAATGGGGTTTAGAATTCTTGGAATCAGCTGCTGGAGGAATCAAAAATCTTAGGAGTGAAAGTTCTAACAAGTTCTGTAAGAGTGAAAGAGTAATTATCTCTCCCTTTCCCCAACTCTCTTTCTGGCAATCAGAGGAAGTAGCTACATTTTTTAAAGAAGTGAAATAAATTTGACTTTTCAAAATTATAAAAGCGGTGTTACTGGCTTCAACCCATTCTTGCCACATTAGCTTTATTGGTCTACAAGCCAGGATGAATCAAACAGTTGCTTTTTCTTCTAGGATCTCCAGAGCAGACGAGAAAATCTTGTAAGTGAGCTGCTGGTGCTATTCTAGACTTCTGATTCTAACTTTACTCATGCTGGCGCTGGAGATCCTTTGATTTACCCCTAGGATATTCTTATGTACTAAAACCTGAATGGCTTTTTATAGATTTTTACCATTCTCCTCTCTTTGTCCTACTCTTGATGTTTCTTCATTGCTTATTTCACAATAAGCAGAAAATTCACAGAAGAAATTCGTGGGCTTTAGCCCTGAACTAGTAAGGGTCTATCATTTTTCTGTGTGCCTGTGCCTGTCTGATTTCTGATCTCCTTTCCTTTTATCAGAAGAAAAAGGATCCTCCTCTCTAAGGCTAACATCTTTGATCTCCTCTATATTCTCAGTTTTTTTCTCATCTTGCATACGTGGTCAGATTTACACCTTCCAAAACAAAAACAAAAACCTTCTCGGTGCTTCCCTCTTTTTTATTTTCTCAGATTAATGTGGTCTTCCTTAGAGTTTCAGTTTTTGTTCTTTTCTGTTCTCTAATTTCCTTGTGTGATTACACTTTCTATCATGGCTTCAGATAGTACCTGTATATTTATGGTTTTCAAAGATGTGTATTCAGTCCCCATTTTTCTTGAGTTTCAAGTATTATTTTCATCTGTCTTTTGAATAACTAAACTTGGATACTGAGTACTCCAAACTTGGTTATCTTTTTTTTCTCCCTTCCCTCTACTCACATAGCCCCCTCAAGCACATATAAGCACTCCTTGTCCTATTTTAGGCTTTCACCCTGGAAACTTTAGAATTCTCTTCTCTCCTCACAGTAAGTCTGTCATTGCTCATATTGTTTCTACCTGAAATCTTTTTCTTTCTCTCCTCACTGCCAGAAGATTGGTTGAGGCCTAGGTTATGTTTTTCTCGAACAGAGATGGTCATTTCCAACCCAAGCACTGCTTCATTCATTCATTCATTCATTCATTCATTCACCCAGGCACTACTTTAAAACCACCTGGGAGCTTTTAAAGGTTAGAGAAGAGGGGATGAAGGCTTCCACAGAGATTCTGATTCAGTTGGTTTGGTGTGGGGCCAGAACTTGTCATTTAAAAAATGCACCTGGGTGGCTCAGTTGGTGAAGTGTCTGCCTTTAGCTGAGGTCATGATCTCCCGGTCCTGGGATCGAGCCCCATGTTGGGCTCCCTGCTCAGTGGGAAGTCTTCTCTTCTCCTCTTTACCCCCTCTGCTCATGCTCTCTCTCTCTCTCTCAAATAAATAAAATCTTAAAAAAAATAAGTTAAAAACATGCTTCCTATGTGACGGTAATACTCAGCTAGGGCTGAGAACTTGGCTGAGAGCTTGAGAAGGGACTGATAGAACCCTGAGGAATTAAACAGTATTTAACTCATCATTTAAAAATTAGGATAAATGTCATTTTTGTTGACATGGTTAGTTGCTTACTTTCCTGGCACTTGGTGCATGTACCTGTTAAAGTACATACCATTTTATTTAAATTATTCCTCATGGGCCCATTTTTGTCATGACTAGGAATTGTTTGAGGTCTAGGATCATGCCTGCTGTTTCTTCTACACTATTCATGACCCTTCTGACGCAAATATGTGGGCTTTCCCCTTACAGTTCTCCAACTGTCCAGACACCTAATGGGTGTCCTACAATTTAACTCAATTATGACACCACCCACCTGGAGTTACTGCAGACCCCACAGATGAAGAACTTAGCCCCCACCCACCTCCTCCACACCCCACCGCTATACCAGTTGCAAGTCCGAGGTTGTGACCTGTACTTTTGACCGACTGGCTATAAACTGGGGCTTCCCACAACCCCCTCGTCCGGTCAATAATTTGCTGTAATGACTCAGAACTCCGGAAAGCTCTTTACTTAACCATCACCTGCTTATTATAGAGGGTATAACTCAGGAACAGCAAATGGAAGAGATGCCTAGAGCAAAGTGTGTGGGAAGGGGTATGGAGCTTCCGTGAGCTTCCATGCTTTCCCTGGGGGCACCATCCTCCCACACCTCCGTGTGTTCACCAACCCAGAAGCTCTCTGAATCCCTTCAGTTAGGGTTTTATGGATGCTTCATTATGTAGGCATAATCATTGGTTGATGGTGATAAACTCATTCTGCAGCCCTTTTCCCCCATCCTGAGGTCAGGGGTTGGTTCTTCTGGCAACCAGCCCCCATCCTCCAAGATGTGGTTGAAAGGGGCTTGTTACGAGTAATAAAAGATGCTCCTCTCACCCCATCAAGAAATTCCAAGTTTTTTTTTTTTATTTTTTAAAGATTTTTTTATTAATTTATGTGACAGAGAGACAGCCAGCGAGAGAGGGAACACAGCAGGGGAGTGGGAGAGGAAGAAGCAGGCTCCCAGTGGAGGAGCCCGATGTGGGACTCGATCCCGGAATGCCAGATCACACCCTGAGCCGAAGGCAGATGCTTAACAACCGCGCTACCCAGGTGCCCCAAGAAATTCCAAGGGTTTTAGGAGCTCTGTGTCAGGAGCCAGGGATGAAGACCTAGTTTATATTCTATAATTATTCTTATATCACAGTATTGTAATGCCTTATTTATCTTTTTGTTACTGCCTTGTACAGTACTTAGTAGAGGGAGAAGCAGGCTTCCTGCTGAACAAGGAGCCCGATGTGGGACTCTATCCCAGGACCCTGGGTTCATGACCTGAGCCAAAGGCAGACGTTTTCTTTGTCTTTAGTTTTCAGAAGTTCAATTATGATATGTCTTGGCATGAATTTGTTTGGGCTTATCCTATTTTAAAAACTTGGTAAAAGTTAGTTGAATGAATCAGTTGGTAAATAATGTAAAACAGATCTTGAATTCACGGTTTTGCAAGATGGCCATCTTTCTTTCTTGGCTGATTAACAGGTCACTAGTCATACTTGCATAGTCATTCTTGTTTTAAAAAACACACACTTGTAATAAATTAGACTGGATTAAGATAAATAATATTTGCTCTTATGATTTGGCTTTTAACATGGCTAAGCTGGTACATGATTATAGAGGTTCATTCAGGCTTCCTCTTTAGTAGCTGCTATTTAAAATAGACATGGATGGTTGAGACATATGTATCTTCCATCTTTTTTAAACAAATAGCTCTGATTTTAGGCTTATAGGCTTTGGAATTTTCAAGTAGAACAAAAACTGTCAAATTGATAAAAGATCTTGAACAGTGGCAGAACTATTTCTTTTTAAGAGAATTAAGAAAGTAGGGAATATGCATTAAGTCATCCACATATATGAATCTCATTGGCTTTGGTGTTGGTGAGGGGGAAATCTGTAATTCCCAAATATTTAATTACTGTTACAAGAAAAACCTGTATTTGCTCAGAGAATGGTACCACTTTGTGGTAAGTTAGAACTAAGATATAAACTGTAGAGTTGTCTTCTTTTCTTTAGTTTTCTTAAGATTTTTGTCAGCTGTCTTTCTCCATAGATTTGTGGTTCCTTACTTTTAGCATTTGAAAATGTTGTGCTGCCTTCTCCAGACCTCCATGATTTTAGGCGAGAAGTCCTCTATCATTGGAGTTTGTGTTTCCCTATAGGTGATGTATCCTTTCTCCCTGGCTGCTTTATTTTATTTTACTTTATTTAATTCAATTTATTTATTTAAAAAAAGATTTTATTTATTTATTTGTCAGAGAGAGATCGCACGCACAGAAGCACAAGCAGGAGGAGCAGCAGGCAGAGGGAGAAGCAGGCTTCCTGCTGAACAAGGAGCCCGATGTGGGACTCTATACCAGGATCCTGGGTTCATGACCTGAGCCAAAGGCAGACGTTTTCTTTGTCTTTAGTTTTCAGAAGTTCGGTTATGATATGTCTTGGCATGAATTTGTTTGGGCTTATCCTATTTGGAGTTCTTAGATTTTTTAAAAATTAATTAATTAATTTTAAGCAGGCCCTATGCCCAGTGTGGGGCTTGAACTCACAACCCTGAGATCAAGAGTTCCATGCTCTACTGAGTGAGCCAACCAGGCGCCCCTTTGTTAGCTTTTTCAACTGTAGGTTTGTCTTTTGCCATTTTGGATGTTTCAAATTTTGGATGTTTCAGCGATTTTTAGAATAAATTCTTTTTTTTTCTTTCTTTTTTTTTTAAGAATAATTTTTCAACAGCACTCTCTTTCTCCTCTCTGTGACTGTGAGAATACAAGTCTTAGATCTTTTGTTACTGTCCTATAGTGCATGCGGCGTTTTTTCCCTCTGTTGTTTAGATTGGGTAATTCCTGTTGTTCTACTTCCAATTTCAACTTCACTTGTTTTTTTCTTGTATTCAATCTCTGATTGAGCCCATCTATTGACTTTTTGTTTTGGTTATTTTTCAGTTCTGTAATTTCCGTTTGGTTCTTTTCTGTATTTGCTATTTCTGGTAAACTTTATTGTGTTGTTTGTTTCAGTAGTATATCATTGCTCATTAAAGCATGATGGCTGCTTTAAAATCCTTGTCAGGTAGGCTGCCTCTCTCTCTGTCAAATAAATAAATAAAATCTTTAAAAAAAAAATCCTTGTCAGGTAATTCTGACATTTGATTCATATGTGGTATTAGTATATGTTAATTGTCTTTTTTATTCAATTGTATTTTCCTGGTTCTTAGTATGATGATTGACTTTTGATTATATCCTAGACATTTTTGATGTTTTGTTTGGAGACTGTGGATCCTTTTTAAATCTTTGGTTTTAGTAAACAGTCACCCCAAGAGGCTTAGTGTGTAGGTTCCAGCCTACTTTTTTTTTTTTTTTTTTTTTTTTTGGTAACAGCTTTATTGAGTTATAAGTCACATGCCATGCATTTGCCCATTTTAGGTATGAAATTTTTTAGTGTATTTACAGAGTTGTGCATTAATTACTACAGTCAATTTTAGAACATTTTCATTACTCCACAAAGAAACTCCACACTCCTTACCTGTCACCCCCAAATGTCCCATTTATCATCCCCTCCATCTGTAGGCACTACTGATATATTTTCTGTCTCTGTAAATTTGCCTATTTTACACATTTCATGTAAATGCAAAAATACAACATATGCTCTTTTGTTACTGGTTTCTTTCACGCAGCGTGATGTTTTCAGTGTTCTTCCATGTTGTAGAATGTACCAGCATTTTATTTCTTTGTGTTGCTGAATAATATTCTATTTTATAGACATAATGCTTTTTACTTATCCATTAATCAGTTGATGGTGTTTGGATTATTTCCACTTTTTGTCTATTATGAGTAATACTATGAACATTTGAGTTCAAGTTTTTGTGTGGACGTGAATTGCTGGTTATATGGTAATTCTAGAACTCTAAATCTAACATTTTGAGGAATTGCTAGATTGTTTTCCAGAGTGGCTGCCCCATTTCATATTTCTGCCAGCAATATATGAAGGTTCCAATTACTTAGCATCCTCGCTAACACTTGTTATTATCTGACTCTTTGATTCTAGCCATCCTAGTGGGATGAAGTAATATTTTGTGGTTTTGATTGCATTTCCCTGATGGATAATGATGTTGAGCATATTTTCATGTGCTTTTTGGCTGTTTGTATATATTTAGAGAAATCTCTATTCCTTTGACCATTTTAAAATTAAGTAGTCTTTTTATTGTTGTAAGATGTCTTTATATATTCTAGATACTTAATCAACTATATAATTTGCAAATACAGATGTCCCATTCTGTGAGTGTCATTTCACTTTCTTGATGGTGTCCTTTCAAGCACAAAGGTTTTTAATTTTGGCGAACTTCAATTTATTTATTTTTTCTTTTGGGCTTGTGCTTTAGGTTTCATTTTTTTGTTGTTGTTTTAAGTAGGCTCCATGCCTAACCTGGGGCTTGAACTCACAACCCCAAGATCAAGAGTCACGTGTTCCACCAGCTGTGAGCCCTTTAGGCTTTATATTTAAGAAACCATTGCCTGATTCAGGGTCATGAAGACTTAATCTTACGTTTTCTTCCAAGAGCATTAGAGTTTCAGCTCTTATATTTGGTGTTTGATCTTTTTTTGTGAATTTTGTACATAGTGTGAGATAGGGGTCTAACTTCATGTTTTTGCTTTAGATGTTCAGTTATCTCAGCAGCATGTGTTGAAGAAACTATTCTTTCCTCCTCTGAATTGTTTTGGCACCTTTCTCCATGTGGAATTTTGGCAGGGATTGCATTGAACCTGTAGGTCAATTTGAGGAATATTGCTATCTTAATGTTATTAGTCTTCCAGTCCATGAACATGAAATGTCTTTTCATTTGTTTAGATCTTCTTTTTTAAGATTTCATTTATTTATTTGAGAGAGAGAGGGAGCACACGTGTGAGCATATGAGTGGGGGGAGGGGCAAAGGGAGAGGGAGAAGCAGACTCCCCGCTGAGTAGGGAACCTGATGTGGGGCTCAATCCCAGGATCCTGAGTTCATGACCTGAGCTAAAGGCAGGCATTTAACCGACTGAGCCATCCAGGTGCACCCATTTATTTAGATCTTCTTAAATTTCTTTCAATAATGTCTTCTAGTTTTCCATGTATAAGTCTTGCATTATTTTTGGTAAAATTTGTTTCTGAATATTTTATTCTTTTGATACTATTATAAATGGAATTGTCTTCTTAATTCCATTTTTGGATTGTTATTGTTAATATATAGATATACTACAGTTGAATTCTGTTTATTAGTCCTGTATCTTGCAAACATCCCTAACTCATTTAACAGTTCTGATAGTTTTTTAACGAGTTATTAGGAATTTATATATACATGATATAGCATCTCTGATGAGAGATAGTCTCACTTTTTCCTTCCAATCTAGATACGTTTTAAGTTTTCTTGCCTAATTGCATTGGCTAGAACTTCCTGTACAATATTGAATAGAAATGGTGAGAGCAGACATCCAATCTTGTTGATCTTATGGAGTAATCATTAAGTGTGAAGTTAGCTGTGAGTTTTCTTAGATGTCCTTTTTCATGATAATGATGTTCTCCTCTATTCCTTGTATTTATCATGAACAATTGTTGAATATTGTCAAGTGCTTTTTCAGTGCCTATTGAGGTGATTGTGTGCTTTTTGTCATTTATTAATATGGTGTATGACATTAGTTGATTTTCATATGTTGAAACAATTTTACATGCTTGGGACAGTCCACCCTTGGTCATGGTTAATGTGTGGTCATCCTTTATGTATGTTTCTGGATTTGAATTGGTGGCATTTTCTCGGGACTTTTGCATTTATATAAATAAATATATGTTTGTAGTTTTCTTGCAGTGTCTTTTTCTGGCTTTGGAATCAGGGAAAACTGGCCTCATAGAATAAATTGGGAAGTATTCCCATCTCTTCTATATTTTGGAAGAGTTTGTTAAGGATTGGTGTTCATTCTTGTTAGGTAGAATCCATTAGTGAAGCCATTTGATCTTAGACTTTACTTGTTATAGCTTTATTCAGAGCATTTCTTTATGAGTCTATTTTAGTACTTTGTATCTTCTAGGAATTTGTTCACTGCATCTAGTTACATAATTTATTTGATTATGATTGTTTATGGTATTCCCTATAATTCTTTATAATAATTTTTTTTAATGTAAGGTTGGTGGTAATTACTGATTTTAATAATTTGAGTCTTCTCTTTTTTGTTCTTGTTAAATCTAACTAAGATTGTTAATTCTGTTGATCTTTTCAAAGAACCAACTTTTTATTTTGTTGATTTTCTTTATTCTTTTTTCTCTATTGTATTTATTTCACTGTAGTCTAATTAATTCCTCTGTCTGCTGGCTTTGGGTTTAGTTTACTCTTCTTTTTCTGTTTTTAAAAAAGATTTATTTATTTGAGATAGAGAGAAAGCACATGTGTGCATGTGTGTGCATGCAGAGGGAGGGGCAGAAGGAGAGGGAGAGAATCTCAAGCAGACTCCCTGTTGAGTGTGAAGCCTGACATGCGGCTCGATCTCATGACCCTGAGAGCATGACCTGAGCCATAATCAAGAGTCTTACACTTAACAGACTGAGCCACCCAAGTGCCCCTTTTTTCTGTTTTTTTAAGGTGAACTCTTAGGTTGTTGATGTGAGATCTTTTTAACTTCCAAAGTTTTAAAATTTCTAAGATTTTATTTTTTAAGTTTACATATAATTGACATACAATAGTATGTAAATTTAAGATGTACAACAGGTTGATTTGAGATTTTCTTTTTTATAGGTATTTACACTATAAATTTCCCTTATGATGTAGCTCTTGCTGCTTTTTCTACATCCCGTAAGTTTTGTGTTTTTATCTCAAAGTATTTCCTAACTTCCCTTGCTATTTCTTCTGTGGCTTATTGGTTATTTAGGAGAGTGTTCTATAAATTTTCACATTTTTGCAAATTTCTCAAATATTTTAACTGTTATGGTTTTCTAATTTTATTCTACTGTGGTTGGAGAATATACTTTGTATGATTTCAATCCTTTACATTTATTGAGATTTATTTATGGTCTATCCTGGGGAATGTCCTGTGTGCATGTGAAAATGATATAAAGCCTAGACTGTTTTATAGATGTTTGCTAAGTCTAGTTGGCTTGTAGTATTGTTCAAATCTCTTTCCTTGATGATCTCTTGTCTGGTTGTTTTATCTGATATGAAAAATAGAGTAAATAAATTCTCCATGGGGCACCTGGGTGGCTCAGTTGGTTAAGCGTCTGCCTTTGGCTCAGGTCATGATCCTGGGTCCTGAGATTGAGCCTCGCATGGGGATCCGTGCTCAGTAGGGAGTCTCCTCTCTCCCTCTGCCCTTCTCCACCTTGTGTCTCTCTATCTCAAATAAATAAAAAATCTTAAAAAAAATTCTCCAAATATTGTTGTAGGAGTATCTATTTCTCCCTTCAACTGTCAATTTTTGCCTCTTGTATTTGGAAGTTCTGTTGTTAGGTGCATATGTATTTATAATTTTTATATCTTCTTGATGGATTTCAGTTCTTATAATTATATAGTGCCCTTTGTCTCTAGTAACAATTTATCTTAAAGTGCATTGTATATGATGTTAGTATAGCTACTCCAGAGTCTTTTTGTTATGCCATGTGGTGTATCTTTTCCCCTTCTTTTGCTTTCAGCCCATTTGGTCATTGAATGTAAAGTTTATCTTGTAGGAAACTTATATTTTGATGATTTTTTTAAAGAAGTTTTTATTCAAATTCTAGTTAGTTAATATACAGTGTAATATTAATTTCAGGTGTACAATATAGTGACTGAACACTTCCATACAACACCTGGTGCTCATCACAGCAAGTGTACTCCTTAATCCCCATCATCTATTCAACCCATCCCCGCACCCACCTCCCCTCTGGTAACCATCAGTTTGTTTTCTATAATTAAGAGTCTCTTTCTTGATTTGTCTCCTTCTCTCTTTTTTTCTCTTTGCTTGTTTGTTTTGTTTCTTAAATTCCACATATGTGTGAAATCATATGGTATTTGTCTTTCTCTGACTGACTTCACTTGACATAATACTCTTTAGGTCCATCAACATTATTGCAAATGGAAGATTTCATTCTTTTTGGTGGCTGAGTAATATTCCATTATAGATAAAATATATATATATACACACATCTTCCTTATCTGTTCATCAGTCGATGGACACTTGGGCTGTTTCCATAATTTGGCTATTGTAGATAATGCTGCTATAAACATTGGGTGCATATATCCTTTCGAATTAGTATTTTTGTATTCTTTGGGTAAGTACCTAATGGTGTGATCACTGGATTGTAGGGCAGTTCAGTTTTTATCTTTTTGAGGAAACTCCATACTGTTTTTCCAGAGTGGCCGTGCTAGTTTGCATTCCTACCAATAGTGCAAGAGAGTTCCCCTTTTTCCACATCGTTGTCAGCACCTGTTGTTTCTTGTGTTTTTGATTTTAGTCATTCTGACAGGTGTGAGGTGATATCTCATTGTTTTGATTTGTATTTCCCTGATGATAGGTGATGTTCAGCATCTTTTCATGTGTCTTTTGGCCATCTGTATGTCTTCTTTGGAAAAACGTCTGTTTGTGTCTTCTGTCCATTTTTTAATTGGATTGTTTTTTGGGTGTTGAGTTTTATAAATTCTTAGTATATTTTGGATACTAACCCTTTATTGGATATGTCATATGCAAGTATCTTCTTCCGTTCTGTAGTTGCTTTTTAGTTTTATTGTTTCCTTCACTTTGTAGAAACTTTTTATTTTGACGAAGTCCCAATACTTTATTTTTGCTTTTGTTTTCCCTGCCTCAGGAGACATCTCTAGAAAGAAGTTGCTATGGCAGTGTCAAAGAGGTTGCTGGCTGTGTTCTCTAGGATTTTTATGGTTTCAATTCTTATACTTAAAAGTCTTTAATCGATTTTGAATTTATTTTTGTGTTTGGTACAGGAAAGTGGTCCAGTTTCAGTCTTTTGAATGTTGCTTTCCATTATTCTCAACTCCATTTGTTGAAGAGACTGTCTTTTTCTTTCTTATTGGTCATTCTTTCCTGCTTTGTTGAAGATTAATTGACCATATAGTTGTGGGTTCATTTTTGCATTCTTTATTTTGTTCTTTTGATTTATGTGTCTATTTTTGTGGCAGTACCGTACTCTTTTGATCACTACAGCTTTATAATATAACTTGACGTCTGGAATTGTGATGTCTCCAGGTTTGCTTTTCTTTTTCAGGATTGCTTTGGCTACTCAGGGTCTTTTGTGGTTCCGTGCAAATTTTAGGATTGTTTGTTCTAGTTCTGTGAAAAATGCTGGTGGTATTTTAATAAACATTGCCTTAAAGCTTTATACTGGTTTGGGTAGTAGAATATTTGTCCTTGCAATCCATGAGCATGGAATGTCTTTCCATTTCTTGTTGTCATCTTCAGTTTCTTTCATCAGTGTTTTGTAGTTTTCAGAGTACAGGTCTTTCACCTCTTTGTTTAGATTTATTCTTGGGAATCTCATTGTCTTTGGTGTAATTGTAAATTGGATTGATTCCTTAATTTCTCTTTCTGCTGCTTCATTATTGATGTATAGAAATGCTACAAATTTCTGTACATTGATTTTGTATCCTGCAACTTTACTGAATTCGTTTTTCAGTTCTAGCAGTTTTTGGGTGGAGTCTTTCAGGTTTTCTATATAGAGTGTCATGTCATCTGCAAATAGTGAAAGTTTTACTTCTTTGCCAGTTTGAATGCCCTTTATTTTTGTTGTCTGCTGAGGCTAGGACTTAGCACGATGTTAAAAAACAGTGGTGAGGGGCGCCTGGGTAGCGCAGTCGTTAAAGCGTCTGCCTTCGGCTCAGGGCGTGATCCCGGCATTCCGGGATCGAGTCCCACATCGGGCTCCTCTGCTGGGAGCCTGCTTCTTCCTCTCTCACTCGCTTGCTGTGTTCCTCTCTCGCTGGCTGTCTCTCTGTCACATAAATAAATAAAATCTTTAAAAAACAAACAAACAAACAAACAAACAAAAAACAGTGGTGAGAGTGGGCATCCCTGTCTTGTTCCGACTGTAGAGGAAAAACTCTGTTTTCCCCCATTGAAAATTATATTAGCTATGGTTTTTTTCACGTAGGGCTCTTATTATATTGAGGTATATTTCCCCTAAACCTACTTTGTTGAGGGTTTTTATCATAAACAGATATCGTACTGTGTCAGATGCTTTTTCTGCAGCTATTGAAATAATTATATGGCTCTTATCCCTTTTTTAAATTAATGTAATGTATCACGTTGATTGATTTGTGAATATTGAACTATGCTGGCAGCTGAGGAATAAATCCCACTTGATCTTGGTGAATGATTTTTTAAAATGTATTGTTGGATTCAGTGTGCTAGTATTTTATTAAGAAATTTTACATCTGGGGTTTTCTGGCTGGCTCAGTTGGTTAAGAGCCTGCCTTTGGCTCAGGTTATGATTCTAGTGTCCTGGGATTGAGCCCCGCATAGGGCTCCCTGCTCATTGGGAGCTTGCTTCTCCCTCTGCTGCTTCCCCTGCTTGTGCTTTCTTGCTCTCTGTCAAATAAATAAATAAAATCTTAAAAAAATTAATTTTTACATCGGGGACGCCTGGGTGGCCCATTCAGTTAAGCATTTGCCTTTGGCTCAGGTCATGATCCTGGGTTCCTGGGATCAAGCCCCGAGTTAGCCTCCCTGCTCAGTGGGAAGTCTGCTTCTCCTTCTCCCTCTGCCCCTCTGCCTACTCATGCGCTCTCTCTCTCTCTCAAATAAATAAATAAATAAATAAATAAAACTTAAAAAAAAAAAAGAATTTCTACATTAGGGCGCCTGGGTAGCTCTTGATTTTGGCTTAGGTCATAATTTCAGGATTGTGGGATTGAGCCTCTCATTGGGCTCTGCGTTCAGTAGGGAGGCTGCTTGAGATTCTTTCCTTCTCTCTCTCTCTGTCCCTCCCCTTGCTTGCACATGCACATGTGCATTTTCATTCTAAAATAAATATATCTTTAAAAAAAATTTTTCCCCCACATCTGTGTTCATCAGGGTTATTGGCCTGTACTTATCTTCTCTAGTGGAGTCTTTCTCTGGTTTTGGTATCAGAGTAATGCTGGCCTCATAAACTGAATTTGGAAGTTTTCCTTTCTTTTTTGTTTTTTGGAATAGTTTGAGAAGATAGGTATGAAATCTTCTTTAAATGTTCAGTAAAAATAAATAAATAAATAAATAAATAAATGTTCGGTAGAATTCCCCTGGGAAGCCATTTGGCCCTGGACTTTTGTTTGTTGGGGGTTTTTTGATTACTGATTCAGTTTCTTTGCTGCTTATCAGTCTGTTCAAGTTTTCTGTTTCTTCCTGTTTCAGTTTTGGTAGTTTATATATTTTTAGGAATTTATCCATTTCTTCCAAGTTGTACGGTTTGTTAGCATATAATTTTTATAATATTCTCATACAGTTTTCAGTTCTGTTGTGTTGGTTGTGATCTCTCTCATTCATGATTTCATTTATTTGGGTTCTTCCTATTGTCTTTTTGATAAGTCTGGCCAAGGGTTTATCAATTTTATTTATTTTTTTCAAACAACAAGCTCCTGGTTTCATTGATCTGTTCTATTGTGTTTTTAGTTTCTATATCACTTATTTCTGCTCTAATCTTTATTATTTCATTCCTTCTGCTGGCTTTAGGTTTTGCTTGTTGTTCTTTTTCTAGCTCCTTTAGGTGTAAGGTTATGTTGTTTATTTGAGATTTTTTTTCTTGAGGTAGGCCTGTATTGATGTACACTTCCCTCATAGCACTGCTTTTGCTGCATTCCAAAGGTTTTGGACTGTTGTGTTTTCATTTTCATTTGTGTCTGTGTTTTGTTTTGTTTTTTAATTTCTTCTTTTATTTCCTGATTGAGCCATTCATTGTTGTAATAGCATGTTGTTTAACCTGTGTGTATTTGTGGTCTTTCCAGACTTTTTCTTGTGGCTGACTTCTGGTTTCATAGCGTTGTGGTAAGAAAAGGTGCATGGTATGATTTCAGTCTTCTTGTATTTGTTGAGGCCTAATATGGGATCTGTTCTGGAGAATTTCCCATGTACACAAAAAGGAATGTGTATTCTGCTGTTTTAGGGTAAGATGTTCTGAATATGTCTGAATATGTCTGTTAAGTCCATCTGGTGCAGTGTGTCATTCAAAGCCATTGTTTCCTTCCTTATTTTCTGTTTCGATTATCTGTCCATCAATGTGAGTTAGATGTCCCTACTATTATTGCGTTACTATCAATTAGTTCCTTTATGTATTTTGGTGTTCCCATGTTGGATGCAGACATATTTACAATTGTTATATCTTCTTTTTTTGTTGTCCTCTTTTTGATTATATAGTGCCCTTCTTCATATCTTTTACAGTCTTTGTTTTAAAGTCTAGTTTGTCCAATATAAGTGTTGCTACTCTGGCTTTCTTTTAACATTCATTTCCATGATAAATATTTCTCCACCCTCTCACTTTCAATCTGCAGGTGTCTTTGGGTCTAAAATGAGTCCCTTATAAGGCAGCATACAGATAGGTCTTGTTTTTTGTTTGTTGGTTTGTTTTAAGGTTTATTTATTTGAGAGAGAGAGAGAGAGAGCGAGCGAGAGTTGGGGGAGGGGCAGAGGGTGAGAATCTTCAAGCAGACTTCCTGCTGAGCAGGATCCTGACTTGGGGCTCAACCCCATGACCCTTGAGATCACGGCCTGAGCCGAAACCAAGAGTTGGATGTCAACCAACTGAGCCACCCAGGCGCCCCATATGGGTCTGGTTTTTTTTATCCCTTCCGATACCCTTTGTCTTTTGATTGGAGCATGTAGTCCATTTACATTCAAAGTAATTTTTTCTTCAAATTTTTATTTAAATTCTAGTTAGTTAACATATAGTGTAATATTGGCTTCAGAAGTAGAATTTAGTGATTTATCACTTACATACAACATCCAGTGCTCATTATAACAAGTGCCCTCCTAGTACCCATCACCCATCTAGCCCATCCCCCACCCACCCCTCCCTCCATCAACCCTCAGTATGTTTTCTATCACTAAGAGTCTCTTATGATTGCTTCCCTCTCTCTTTTTCCCCTTCCCATATGTTCATCTGTTTTATTTCCTAAATTCCATGTGCGAGTGAAATCACGTGGTATTTGTCTTTCTCTGACTGGCTTATTTCACTTAGCATTATGCCCTCTAGTTCATCCACGTCATTGCAGATGGCAAGATTTCATTCTTTTTGATGGCTGAGTCATATTCCAGTGTGTGTGTGTGGGTGTGTGTGTGTGTACCACATCTTCTTTATCCATTCATTAGTCAGTGGACACTTGGACTCTTTCCATAGTTTGGCTTTTGTCAATAATGCTGCTATACCAAAGTAATTATTGATAGATAAATATCTGTTGCCATTTTATTACTTGTTTGGTTGTTTCTGGAGATTTCTTCAGATCTTTTCTTGTCTTTGTCACTTTTGGTCTTTCCTTTCCACTCAGGGAGTCCCTTTTAATATTTCTTGCAGTGCTGGTTTAGTGGTCACAAACTCCTTTAATTTTTGTTTGTCTGGGAAATTCTGAATGATAGCCTTGTTGGATACAGTATTCTTGGTTGTATATTTTTCCAGTTCAGCACTTTGAATATATCATGCCCCTTCCTTCTCACTTGCCAAGTTTCTGTGGAGAAATCTCCAGCTAGCCTTATGGGTCTTCCTTTGTAAGTTAAAGACTTCTTTTGTCTTGCTGCTTTTAAGATTTTTTCTCTATCATTATATTGTGCAAATTTAATTACAATATGTCTTGGTGTTGGCCTGATTTTGTTGATTTTGGTGGGAATTCTCTTTGCCTCCTGGATTTGGAAGTCTTTTTCCTTCCCCAGGCCATTCATCTGAAGAGATTCTCCTTGCCTCTTGTGGGCAGTGTTTGTTCCCTGGCCTGAATGTGGAGGGTTTTAACTAGGTATCCTCTGTTCTGCTTGTGAAATGAGACCGGACAGCTCCTCCAGAACTGAGGCTCTGCAGAACAGTCTGATTGGGAGTCATGATGTGAGTATGAGTTTGTGCTGGTCTTCTGGAGGAGGGACGCCCCCCACACTGGGAGTTAGGCAACTTGACTGAGGCAACTTAACAGCACGTTTGTGCTGTTTCCCTCCAGTGGCTCTGTTTATGCTGAGGGGCAAGGGAGGGAAATGGTGCCAGCCAGCTCCTTTGTTCCTGGAGAGACATCTCCACGAACATTACCTCTCAGGGAAGCACTTCCTAGAATTGCAAATAATCTACCCACTGTGTGCTGCAGGCATTTTTCAGATAATTCTTTCCATGCTTTCTGCTTCTGGGTTTTTTTGCCTGACTTCTCTGTAAGAGCAGTGCAGTGTTCTCTGTGCTTTAAAACTCCAAGCTTTAGAGACGTGATATAGGCAGGGGCTTGTGCTGGTCTTCTGAGGGAGGGGCCTGCCATGCTGGGAGTGAGGAATGCTTGACTGAGAAGGGTAGTCCTGGCAGAGTGCAGGGGTGTGGGACTTGGGGTAAGCAAGAGAGGTAGCTTGTGTTGGTGCTGCTCTGCCTCCTGCACGCAATGGCTCTGTGTTTATGCTGAGGGGCGAGGGTGAGAAATGGCACCAACCAGCTTCGTTGTTCCTGGGGAGACGTCTCTGAATGCTGCCTTTCAGGGATGCTCTCTGAGAAGAGTGAATAGTCTCTACCTAGTGTGCCCCAAGTGTTTTTTAGATCATTGTTTCCACATTATCTCCCCCCAGGTGTTTTGCCTACCTTCTCTCCAGGAACAGCGCAGTGCCCTTTGGGCTCTATCCCAGTCAAGACCAGTGACTTTTAAAACTCCAGGCTTTAAGCCCTGCTGGTTGTAAGAACCCATGAAATTCAGCCCTTCTCGTTTTCCAAGCCAGTGGCTTTGGGGAAACGTTCTCCTTGTGTGTTCCCCTGTGTGCTCCTCTCTCCTGCCCTTCTCTGTGACCATGGCTCCCTCCCTTCCACCGCACTGTGATCCATTTCTCTCCCAAACCACGTCTCCACACTTCCCACCGTCTTCGATGTGGCTTCTTCTCTCTCTTTAGTTGTGGAGTTTGTCAGTCTTCAGATTGATTTCTGGGGTATTTAGGATGATTTGATAGTTATCTAGTTGTGTTTGTGGGACAAGATTAGCCTAGGGTCCTCCTACTCTGCCACTATCTTCCTTTCTTGGTATATAGTTACATGATTTTGTTTGTTTTGGTCCATTTTGCCAATCCTCTTTTTGTGAGTATTTAATCCATTTACATTTAACATAATTACTAATACATTAGGTTATATGTTTTCCATTTTGCTGTTTGTTTTCTACAGGTCTTATGTTTTTTTAGTTTTTCTGTTCCTCTGTTACTGCTTTCTTTTGTATTATTTTCCTGTATATATTTTACTTAGCTTGTTATTTCTTTTATCATAATTTTTCTTTATTTTCTTGGTGGTTACTATTAATATCTTGATGTATTTCAGGTTGATACCAACTTAATGTTAATAGTATCCAAAAACTGGGGCACCTGGGTGGTTCAGTCATTTAAGCATCCGACTCTTGATTTCAGCTCAGGTCATGATCTTGGGGTTGTGAGATCGATCCCCACATTGGGCTCTGCACTGGGGTAGAGTCTGCTT
Organism: Ursus americanus; assembly: GCF_024610735.1. Taxonomy (NCBI): domain Eukaryota; kingdom Metazoa; phylum Chordata; class Mammalia; order Carnivora; family Ursidae; genus Ursus; species Ursus americanus. Next base: position 15,196,814 of record NC_142128.1, on the reverse strand, counting down.
AGTATTCTCTCTCTCCCTCTCCCTCTGCCCCTCCCCCACCACTTGCTCTCTCTAAAAAAAAAATAGTACGCAAAACTTTGCTTTAATAGAATTCTTTTCATTTTTTCCCTTTGTCTTCATGCAAATTACATATTTTACATTAAAAGCCCATCAATTGCAGTTTTATAATTATTGCTTTATGCAAGTGTCGTTTAATTCTGATAGGAAAAGTGTTCTAAACAAATGTTTCTTTTTAAGTAGGCTCTGTGCCCAGTGTGGAGTCCAACATGGGGCTTGAACTCAACCCTGAGATCAAGGGTCAGACTGAGCCACTGACTAAGCCACCCAGGCAGCCCCCCAAATATTTTTATATTGTCTTTTGTGTTTGTGTAGTAATCTTTATTTGGTGCTGTTTATTCTTTGGGTTTGGGTTACTTACTTAAGCCTTTTAGCATTAAGGACTCCCTATGTTTCTTGTACAACAGCTCTCCCAGTGATAAATTCTCTGTTTTGTTTATTAGGATTTCTTAATTTCTCATTTATTTTTGAAGGATAGTTTTGGTGGATATAGAATTCTTGATTGATAGTCCTTTTAGCTGTGAATATGTCTCCACGGTGTCTGGCTTCTGTGGTTTTTGATGAGAAGTCAGTTGTTCATCTTATTGAAGATTTTATGTGATTAGTTTTTTCTCCTGGTACCTTCAGGTTCCTCTGTCTTTGGGTTTTGAGCTTCATTTTAATGTGTCTAGGTGCACATCTGTTTGAGTTATCCTACTGGAGGTTTATGTAGTTCCTTGGAAGTTTAATGTTTTCCATTGAATTTAGGATTTCAACCACTTATTTATATAAATTTGATTTTTTTCTTCTGTCTCCTTCCAGGCTTTCTGTTTTATGTATTTTGGTATGCTAGATGATATTCCACAAGTCTGAGCCTGAGTTCATTTTTCTTCATTCTTTTTTGTTTCTGTTCTTTAGACTGGAAAATTTATCTAAGTTTGGTGATTCTTCTAGCTTAAGTCTGGTGTTGAGTCTCTTTAGTGAATTTTTCATTTCAGTTATTAAACTTTTCAACTCTAGGATTTTTGTTTGGTTCTTCTGTATTAAAAAAAATTTTTTTTAAAGATTTTATTTATTTATTTGACAGAGAGACAGCCAGCCAGAGAGGGAACACAAGCAGGGGGAGTGGGAGAGGAAGAAGGCAGGCTCCCAGCGGAGGAGCCTGATGTGGGGCTCGATCCCATAACGCTGGGATCACGCCCTGAGCTGAAGGTAGACGCTTAACGACTGCACTACGCAGGCGCCCCTAAAAAAAATTTTTTTTAAAAGATTTATTTATTTTAGAGAGAGGGAACAAGAGCAGGAGGGGGGGGCAGAGGGAGAGAAAGAGAAAGTCTTTTTTTTTTTTTTTTAAGATGTATTTATTTATTTTAGAGAGCATGAGCTGGGGGAGAGGCAGAGTGAGAGGGAGAGAGAGAAGCAGACTCTCTGCTAAGTGCAGAGCCCTACATGGGGCTTGATCTCACAACCCTGAGATCACGATGTGAGCCAAAATCAAGAGTCGGTCACTTAACCGACTGAGCCACCCAGGCCCCCCAAGGGAGAGAAAGTCTGCTTGGAGTCTGATGTGGGGCTTGATCTCACTACCCTGAATCATGACCTGAGCCAAAACCAAGAGTTGGAGGCTTAACTGACTACACCACCCAAGCGCCCCTTAGTTCTTCTTTAAGTAAACTTTTATTCCTATTGATATTCTTTATTTGGTGAGAATTTATTCTCATAATTTCCTTTGATTCTTTGGACTCGGTCTATCTTAGTTCCTTGAACTTATTTACATGATCTGATTTACATGATCTTTGTATAGTAAGTCCAACATCTGAGCTTCCTCAGAGATAGTTTTTACTGACTGATTTTTTTGCCCCTGTGTATGGACAATACTTTCTTGGTTTTTTGGTGTATGTCATAGTGGTTTGTTGAAAATGGACATTTTTAATAATATAATGTGGCTGCTCTGGGAATCAAATCTGTCTCTCCTGGTGTTTGTTGTTGTTATTTGTTTCATTGCTTTTGGGGATAAATTTTTTAAATTCTGTATTCTTTGTCCTGTGGAGCACTGAACTCTCTCCTTAGTTAGAACTTGGTGGTCAGCGAATGACTGGACAGTTTTCACTAAATATCTTGAACCTATACTCTTTCAGCCCTTGCTGAAGCGTTTTCTCTCTCTCTGTGTGTGTGTGTGTGTGTGTGTGTGTGTGTGTGTGTGTGTTTTGTGGCTTCTTTCATGTGCCAGCAGTTTACACTGTGCCTTTACTTCTGGCTTGTATAGAATACCAAGCAAAAGATGATCGATTTGGGCCTTATCAGGTCTTTCCTGGGCATGTGCATGCCTTTTAGATACTTAGCAGCTTTTCTAAGTCCTCTATGTACATCTCATTTCTCAGTTTTTCCTTTCAAGTTTTTTGATGAAAAGTATTGTTTGCCTTAACTTTTTGTCACTGCCAACAGCTGTGACATTAAGCAACTGTCTCTGATCATTTTTAACAAAAGCCCTGGGGGTGGGAGGGTTCACATTGATGGGGGTCCTCTGAGTATAAGCCCTGAGTATGAAGCTTTTCCAGTGAGCTGCTGGACAAGTTAGTCCAGAAATGTGGTTTTTGGGGAGCTCCTAACCTCTTCTGACCCCTTAAGCAGCTACTGGAGTGCTGTTTTTCACATCTACCATGTTTGCAGGTTGTTGGTTTCCAAGGCTTCCATAGAGATGGGGAGAGGGGAATTGGGCAAATTAAAATGTCATAAAGCTCTCCATGCTTACCGAAAGTAAGCTATTTTTCCTAAAATGTTTCTTTGATTGTTGCAAGTCTTTGGTTAATTTTTAGATTTTTGAAAATGTTGATTTTGACTCTTGTTGCCAGTGTTCTCATTACTTTTATAGAGGATCAGACTTTTATTTTAGGTCCTTATTTGCCATGCTAGATGTGCTTTCTTCCGCCTTTTCTAAGCATTTATGTGGTAAGGGTTTACGAATTACATTTTAGCAGATTGGTTTACGTCACTGACAAGTCTGAAATAAAGCAATTCTGTTTTTCTAGTTTTATTTGCTATTATTCCCCTATACTCTGGCTGAGCTGATTAATAGTCTCTGAATATGTGCTTTATTCTTCCATTTTAAGGCTTCTTGTTATCTTATTTTCTCTGCTCAAAATTCTCTTTCTTCCCTCAGTCCCACAATGGGAGTCCTGCTTATCTTCTAAGATTTATTCTTTGATGTCATTTCCTCTAGCCTTTTATGAGCCCATACATGTGATCCTTTCTTTAAATTCCCGTATGTCTTTTTTTCATACCTTTTGTGTGACCTTTTTATTATTATATCATGTAATATGTATAGTTTCTTATATATAGCAGTTCATATATACATAGCAGTTCCCCTGCTAAGTTAGTTCTTTGAAGGCAAATGATGAATCATAGTTACTTATATGTTCAAGAAATGTTTGTTTAATTGGAGTGTAGGAGTGAGGTTTTGTAGCAAGAATGTTCCACATTTTAGATATTGTTACTGGGGTCACATTTTATTCATTCATTATTGAACCCAAGGAAATTATCTATTCTGGGAATTATTAATAATTTAAGTAATATATGGCTGTACACAAACATACAATCCTTGAAGAGGTACAAGAACATAAAATGATAAAGGAAAACTTGAATTTTCCCAGTAGAGGTTGTTATAGTTTCTGATTAGAGGTTTGATGCCCAGCTTTTTTTTTTTTCTTCTTAAAGATTTTATTTATTTATTTCACAGAGAGAGAGAGAACAAGCAGGGGGAGCAGTGGAGGGAGAGGGAGAAGCAGAAGGAGAGGGAGGAGCAGACTCCCCACTGAGCAGGGAGCCAGATACAGGGCTCTATCCCAGGAATCTGGGATCGTGACCTGAGCTGAAGGCAGACGCCTAACCGCCTGCACCACTCAGGCGCCCCGATGCCCAGATTTTTATAGAGACCACGGAATTCCAGCTCTGAGTAACTTTCTGTCAGAGGCATAATTTCTCATGACAGAAGTGGAACTTATTTACATGTGAGAATGACTGTGCTAAAGCCAAACTAAACTAATAAAAACCACAGGAAAGGTTGAGCTGATTGCCATGCTAATTTCTGTCCTCCATGTATGTCTGTTATCTCTTAGGACCAGCCCTAGTTCTCCATTCTTAATCCCATCTAGATGATACCTTCAGGGATTAGCAGAAAGTATGTAAATGTGCATATGATGCTTATTAACGCAAATGAAGCACAATGCATGCATGGATTTAGAGTTTTCTTCTAGCATCTAATTAGATCTGAGATGTTGATAATAGCATAATTCAGAAGCTGGGTATATTTTTAAAACCATATGCTTGCTAACGAAAGGCTTGTAGCAATATTACATAGTCTTATATTCACCTAATTTGAACCATACTTGCTACATACATGTCTTTTTGTTCCTGCCAAGCCTAATGCCTGGGCAGCACCATGGAATAGCTGTTGCAGTTTCCGAGTCGACCTGGATTCCAGCTTGATCAATAATTTGCCAAGTACTGATAGACACTTTACATGAGTTATCCTTTCTGAACTTCAGTTTCCTCCTATGTTCAATGATTCTAGGACAGAAATATTACTTTACATTCTGATTTTTGCACTGTGTCTAAGGGATTACAAAAATTAAGATTTGATTCAGTCATCAATGAGAGTGTGAAATAATAGAGGTAGATGAAATAAACTGATCAGTAAACAGAATGGATTAGCAGAACAAGGGTCAGAGGAGAAAAAACAAGAGGTGAATTTTGCAATGTTACTCTTTCTTTTTTTTTTTTTTTTTTTTAAAGATTTTATTTATTTATTCGACAGAGATAGAGACAGCCAGCGAGAGAGGGAACACAAACAGGGGGAGTGGGAGAGGAAGAAGCAGGCTCATAGTGGAGGAGCCTGATGTGGGGCTCGATCCCATAACGCTGGGATCACGCCCTGAGCCGAAGGCAGACGCTTAACCGCTGTGCCACCCAGGCGCCCCGCAATGTTACTCTTTCTGAACATAGTGAAAAACTGTATTTTAACATTGGAAACAGAAGATCAGTATTCTAATCATAGGAAAATGTTAGGTGTCTGAAGTTTTAGTGAGAAAGAGTTTTAGTGAAGTCTCTCGATGCATATTTATTGAGTGCTCCGTATGCAAATATCTTTTATGTTACGTGCTGTGGGGGAAACTGGAAAGATGATATGGTCCCTACCTTCCTAGAACTTACAACTAATTAACTCTCACAGAATCTAGTTACTTTAACTTATTGGCAGTCAAGAAGCCATTGACTTATCAGAAGTCCCTATTTTCAAGAACTTCACAATCCCCTGAAGAAAGGAACAGATTAACCATGTAAGAAGCAGTACGACGTGGGTGAGTACCAGAGTGCTATGAAGGACACCTATGTCATACGAGGCAGAAAGCTGTCAAGAAAACTTCCTAGAAGAGCTCTCATTGAAACTGAATGTTGAAGGATGAGTCAGAGTTATGAGTAAAGAGATGCAAGCCGCACTGGGTGAGTGTGTATGTGTAGGGGAGTGTTGGAGATGGGGAGTGATGAAAGATGAGGCTAAGGGCTAGATCAGGAAGGGCCTAATATGTTGTGTTGAGGATTTTGTTTTGAGGAAGTAGAAGGTCTTGAAAGGTTTTAAGCAGGTGAGTGTCGTGAGTATGTTTACATTTTAGAAAGATCACTTCTTTTTTTTTTTTTTTTTTAAAGATTTTATTTATTTATTCGACAGAGAGACAGCCAGCGAGAGAGGGAACACAAGTAGGTGGAGTGGGAGAGGAAGAAGCAGGCTCATAGCGGAGGAGCCTGATGTGGGGCTCGATCCCATAACGCCGGGATCATGCCCTGAGCCGAAGGCAGACGCTTAACCTCTGTGCCACCCATGCGCCCCGTGCCTTTGCCTTTGAATAATCAGGTTTGAGATGCGGGATACAAGCCTTGGTTGCAAGTACAGTTGAGAGGCATCAGAATATAAGTACAAGGTAGCTATTGATGAAGCAGGGTGAGTGTAGGAATGTGGATGAGCGAACCCAATACCATAAATTAAACAATTGTCACTGTTTTGTGATGTTTGCTTTTGAAGCATATTAAATTTGTGTACATAGTTGAGGCTGTTTTTTCTTTACTATTAGTATCATAAGAGTTAGAAGTTTTGTTAATACTTTAATATTTGTGTGGCTGTTTTCCTGAAGTCTTGGAAAAACTATTTTTTGTACCTGCTATAAATTTTGTACATTCGGTTTAAAAAATCCTATTATAGGGATAATGATTGAAATTGCAAAAATTTTTATGACTTCCAGATTACTTTGTTTTTGTTTATTTGTAGTTCCTTCCTTCATTTTTGACATTTGTTGAACATTTGCTTTGTTTCACTTGACATTGTAGGTATTTCACAGAGGTTTGAGAAGATTTCACTAGATGTTTATTATTTTCTGTATTTTCTTTTATATTTTATCTGATGTTCATGCACTCATTGCATGATAATGAATGTATTTTAATTTGTGCTTTAAAGGAGTTTATAATCTAGTGGGGTAAACTAACCGCAGAACAGTGCATGAATATACAAACCAACGTGTTGTTACCAAGTGCTTGAGGTTACAGAAGTTGGAACAATTGATTTTAGGGGTGAGGGGGATAGGAAAAGAACACTGAGGAGGCGTGTCTAAAACAGAGAAACGGGCATGACATTAGAGGTAGCAACATGAGTGGAGGGCAAGTGTGGAGGTGCCTTGTATGGATGGAGAGTGGTCCTGAATGGGGGCAGGCTGCATGGGAGGAGTGCCGGGAAGGGTGCCACAGGCCCGTGATAGATATAGATATAGATATAGATATAGATATAGATATAGATATAGATATAGATATAGATATAGATATAGATTTTTTTAATTGTCAAAGTATAGTTGACATACAGTGTTGTGCTAGTTTCAAGTGTACAGCACGGTGATTTTTTAAAAATTTTTAATTCCAGTTAGTTAACATACAGTGTTATATTAGTTTCAGGTATACGATATAGTGATTCAGCAATTCCATACATCACTCAGTTCTCATCATGATGAGCTCTTTCCTTCATCCCCATCACCTATTTAATCCATCCTCCAAACCCATCTCCCCTCTGGTAACCATCAGTTTGTTCTCTGTAATTAAGAGTCTTTTTCTTGTTTTATCTCTTTCTTTCTCTCTCATTTTTTCCACAACATAGTGATTTGACAATTCTATGAATTACTCAGTGCTTACAATGATGAGTGTAGTCACCATCCATTACCATACAACGTTATTACAATATTATTGACTATATTCAGTATGTTGTACTTTTTATCTCTGTGACTTATTTATTTTATAAATGAAAGTTTTTCTACCTTCTTAATTCCTTTCACCTGTTTTGCCCATCCCTCCTTTCTAGCAACCACCAGTTCTCTGTATTTATGAGTCTGTTTTTGTTTTTTCATTTGTTGTTTTTTAACATTCTTTGTGTAAGTGAAATTGCATGGTTATTTGTCTTCTTCTGATTTATTTAACTTCAATAATGCCCTCTAGGTCCATCCATGTTGCAAATGGAAAGATCTCATTCTTTTTTCTGACTATTATTACATCATACACACACACACGTACACACACACAGATAATACATACTTGTATGTATGTACCACATCTTTTCCATTCATCTGTTGATAGACTGCTTTCATATTTTGTCCCTTTTAAATAGTGCTACAATAAACTTAGGGGTGTATGTATCTTTTTGAATTAGTGTTTTCATTTTCTGTGGATAAATACCTAGTAGTGGAATTACCAGATTAAATGAGAATCTATTTTTAATTTTTTTGAGGAACCTCCATACTGTTTTCCACAGTGGTTGCCTATTGGTTGCACCTATTTACATTCCCAGTAACAGTGCATGAGGGTTCCCTTTTCTCCACGTCTTCACTAACACTTGTTGTTTCTTGTCTTTTTGGTAATAGCCATTCTTACTGGTGTGAGGTAATATCCCATTGTGGTTTTAGTTTGCGTTTCCATGATGATTAGTCATGTTGAGCATCTTTTATGTGTTTGTTGGCCATCTGTATGTCTTCTTTAGGAAAATGTCTATTCAGGTCCTCTACCCATTTTTTAATTGTTTGTTCTTTTTGGTGTTGAATTGTATAAGTTCTTTTTATATTTTGGGTATTAACCCCTTATAATAAGGGTATTATCCCCGTATTGGGTATATCATCTGCAACTATCTTCTTCCATCCAGTACATTGTCTTTTTGTTTTGTTGATGGTTTCCTTTGTTGTGAAAAAGCTTTTTATTTTGGTGTAGTCCCAGTAGTTTATTTTTGTTTTTGTTTCCCTTACCTGCAGACACGTATTCATAAATATGTTGCTAAGGCTGATGTCCATGAGATTTGTGCTTATGTTTTCTTTTAGATGTTTTATGGTTTCAGGTCTCACATTTAGGTCTTTAATCCATTTTGAGTTTATTTTTATGTATGGTGTAAGAAAGTGATTCAGTTTTATTCATTCGCAGGTAGCTGTCCAGTTTTCCCATCACCATTTATTGAAGACACTGTCTTTTCCCCATTGTATATTCTTGCCTCTTTGTCATAGATTAATTGACCATGTAAGCACAGTTTTATTTCTGGGCTCTCTATCCTGTTGCATTCAGATCTGTATGCAGATCCATGTGTCTGTTTTGTGCCAGGACCATACTGTTTTGATTAGTATAGCTTTTTTTTTTTTTTAAAGATTTTTATTTATTATTTGACAGAGACAGACAGCCAGGGAGAGAGAACACAAGCAGGGGGAGTGGGAGAGGAAGAAGCAGGCTTCCAGCGGAGGAGACTGATGTGGGGCTCGATCCCGGAATGCCGGGAATCACGCCCTGAGCCGAAGGCAGATGCTTAACGACTGTGCCACCCAGGCGCCCCTGATTAGTATAGCTTTGTAGTATACCTTCAAATCTGAGATTTGTGATACCTCCAGCTTTGTTCTTCCTCAAGGCTGCTTTATCTTTTTGGGTTATTTGTGGTTCCATATGAATTTTGAGATTGTTCTAGTTCAGTGAAATATACTATTAGTATTTTGATAAGGATTAAATCTATAGATTGCTTTAGGTAGTATGGACATTTTAGCAATATTAATTCTTCCAGTCCATGAGCATAGTTGTGTCTTTATGTTTGTTTGTATTGTCTTCTGTTTCTTTCATCAATGTCTTACAGTTTATAGAGTATAGGTCTTTCACTTCCTTGGGTAAATTTACATCTAGATAATTTATTCTTTTTGGTGCAATTGAAAATGAGATTATTTTCTCTTTCTACTAACTGTTGTTAGTGTACAGAGATGCAGCAGATTATGTGTATTAGTTTTATATTCTGCAACTTTACTGAATTCCTTTTTTGGTTCTTACAGTTTTTTGAGGGAGTTGTTAGGGTTTTCTATATTGAGAAATGTCTGCAATGGTGACAGTATTGTATCTTTCTCACCAATTTGAATTCCTTTTATTTATTTTTCATATCTGATTGCTGTGGCTAGGACTTCCAGTACTATGTTGGATAAAAGTGATGAGAGTGGAAATCTTTGTTTTGTTCCTGATCTTAGGAGAAAACTCTCGGTTTTTCACCATTGAGTATGATGTTAGCTATGGGTTTTTCACTTATGGCCTTTGTGGTATGTTGTGGTATGTTCCCTGTAGATCCACTTTTATGTTGTGGTATGTTCCCTGTAGATCCACTTTGTTGAGAGTTTTCATCATTAATGGATGTTGTATTTTGTCAAATGCTTTTTCTGAATCTGTTGACATGATGATATGGTTTTTATCCTTTCTCTTGTTAATGTATCACATTTTAAATTTTTTTTTTTAAGATTTTATTTATTTGACAGAGAGAGAGCACAGCACGGGAGAGTGGCAGGCAGAGGGAGAGGGAGAAGCAGGCTTTCCACTCAGCAGGGAGCCCGATGTCGGGCTCAGTTCCAGGACCCTGGGATCATGACCCAAGCCAAAGGCAGACACTTAACCCACTGAACTACCCGGGCAACTACATTTTTGAATTGAACCATTCTACATCCCATTTGAGTGTGGTGAATGATTTTTTTACTGTGTTGTTGAATTTAGTTTGCTTAAACATTATTGACGATATTTGCATCTATGTTCACTAGAGGTATTGGCATATAGTTTTCTTTTCCTGTAGTGTCTTTGTCTGGTTTTGGGTCTGGGTAATGTTGGCCTTGTAGGGTGTATTTGGGAGTTTTCCTCCCTCTTCTGTTTTTGGAATAGTTTGAGAAGAATAGGTATTAAGTCTTCTTTAAGTGTTTGGTAGATTTCACCAGTGAAACCATCTGGCCTTGGACTTTGTTTGGTGGGAGTTTCTGATTACTGATTCGGTTTTGTTATTATAAATGATGTGTTCAAATTTTCTACTTCTTCATCATTCAGTTTTGGAAGATTGTATGTTTCTAGGAACTTATCCGTTTCTTCTAGGTGGTTTTGTTGGTATATAATTTTTCATAGTAATTTCTTAGAATCCTTTCTGTGGTGTTGGTTGTTATTTCTCCTCTTTCATTTCTCATTTTATGTATATGAGTTCTTTCTCTTTTTTTATTTGAAGAGTCTGGCTAAAGGTTTATCAATTTTGCTTACCTTTTCAGAGAACCAGCTCTTGGTTTCATTGATCTTTTGTGGGCTTTTTGTCTTGATTTAATTAATTTTGCTGTGATTATTTCCTTCCTCATATTAACTTTGGGCTTTGTTTGTTCTTTTTCTTCCTAATTCTTTAGGTGTAAGTTTTGATTGTTTGAGATTTTTCTTGTTTCTTGAGGTAGGCCTGTATTGCTGTACATTTCCTTCTTAGAATTGCTTTTGCTGTGTTCCAAAGTTTTGGATCATTGTGTTTCCATTTTATTTGTCTCCATGTATTTTTTATTTCCTCTGATTTCTTCATTGACCTATTGGTTGTTTAGTAGATGTTGTTAAGCCACCATGTGGTTGTGTTTTTTTTCTAGTTCTTTTCTTGTGGAATGGTTAGCCTACGATGACTCTCTGATTTACAGATCTGAGGAGTTTAGAATTTGGCAACTTAAACTTTCTATTTTGTTTTACTTCATTTTAACCATTTATTATGAAAATTTTCAATCATAACCAAAAATAGAGAAAATGAGTTCTCAAGTACTCATCACTCAGCTTTAGTAGTTATTAACTCATAGCCATCTAATTTTGTATATAACTCCCCTCCCCACTCTTATATCTGCTGTCGGATATTTTTGAAGCAATTCCCAGACATCATTTTATTTCACTTGAACCATTGAAAATGCTGTGTTTGAGTTTCACCTGTGCTTTTGTGTCTATTTATGTCATAGACATTAGGTCCAGTTCTTTGTATTTGACTAGGTCTTTTCCCTCTTGACCATGGGGTTTATTGAAAACAAAATCTGCTCTTTAAAGAAGATGGATTCCAGTATTCTTCCCAAAGATCATCAGCTGTGTATACCATATTCTTTTTGCCATTTTCCATTTGTTGTCAGTGGTTCTAGCGGCAGACCCCAATATATGGCAAGAAAAAGGTGTTCCCATTTTGGTACTCAATGAGCTGACATAAGAATTGGTCTTGGAACAGTGGTCTGTTTACTGGAAGTTCTGCAGAATGGCAAAGCTGTAATTTACATTAACCCCTGGACACATATTAATTGGCAGGTTTAAAGGCATGATGTAATTATGTTTCCTTTTGCTAAAAAACTTAGAGAATAGAGAAACCCACTATGAAACAGACTTTAGACAGCAGGCCATGTGGCATTGGCTGTTGCTGCTTGCTATATTGGTTAATATCATGAATAGGCATAAGCAGAAAGTAGCTAACAAGTAATATTGTAAGGAAAGTTTTTAGGGGATCATTAATATATCTTTTCCTAGGACATTTGCTCATCATCTCTTTGGACCTAGCACACGGCCATTTTCCTGATCATAAAAGCAGGGTGTGACGTATGTGCTCATGAGTGCTCCTGCCTGGGCCTGTGTGTGTGCACTGAGTGTTTGGTGCAGCCTTTCTGACTACTGACCTCTATACCCCTACTTCTGTTGACTGATAACTGTTTTTGATTCGAAATCTTTATAAAATTTGTAAAGATCTAAGTAGGGAAGCATAATGTCAACACTGTTTTTTCTCTAGGGAGTCTTTCATTTCTGGGAGTCTTTCATTTGGCTTGCCGAGAAACAGTGGTCCTATTAATAGTGATTTCTCAGATATGTTTGTTGCAGTGTTTAATGCTTTTTCTTTCCTCCAGAGATAAAAACGAGACTGAACTTTTTGGTGTTCTTCTCTAGCTCAGCCTCGGCTCTGTAAATGTCCCAGTTGAGAAAATACTGATACTGCTTGTTTGAAAATTAGCGAAATAGAGTTTTAGGTAATGGACAAAGGCCTGTGTGTGTGGGTGCACGTGCAGGTGCTTTTGTGTGTCTTTGTGTGTGTGTGTGTGTATGTGCATGTGCATAGTGGTTGAATATATAAGGGTAATGGTCAGACCAGCTTTTGCTGTACTTTCTACTTAAATTATAGGGCTACTTTTTTAAAAAAAAGAATGAAGAGAATTCATATCAGGGTGTGAGTAGAGACCTCATTTCCCCAGCGTCTCTCTTCTAGAGCAATGTACTTCCCAGTTCAGTTGGTTTACCGATGCTTTCTGAAGACTCAGTGTACAACGTGTGACCTCATGCTCTGTTATGCGTGCTGTGGTAGGGGATGAAACCTAGACAAGGACTCTGAATTTCTGAGCTTAAAATTTTCTGGAGTAAATAAAATATACATGATAAAATTAAAAGCGACCTTTGAAGAGAATGTTTCCGGGAAAGCCAAAATCTCTTTCTTTTCAATTTTAATAATCCTTACAAGGTCTTTCAAACATCTTGAAGGGGATAAAGAACATACTTTTTTCTCCCTAATGTGTTGGGGAAGACAATATTTGATTTAAAATACAACAAAAATGAAAATTTGAAAAAAATCCAAATTGTGATGACACAGTTATCAAGTATGCTTGGATATGTAGCATTATCCCTTCATTTTAGTCCTTATGAAACTTCTAATTTAAGAGTTGTCTTTTCAATTACTTTGAACAATAAGATATATTGTCCTGACCTCTGTCAGTGTTATTTTTGATGCCTATAGAGATTTCTTGACAAAATCAGTAGAAAAAGAGAAATTTAACACAGATTTAGTGTTGGATGTCTTAAGCCTTTTCAAGACTATTTTGAAAAACAATACTGGGCGGTGAGCAGAGGAATGATGTGTTCTGACTAAATTTAAAAAGATCCCTCTGGCTACTGAGTTGAGAATAGTCTCTAGGGGACAGGAGTAGAAGTAAGGATACCTTTCCATACTCTTGCTAAGAGATGCTGGTGGTGCAAATGAAGTGTTGAGAAGTGGTCGGATTGTGACTGTATTTTGAGGATAGAGCCAACAGATTTTTTAAAAATCAGATTTGGATGTAGGGTATGAGAAGGATATGAATCAAATATTTATTAAATGCTTTAAAATCAAGCATATCCCACACTCAATATTCCACACGCTTTGACCTAGCAATTCCTCTTTTAAAAATTTAGCTTAAGAAAATAATTACATGTGCAAAGATGTTTGTTTATACGAGAATATTTATCACGGTGTTATTCATAGTCATGAAAGCTTAAAAACAAGTAAATAATAACAGAGAATTGAACAGATAAATGTTGATAGATCTGTAAGCAGAAAGAGTTAGGGGCCCCCAGAAAAATAAAGATATAACCTTTGTGATACTGAGAGGCCATTTTAAACCCCCAGCCATTCCCCTGACCCATGATCTGTGCCCTACTTGCCCAAGCACACTTCTTGCAGAACTTTTTTGGAGATCAGAATTACAAAGAAATGCAAAACCCTAAGTAGTTAAGTTTTTTTGTTTTGTTTTGTTTTGTTTTTTTAAGATTTATGTATTTTGGAGAGAGAGCTAGCACAAGTGGAAGGGCAGAGGGAGAAGGGAAGAGACTCTCAAGCTGACTCCACGCTGAGCTCAGAGCCCAGGCAGGGCTCGGTCTCACGACCCTGAGATCATGACCTGAACCAAAATCAAGAGATGTCACTTAACTAACTGTGCCACCCAGGCCACCCCAGTAGTTAAGAATTTTAAGGGAACAAAGGGAATGCAAAAACTTAAGTCTCTACCAGGCCAGGAAATAGCCTAACCATATCAGAGACAATAAATCAGTGGTACAAAATTCCAGTGCTGTTTCATAAGCAAGCGAAGCCCTGCATTCCTTTCCTGAGATAAGGAGCCCCAAGCCCCATCCAGTTTATACAAGTTCTCAGAGCATGCGCATAGCCCCTTTGACAGTTACCTCTGCTTCCTTGTAATGTTAACGTCTCCATCCTAGGAGGAGCACCAGCTTCAATAACATAACAGAGGATGTATGTATAGGCCTGTTTTCTAAGTAAGAGAGTACCCACATTTATATGTGATGACAGAGCTTCCCTTTCTGAATATTTGTTCTAACCCTAAATAAAAGGAACCCACTCACCCCTACTCAGGGATTCACTGCTTTGGAAGTTATTCTTCATGATCTCCTTATTTGCTGCAAATAGTTTCTCTGACAACTCCACTTTTGGTGTAGTCTCTACCTTTAACTTACCGAGGAGCAGACTCAGATTAGTTTGGTTATAGATCCTTTCAGTAAAGTATTATGCAGCCATTGAGATGCTTTTATAAGTATGTTTCTAGACACAGAAATATGTTGATATATTTACAGTTTTTGGCTTTTTATGTATTTTACTGAGAATTTGGGATATTTTAATGTGAAGTTATCAGATACTGTTGGTTGCTACTATAGCAACTTAGTGGTTTTGTCATGTTAGCTTTTGGTTGGTGAACATTTTGTATCTGATATATGCTTGGGGAAGATTTGGTTTATTAATATCTTGTTTTGTGCAATTGAATTTTAAATTGTTGCTCAAGTAATTTTTGAAAGAAGACTCATTTATCACATAGTGAAGTCAGAAGTTGGTAAGTTAAATGTAATTTACAAGACATATAGTACTAAATTTTACCAAAAAGCTTTGCCATTTTCAAGTGATTTCTTAGTGATTACTGCTCTTCTCTCATACAACATGCATTATGCATCTGCCACCCTACAAACAAATGAAATGTGCTAGAGGAATCATTCCTGTATAACTATCTAAAATGAAACCAACCATTATTAGAGTTAATTGCTTCCCTAAGAGCACTTCTCTTTGCTTCACTAAGTAAGTTTTGTTTGCATTGTTCAGATTTATTATTATTTTTTATTTTATTTTATTTTTTTAATGATTTTTTATTATATTATGTTAGTCACCATACAGTGCATTGTTCAAATTTAAATGAATTTTTATTTAATCTCAGGGTTCATAAAATGGAAAACATGAGATAATTTTTCTGGGATCATTTCTTTGCTCTTCTCAGTAAAATCCATTATTTATTTAATGTATACCTATTACCACTGAATTTATCAACACTAAATAATATTTGATCAGAAGCATTAATTGGAAGATTCAGAATCATAAACTCTCCTGTTTTTGATCTTCAGTCATCTTTTTTCCCCGTCCCCCACATTTCCTCTCAGATTTCTCTTGATTAATTTTTTTTGTTTTAAAGATTATCATCCAGTAATATAGACTTTTTATTTTAGTGCATAGTTCTGTGAATTTTAATACATATATTGATTTGTGGAACAGCTACCACAGTCAGGACACAGAATAATTCCATCATCCCAGAAAACTTTATTGTATTATATCCTTTTAAAGTTACAGTCTTCTGGGGGCTCTTGGTGGCTCAGTCAGTTCAGCGTTGGCTTTTGGCTCAGGTCATGATCCCAGGGTACTGGGATCGGCCTGGCATTGGGCTCCCTGCTCAGTGGGGAGTCTAGTTGTCCCTCTCCCTCTTGTTCCTCCCACCCTGCTCATGCTCTCTCTCTCACTCACTCTCTTTCTCAAATAAATAAATAAATAAATAAATAAATAAATAAAATCTTAAAAAAAAATAATGTCACAGGCTTCTGGCATCCAGTGAGCTGTTGTTTTGCCTTTTTTTTCTTTTTTTTAAAGATTTTATTTATTTATTTGACAGAGAGAGAGAGACAGCCAATGAGAGAGGGAGCACAAGCAGGGGGAGTGGGAGAGGAAGAAGAAGCAGGCTCCCAGCAGAGCAGGGAGCCCAATGTGGGGCTCCATCCCAGGACCCTGGGATCATGACCCGAGCCGAAGGCAGATGCTTCACTGACTGAGCCACCCAGGCGCCCCTGTTTTGCCTTTTTGAGACTATTTTATGAATAGAATTATTTTGAGACTGGCTTCTTTCATTCAGTATACATACTGTCTTTGGGATTCATCCAAGTTGTTGTGTGTATCAAGAGTTTGTTCCTTTTTATTGCTGAGTAGTATTCCAGCAATGGATTTACCGTAGTTTATCCAGTTTACACATTGAGGGACATTGTGTTTGTTTTTAGTTTTTGGTGATTATGGATGGAGCTGCTATAGACATTCATGTGCAGGTTTTGTGTAAACATAGATTTCATTTCTCTAGGATAAATGCTCAGGAATACAGTTAATGGATTGTATGGTAAGTATATGTTTACATTATTAGACTCTACCAAACCCTTTGTCAGATGTGGCATTGTGCGTTCCCAGAAATGTCTGAGTCCAGTTACTCCTCATGCTCATCAGCACTTGATATTGTCAGTGTTTTTGTATTTTAGCCATTCAAGTAAGTGCATAGTGGTGTTGTTTTTTTTTAACACAATATTATTGAAGTGTAACCACATACCAAAAAATTCTCCACAATCTAGGTTTCAAAAAGAAACTGTGTAGTAGTCACTTTCATCTTCCCTTTCCCTTTAGCCCCAGGCAACTACTAATTTTTCTGTCTGTATAGATTTGCCTGTTTTGGACATTCATATAAATGGAATCATGTGATCATTTATGAGTTGCTTTTAATCAGTTAGCATAATATTTTCAAGGTTTGTCTATATCAAATCGTGTATCAGTACTTCAGTCCTTTTATGGCTGAATAATACTCTGTTGTTTGGATATACCATATTTTGTTTATACATTTGTCAGTTGGTGGACATTTGGGTTGTTGCTATTTTTTAGCTATAAATAATGATGCTGTGGCACAAGTTTTTCTGTGAGCACATGTTTTTAGTTCACTTGGGTAGAATTGCTGGATCATACGTTAGTTCTGCATTTAACCTTTTGAGGAACTGCCATACTTTTCTAAATTGGCTGCACCATTTTACAGTCCCACCCACTAGCAGTATATGAGCAGTATATATTCCAGTTTCTCCACATCTTCATCAATACTTGTTATTATCTTTGTTTTTGATTGTGGCCATCTAGTGGGTGTGAAGTGGTTTTAATTTGCATTTTCCTGAAGAAGAAGAATATTGAACATCTCCTGTGCGTGTTAACCATTTATATATCTTCTTTGGAGAAATGTCTATAGAGATTTTTGCCCATTTTTAAAATTGGGTTATTTGTGTTTATTGTTGAATTATAAAAGTTCTTTATATATTCTGGCTATGAGTCCTTTATCAGATATATGATTTGTAAATATTTTCTCCCATTCTTTGATTTATCTTTCAGGATGATGTTCTTTGGAGCACGAATGTGTTTAATTTTGATGAAGTCTAATTCAACTGTTTTTAATTTGTTTCTTGTACTTTTGGTCTTGTATCTAAGAAATTGTGGCCACAAAGATTTACACTTCTGTAATCTTAGAGTTTTATAGTTTTAGCTCAGACATGTAAGTCTCTAGCTCATTTTGTCTGAAGTTTTGTGAGCCAGGTATTCAGCTTCATTCTTTTACATGTGGATATCCAGTTGTCCCTGTACCATTTGTTGAAAAGGGTGTTCCTTCCTCACTCATTTGTCTCAGTATGCTGTCAAAAATGAGTTGACCACATCAGAAGATGCTCCACATCACTCATGATCAGGGAATTTCAAATCAAAACTACAATGAGATATCACACCACACCTGTCAGAATGGTTAAAATAAAAAAATATGTGAAAACAAGAAGTGTTGTCAAGGGTGTGGACAGAAAGGAGCCCTATGCACTGTTGGTGGGAATGCAAACTGGTGCAGCCACTGCAGAAAACAGTATGGATGTTCCTCAAAAAGTTAAAAATAGAACTGCCATAGGACCTAGTAATCTCACTACTGGGCACTTAATCCCAAATTACAAAAACAAAACAAAACAATTCAAAGGGATACATGCACCCCTATGTTTATAGCAGCATTATTTACCGTAGCCAAGATAGGAAGGCAGCCCAATGGCCATCAGTAGATGAACGGATAAAGAAATGGTATGTGTGTGTGTATACACACACACACACACACACACACACACACACACACACTGGAATATTACTCAGCCATAAAGAACGAGATATTGCCTTTTGCAACAACATGGATGGAGCTAGAGGGTATAATGCTAAGTAAGATAAGTCAGAGAAAGACAGATACCATATGATTTCACTCATGTGTAACTTAAGAAACAAATCAAATGAACAAAGGAAAAAAGAGAGAGAGAAACAAACCAAGAAACAGATTCTTAACTACAGAGAACACACTGATGGTTACCAGAGTGGGTGGGGGATGTGTGAAATACGTGATGGGGCTTAAAGAGTGCACTTGCCATGATGAGCACTGAGCAATGTGTAGAATTGTTGAATCACTATATTGTACATTTGAAACTAATATAACACTGTGTTAACTATACTGGAATTAAAATTAAAAACTTAATGCAAAAAAAGAAAACTCACTTGACCAAAAATGTAAAGGTGTATTTCTGGATTTGTAATGCTATTCCATTCATTTGTATGCTTGTTTTTATGCCCGTGCTGCATTGTCTTCATTACTGTAGCTTTGTAGTAAGTTTTGAGATTGGGAATTGTGAATATTCCAGCATTGTTCTTTTTCAAGATCGTTTTGGCCAGAATGAGATTGTATAAACCTAAAATAGAATTAGTAACTCCCTGCTTAAAGTCTTTAAATCAGTCACATCTGATTGCATCTGTCATAAAATTTCACATCCCTAAACTGATCCACAAGATTTATGGTCTGACCACTGCCCATCTTTCCAGTTGCATTATTCACCCACTTTTTCTCTTGCTTTACCCTGCTCCTTAAGAGCTTTAAAATGGCTTTCCATTGGAGGACTTTTGTGTATCCACTTGCTTTTGCTTAGAATGTTCTTCCCT
Organism: Ursus americanus; assembly: GCF_024610735.1. Classification (NCBI taxonomy): domain Eukaryota; kingdom Metazoa; phylum Chordata; class Mammalia; order Carnivora; family Ursidae; genus Ursus; species Ursus americanus. The sequence continues at coordinate 15,177,571 of NC_142128.1, read as the reverse complement.
TCACTTTACCTAATTCTTATTCGCTGTTCAGATCTCTACCTAAATGTCATTTTTTAAAGATAGTCTCTCCTTCTTATTTGAAAAGATTTTATTTATTTATTTTTGTGAGAAGGAAAGAGAGAGAGAGAGCGCACGTGTGTGCACGCACACACACATACACACAAGCAAGTGGGGGAAGGGATAGAGGGAGAAGCAGACTCCCTGCTGAGCAGGGAACCCCATGCAGGACTCAGTCCCAGGACCCTGGGATCATGACCTGAGCCAAAGGCAGACACTTCACTGACTGAGCCACCCGGGCACTCCTGTCCCTATTATTTAAAAAATGTCTTTCTTTTCTCACTTAGAAGAGTAACAAACGTTCATTATAGCAAGTTTGAAAAATAAAGAATGGTGACTACTAGGAAACCAGAGGATAAGCATTTAGTGTGATAGAGACATCTGATGCCAGGTTGTTATTTGATCCTTTGGTCCTTATTTCCTTTGAAAGTCTACAGAAGTATTCTCTTCACATTTGAGATTGAAGGATATTTGAAATTGCCAAAATGTGTCCAGATTGGGTTTATTGTCATTTATTTTGCTTAAAAATGTTGGTCCTTACATCTACAGAAAGTTTTTTTCCATTTCAGCAATGTTTTCTTCATTTGTGTTTGTAATATAATTTTCGACCAAAATGTTGTTATTCTAGTAACATTCAAAATGTTACTATTCTATTATTCTTAATTTTCCATTCTATGTATTACTCTCTTTTCTTTCCATTGTTTTCTTTTCTTACCACCTGCCCCTTTTTAAATTGAATACTGGTAGAACATCTTAAGCATTTCTTTTATATCATGGATACAGTTTTCTGTATAGATATTTCAATGTTATGTTGCTACCAATGTTCTTTTTTGTGTTTTTGTTTTAGAGCGCAGGGGTGGGGGGAGGAGGGGCAGAGGGAGAGGGAGAGAGAATCTTAAACAGGCTCCACACCCAGAGCGCAGCCAGTGCAGGGCTCGATCTCACGACCCTGGGATCATGACCTGAGCCGAAATCAGGAGTCAGACACTTAGGGGCGCCTGGGTGGCTCAGTCGTTAAGCATCTGCCTTTGGCTCAGGTCATGATCCCAGGGTCCTGGGGTCAAGCCCCACATTAGGCTCCCTGCTCGGCGGGACGCCTGCTTCTCCCTCTCCCACTCCCCCTGCTTGTGTTCCCTCTCTCGCTGTCTCTCTCTCTGTCAAATAAATAAATAAATAAAATCTTAAAAAAAAAAAAAAGAGTGGGACACTTAACCGACTGATTCACCCAGGTGCCCCACTTCCAATGTTCTTAATCATTGCTTTTTTCTTTGCAGTCTTTTCTTATTAAGCTGATCCTTTAATCTCAACCTATTCGCACTTGGTGGTTCTTTGATGTAGCTTTACAGTACAGTACATTGCCTGGCATAGTAATATGTGTTCAGATATGCAGCTAAAAGAATGAATACACGAGTAGACAAAAACCAGATCTTGGTGTATCCTACTAAGATTATCAAAGATAAGACTATCAACGATAAGACTATCAAAATATTTTTCTAGGAAAGTTTTCTTAAAAAAAAAAAAAAAAGAAAACCAAAAAACCCCAGCTGTGTTGAGGTATAACTTATATACGATAAGATTTCCCATTGTAAGTGTCCAATTCAGTGATTTTTAGTGGATTTTATAGAGTCGTGTAGCTGTCACAACAGTCCAGTTTTAGAACATTTCCATTACTGCAGAAAGTCACTTCGTGCCTATTTGTCATTAAATTCCTGCTTCCACCCTCTGCTTTCTGTCTCTAAATTTGCCTTGTATGGACATTTCATATAAATGTATGCTGATAGAGCTGGTCATAGATACACACACACACACACACACACACACACACACACACTTAAAATTGTTTTTATTTTTAAGCATGGCTTTCTAGGGGTTGCCTTCCTGGCAGCATAGCTTAATGGACAGTGGTTGTGCTCAAACGTCTTTTTTTTTTTTTTTAAAGATTTTATTTATTTATTTGACAGAGATAGAGACAGCCAGCGAGAGAGGGAACACAAGCAGGGGGAGTGGGAGAGGAAGAAGCAGGCTCACAGCGGAGGAGCCTGACGTGGGGCTCGATCCCATAACACCGGGATCACGCCCTGAGCTGAAGGCAGACGCTTAACCGCTGTGCCACCCAGGCGCCCCTGTGCTCAAACGTCTTAAAGACAGTACGACTTTTCCTCTGCCAGTGGATCTGCATGTGGGTAGAGGAGCACATTCAAAGTTCAGGGCATTTTCAAATCTGCACTGGTGTTTACTTTCCTCTTATTCCTTTCATGTCCCTTCTTTTTTTTTTTAATGTTTTTTTATTATATTATGTTAGTCACCATACAGTTCATGTCCCTTCTTTGCCTCCGTGCACCTCTGAGTTGGCATTGAGCTTGCCAGTTCGTCCTTCTTGCTCACCTGCTACCTGGCACATCACTTACACTGAGAGCACAGCTGAGCGTGTGTTACTCACCTCTCCAAACTGAGTGCTCTCCCTTTGATCCTGGCAGCAAAGCCACCGGTCTTTATAGTTTGCCCTGCCTTGCCCTGCTCTGCGGAACCTCTGTCCTGCTGAGTGGGTGGATGGTGGAGTGGGAATAGTCTTCGGCAAGAATGCCACAGACTTTCATTGTTCTTACTCAACATTTAGCAGTTTTCAAGCCTAAATGCTACTTAGGTTGTTTTATTCCTTTGGCTGATTTCCAGAGGACTGCAAGGGTTGTCCTTTTCATCCTGCTTTTAATTGGTTTTGGGGGAGAATTGCCTACCTTCTCACTAGTCCATAGCGCGATATTCTGCCTCTTGGAAGGTGTTCTTTTTTTAGTATAGCTAGTCATTTCCCCAGGTGTACTTACTATTAGTCAGGAGACATATGAAAGGGAGAAATTTTAAGGAATTAGCTCCTGTGATTGAGGTGCTGGCATTTTTAAAATCCATAGAGCAGTCTAGCAGATAAGAGTTGATGTTAACCTTCAGTCCAAATTCTGCAGGGTAGAAGGCTGGAAATTGAGGTAGAGTTTCCATGTTGCTGTCTTGAAGATAATTCCTTTTTCTTCAGGAAACCTGTCTTTTCTCTTAAGGACTTCAGTTGTTGAACGAGGCCTATTCATATTATGAAGGATAGTCTGCTTTAATCAGAGTCTGTTGATTCACTTTTTTATTCAATTGTTAATCATATCTAAAAAATGGCTTCCCAGCAACATCGAGACCAAACCAGTGTTTGGTGTTTGACAAACACTGCGCTCTATAGCCTACCCAAGTTGACGCATAAAATTAACCATCACACCTCCTCACTGAGGGTTCAGGGTACATTGTTTTAGTCTAGGTGTTGTCTGATGGCTGTGTGCTTCACTGTGTGTATCCTTGCTCTGCAGCTAAACTAGCGTTTCCATAATAGGCGCGTTTTACAGTTACATATAATATGTATATTTTACGTAGTAGATATGTTTTACATACATGCCTTTGCTTCTGCACATCCACATCTTTGGTCATGTCTGTCTTCAGCTTAGAAAACTGTGTGTCTAAATCTTACCTGTCCTTCTGAAGACTAGATCACAGACACACATGCATCCTTGTCTTCGCACACTGTTCACCAGCTCTCCTGAACAACTGGTCACCTAAATATGCGCTGTTCTGTCATGTCATCGTGCACAGGAACTCGCACACAAGTTCCTGCTGCTTAGACTACCCCTCCCCCTTATTTTCTAGGAGGCTTTTATAGCTTCCTCTGGCAGACTTACGTGCTTCTTTTCATTATACTCTCATTGTCCCATTGGCTCATTTCTACTAAGGCACAGATTGTATTTTGTCATTGTTTGCATATCTGTCTGTCCGTGAGACTTTGTTTCCTGAGAGCAGAAGTCACTGCACTGCTGTCTTTTTCAAAGCTTATCCTCAGCCAAGCCCAGGTATCTGGCCTGTAGTATCTAAATAAATAACTTGCGGGATAAATAAACTAAATCTTTGTTAAAGTTTTGGGAGTCATATATTTCTTCTGCAATCTGTCTTTCGAGTAGAATGTAGAGATAATGACTTCTTAGGGGTGAAGCAAATCTGAGTATCAGTGATGAGCCTTGGGTTAGACTCCAAACATACTTGGGCATATTAAATATTTTCATGACTTACTGATAGGAATAGTTTTATTTTTCCATTCTGCGCAAGGTACATGGCTTCAGAATTGTTACATTAAGAAAAGCTGTTTCTGATTAGAAATGATTTCTTTTTGCTTGCATTTGCGTATACTTGTGTTCTAAGAATATCGCAGTATCTAAGACTGCGTCAGCTTCTTTCTAGCTAAAATATAATGGTGGTCACTGATGACTAAGTTGTAAACAATCTTTTTTTTGGTCAACAGTCTTAATGGGATGATAAAATAATTTTTTCCTTTTCCCATTAGATGTTGATCCTCTTTCTGCGGTAGAATCTCCATGGCCTGAACATTTTCTGAAAATTATTTCGAGCAGACTATCTGTTTAATAACAAGATAACCACATCAAGATGGTTGGAAAACTGAAGCAGAACTTACTATTGGCATGTCTGGTGATTAGTTCTGTGACTGTGTTTTACTTGGGCCAACACGCCATGGAATGCCATCACCGAATAGAAGAACGTAGCCAGCCTCTCAAATTGGAGAGCACAAAGACCACTGTGCGAACTGGCCTGGACATCAAAGCCAATAAAACCTTTGCCTATCACAAAGATATGCCTTTAATATTTATTGGAGGTGTGCCTCGGAGTGGAACCACACTCATGAGGGCCATGCTAGATGCACACCCCGATATTCGCTGTGGAGAGGAAACCAGGGTGATTCCCCGCATCCTCGCTCTGAAGCAGATGTGGTCACGGTCAAGTAAAGAGAAAATACGCTTGGATGAGGCTGGTGTCACTGATGAAGTGCTGGATTCTGCCATGCAAGCCTTCCTACTAGAAATTATTGTTAAGCATGGGGAACCAGCTCCTTATTTATGTAATAAAGATCCTTTTGCCCTGAAATCCTTAACTTACCTTGCTAGGTTATTCCCCAATGCCAAATTTCTCCTGATGGTCCGAGATGGCCGGGCATCAGTACATTCAATGATTTCTCGGAAAGTTACTATAGCTGGGTTTGACCTGAACAGCTATAGAGACTGTTTGACCAAGTGGAATCGTGCCATAGAGACCATGTATAACCAGTGTATGGAGGTTGGCTATAAAAAATGCATGTTAGTTCACTATGAACAACTTGTGTTGCATCCGGAACGGTGGATGAGAACACTCCTAAAGTTCCTTCATATTCCGTGGAACCACTCAGTATTACATCATGAGGAGATGATTGGGAAAGCCGGAGGAGTATCTCTGTCAAAGTGAGTAGATGTTATTATTATTTTTCTTTATATACAAGTAATAAATCTGTGTGTGTGTGTGTGTGTGTGTGTGTGTGTGTGTGTGTGTGTAAACTACAGCTCTTTTTTGGAATAGATAGGACTTCATCAATGAGTTTTTTAAAAAATTCTCTAGCCAGTTCATTATAGACCCTTTCATTTATTTAATTCATTTGTATATTTATGAATTGTGGCCTTTTTAATTTTTTTGGTGGAAGCAAGCCCAGTTTATCGCAGTGAAAGTTCTTTTTCACAGACCTCAGACCTTAATGTCCATCATTCAATTTTAGTGACTCCTGATTTCTAATTTCTAGATATTTTTATTAATAAGGATAGTTGGCTTTTGTGTGGATTAAGGTTAATATGAGAAGCATATCACATGTTGGTAAGCAAGTGGTGAATTCAAAGCATTTAGGAATTTTTAGTGATAGAGAAAAATAAAGACTATCTAACCCAGCCCCTTCATTTTACAGGTAGAAAGACTGAATCAGAAAGTAAAAATGATTCACTCAAATTTAGATGGAAAGGTCAGAATTAGAGTCTATGCCTTGGTCTCAGAGGGTTAGTGCTGTTTTCCATGATATTTTATAACATGTAGTACTTTTGTCATCTGATGGATCTTGATTTTTGCAAAAGGGTAGAGAGCTCCACAATTTGGAAGCTTAATCCATAATCCGTATAGGAAGTTCCTTAGATTCAAATACTTCTAAAACCATTGCATTTTTTCCCCCTTTCTTATGAAGTGGTGACTGGGGTGCCCTGACTTGATCTGACAATGTGATTTGATGACTTATATACCTAGAATAAGGATACAAAAATGAAACTACTGTTAAATTCAGGTAGCATTTCCTTATGGGGAAAAGTTGGGCGTAAGTAAGTTTTATTTATTTTTTTTCATTTATAAAAGTGCTGTGTACCCCCTGTAAAAAAAAGAAAGAAAAGATAAAACCGTGTACTTCTCCTTTAGGTACCCTGCTTCCTCTTATGAAGGAATGTCTTCTTGATTTCTTTTTTCAGTGTATAGAACTTGTGCAGTGAGTATTGATTCCTGATGTAGATAATTTGAAAGGAACAGCTGCGTTTCTGCATTTAGCTTACAGGGTATTGATTATAAATTATTAGGTATTATCACTCTACTGGCTCTGGGTTATTTTTATTGATTCAAAGAAAATTATAGCCCTAGCTGCTGGCATCATAGTTTATTGTTCTTTCCAGAAAATAGACCATAACTAATATCTAATCACCTGTATTCCTAGGTAAGCATATCAGTCTGTGTGCTTGTATGTTGGCCCAGATATTCTCATGCTGGTTCCTTCAGGTGGTATAAAATAAGCCTGTTAGACCCTCCCTCCCCATCCCCAGTCTGTCCAAGTAAGGATTAAGGCGATAATGCTCAAGGTAAAGCCCCAGTTTGGGGCCGTTATGGACAGAGTTGCTAAGATCATTCCTGTACATCACTATTGGTGGTCATAGCATTAATTTCTCTTGGGTATATACCAATGAGTAGAATTGCGGGATCGTAGGGTAGATCTGTATCTCTATATTTGCATGTCCTTAACAGATACTTGTTTTCCACAGTGGCTGTACCGTTAGTGTATGGCTATACTGTACAGGAATGTGTTGTAGTTGCTTTGCATCTTTGCCCACACTTGGTATTCTGAGTCCTTTTAATTTTCGGGAAGGTACAAGTATTTTTTTTAGACCTAAAAATGAAACAAAATAACAATATTTGAGCTCTTTTTTGAAACAAATCTTCCCAGAATTCCAGTATAAAACAGATAAAAGCAGAGCTACATGGGTTGAGGCAGGCCTAATCTGGGCTGTACTGTGTCTTTTGAGACTGAGTCCCTGCTCTCAGAGCAATTGGGAGATAAAGCAGAAACATAGAATTATTCCATTAATAATTACCAAGTTGGAAATATTCCATGTTAGTTGAAAGTCATGACCATAAGGAATTCATAGCCCAGAGTCAATCATCTGTGTGCTGTGCTTTGCTTTCCATAAATATTTTTATCCTGGGAAAATTGTTTAAAATAAGTATTTTAATACTTATTGTGCTATTATTTAGCAGTAAAATACTGAAAATATTTAGGTGGTTTTGAAGGCTTGAAGATATCACCAGATGTCTCAGGAATATATGCAGAAATTGTTGAAGACCGTGATAAGGAAAGTTTTCACAGTTCTACCTGCCCTGTTTTATTAACTATGAAAGTTAAGCTTTTTTTGCTGTGCTTAGGAATTTTCAGTTACTTTCAATCAGAGAGGTACCTCTTGCCTCCCTGGTCAGTTCCAGTTACAGTGGGAGCATAAGGTAATCACCTGCTAGCATATATAAGAGTTCCTCCATGAAAGAATTTGGTGGAAGAAAGCATTTTTTCATTCTGGGGTGGTTCAGGGAATCTTCATTAGAGACTACTGTATATGAGCTAAGCTTTCTTTAAAACTGAAAATAAGGGGCACCTGGGTGGCTCAGTCGTTAAGCGTCTGCCTTCAGCTCAGGGCATGATCCCAGGGTCCTGGGATCGAGCCCCACATTGGGCTCCCTGCTCCGCTGGGAGCCTGCTTCTCCCTCTCCCACTCCCCGTGCTTGTGTTCCCTCTCTCACTGGCTGTCTCTCTCTCTCTGTCAAATAAATAAATAAAATCTTAAAAAAAAAACTGAAAATAAAAGCAAAGTTTTTAATGAGTGGGGAAGGGATAAAAACAGATTGCTTTGGCTGGCTGATAAGTTTGGTTCTGTATTAAGGTACAACTATAGAATTTTAGGTGCACTATTTATCCTTGATGTTTTTAGATAGTCATTTCAAGTTCAAGTAGTAGAGCTAGTTTCTCCAGTGATTGAAGTTGTAACTTTAATGTCTTGAATACACTCTAACAAATTATTCACCCATCCTCTTCAACTTCATATTAAATCGAGCTGCAGTCTTGAATACGATGGCTCCAAAAATGATACAGAACTCGCTGATCTCTTTATTTCTTCCAGACTAATAGAGTAGAAAAAACTGAAGCATTTCTAAATGTCTTTTTGCCTTTATCTTTCAAGAAATGTTTGTATAGAAAGGGAGGGGGGTCGCATTTTAAGGAAAATACCTTATGCACATGGGTAGATTCTCCAAGTGATTGACTACGGCAGTAGGAGTTTGCTGATCAGAGAATGGTATCTACTGCCTGCCTACTTCTCAAATAATTGGAGTAGGAAGTGGAAATAAAGTTTGAGGCTATTTCACTTTGTCTCATGAATTGTGGAATTTTTGTGGAATTTCAGTCATGTCCATCTGGGAACATTCAGGAAATTACTAGTGTATACAGCATCGTTCCTGCTCTTAAACTCATTAACATACGATGAAATTACCTGGAACAAATAAAAATCATCCGTAACAATAACAAAAGAGTGCACCATGATATACTTAAGAATGGCTAAAATACAAAAGTGACCACGGATCAGTAAACAAGTTTACTAGGTGAAAAGAGCAAAGCCAGAAAAACAGAACATTATAATGGTAACCCTTAAACAGAAGCAAGTACAAGAATCACAAGTACAATTCGGAGAGCTGTCTGCCCTTGGGGCAGAAAAAAGATATACAACTATTAAGCACAAATAGGTTAAAAGGAAAAATACAGTAGCAGTGGTAAGTACAAGAGAACAAATAAGAATACAATAATTGACACTCTGAAGCTTCTAGTAAGTTAAAGCAGAAAGAAAACTAGAAATCAGATCCAGAACAAAGAAAGTATTAGCAAAAATACAACTGAGTAAAATTTAAAGATCTAATTGGCTTTATTTATTAATTCATGAATCAGGCAGTATCCCATCTAGCAAATAGTGGGGGACCCCCAAAGGACTACAGAAAAGGTAAGGTTTTTAAAGGTAGAGAGCCAGTGGGAAAAAAAGGAAAAAAGGAAATTATTAGGAAAGAAACCATTGTTTTAGACAAGGTTGCCCTCCTAAGGGGAATGGCTGGGGTCTATCAGTAAATTTGCTAGTGCTGAGCAGGAAATTCCTATGTTGACTGGTTAAAGGTTACATTTCAGGGGTTGTGAAACTGCAGTTAGATTAGGTGTTAAGACTTTTATTTTCCTTAAAGAACAAGAACCAAGTTTTTTATTTGTTAATTTCTTACATTTGAAGTATTCCCCAGTGACAGTCCTTGGTCTGAGACTCTTTGCCATCATACAACTGCACCCAACCACTTTACGGGGTTTTCCCTCCCTGTCCGTTGTACAGAGGCCTCCCCATTTCCCTACTTCCTTGTTGTCATCAACCTTAATTAGGTTGATTTGATGTTGAGCACAAAGGGCCTCCACCAACTTGACATCCCAGTTGGGTGCAAACACACAAAGATTGGTTTGGTGTTTGTCTTAAGGTTTTGGCAGCTTCGCGAATTCCACCTGGGAGGTCATTGTGGTTGAGGGTGGTCTTCAGTGCCTCTTATAAAGCAGTATTAACAGCCGTTATGCTTCCAGCAGCAGTGACTTCCTCCACCATGCTGGTGGGTTACAGGTGCAGCTGAATCTCGAATACACACAAGCCTCTGCCTCCACACCACTCAGGAGGGGCAGGCCAAGAGAGGTATTAAGTCTTGGTTTACTGTCTTGTTTTTTTGTTTTTTTAAAAGATTATTTATTTATTTATTTATTTGACAGAGAGAGAGACACAGCCGGAGAGGGAACACAAGTAGGGGGAGTGCGAGAGGAAGAAGCAGGCTTCCCAGCAGAGCAGGGAGCCCGACGCAGGGCTCGATCCCAGGACTCTGGGATCACGCCCTGGGTTGAAGGCAGACGCTTAACCACTGAGCCACCCAGGCGCCCCTGGTTTACTGTCTTGGAGCCATAATCCAAGTGACACCATATTAAGCCTGTGGTTTTCTTTTTAAAAAGATAAATAGGTGAAAGCAATGCAAAAAAAGGTTTTTTGGAAATGGAGATACTCCTAAGTAGAAAGAATAGTTATTTCCATAGTGGAATTTACTTTGGAAATCAAAATTTTTATAGTATCTTACAGAATTAACAGAGAGGGACATAACAAAATATCCACTTGAAAATTTCCTGAAATTTAAGGATAGCAAGAATATTATGAGCAAGTTAAGAGAAAGGCAGTATTCATGCAAATTATGATCACTTCTGCAGTGTGTAAAATTAATAGCATGCATATTAGGATTACCTGAGCTCTACTAGCTTAGATTAAAATAACCGAGAAGAATTTTATAAATATTACTTTTTTTTTTTTTTTTGTTTTTGAAAAATTATTCTGGTTGACTTATCCTTTGTGAAGGCAGTAAACCTAGCTTTATAAATCTGGTTGTTAATCAGATACTACCTAAGAGCAGTGCTTTTGTAGTTGTGGAAATCACTGTTCTATTACAAATTATAGGTAGCTGAGAACCTTAGTTGGAGAGGGGTAATTGAATAAACAGGGAATGCAGCTGACAGCAAAACAGGTTGCAAAAGGAAAGGAGCAGAGGAAAAATTGTATTTCAGAATGTGTTAGTGAAGAATGAGAAGAAGCAGAACAAGAACATAATTTAATAAAGCACAGTTCATACTTTTCTTGAAGAAGATGGCATTCGATGGCAAAAAAACAGAAGTTGGGTGTTAGATCATTTATTAATTTAGACCAGGTGTCTTTGCAAAAAACAGAGACCCCAAATAGCCATGGTTTTAAGCAAAATAGTGGCTGTTATATAAAAGAAGGCAGACCGAGGCCGGTTTAGAAGCTCTGCAGTCATCTAACATTTAGACTGCTCCCAGTTTTTGGCTCCATCAGCTCCGTGGTCTAAGTTGGAGCTCCACTTATCTATGTCCTAAGTAGTAGGGTGGGGGTAGTGTGGGCATATAAGAAGGGGCATTTCATATATTTTTAGGACATTTCCCTTGAGTTCCCTTCATTCCTTTACTTTCCAGGTAGCCCTTCTTGGATTCTACTAGCTATCACATAGTCTTATGGCCCTATATAAAAGGCTAGGGAATGTAATTTTTTTTTTTTTAAGATTTTTATTTATTTATTTAACAGAGATAGCGAGAGAGGGAACACAAGCAGGGGGAGTGGGAGAGGAAGAAGCAGGCTCATAGTGGAAGAGCCTGATGTGGGGCTCGATCTCATAACGCTGGGATCACGCCCTGAGCCGAAGGCAGGCGCTTAACCGCTGTGCCACCCAGGCGCCCCTAGGGAATGTAATTTTTATTCTAAGTGACCATGTCCCCAACTGAGAGTTGGTTTTTCTTTTACAACGAGATAGAGGCTAGATATTGGGATAGGCAGATAGCAGTCTCTGCTGCTTCACTGAGTATGTACTGTGTGCCAGAGTGTCTGTGTCCTAAAGCTACACATGATCTAATGGAAGGCACAGATTCATATGCAATACAATGCTAAGTATTATGGGAAACCAAGAAGAGGTAATCTGGGGTGTTCAGGAAGACCTTCCTGGACAATGTAGTATCAGACTGAGAAATAAAGCGGTGTTTCTTGATCTTAGCACTATCGACATTTTGGGCCAGATAATTCTTTGTTGTGGGGGCTGTCCTATACATTGTGGGATGTTTAACAACATCCCCGGCCTCTATAGATGCCAGTAGCAAACACCCTCCCCACTTGTGCAACAATCAAAAATGTTTCCAGACATTGCCAAATGCCCCCTGGGGGGACAAAATGCTCCCCTTCTCCCCTCCTGTTGAGAATCATTGACCTAAAGGATAAGTAGCTCAACAGATAAAGGGAAGAACATCCAGTTCTGACTTGTAGGATAATGTACTCCTTGGGTGACCCATGGCTAGAGTGCTGTAGTTATTCCTTGACTGTCCAGAATGTCTTTGCCTTCCTTAGCCAAATGAGCCATCAAGAGATATTACTCCTAGGAACAGCCAGTGTCTAACTCCAGTCCTACAGTATCCAAAAAGAAGAGATGGGATGGCAGGCTTCTTGTGACATGACTGCTGGCCCAACCTAGGGGCACAAAAGGACCTAGGGAACAACTAGGCCCTGTTGCATCTGATTTATGGACCCTACCCTTCCACCATGTAGTGAAAGTCACCCAAGCTCAATCCCACTGGGGTCCAGAATGTGGCATTTGTTTCCCATAGCCTAATGTAATTTTTTTTTAAAGACTATTTATTTATTTGACAGAGAGAGAGACAGCCAGCAGGAGAGGGAACACAAGCAGGGGGAGTGGGAGAGGAAGAAGTAGGCTTCCCAGAGGAGCAGGGAGCCCTATACAGGGCTCGATCCCAGGACCCCAGGAACATGCCCTGAGCCAAAGGCAGACGCTTAATGACTGAGCCACCCAGGCGCCCCTTTAAAATGTAAAGTAAAATAAAATAAAACCAGGCAGGAGTCGTTTGGAAGTTACAATATGGACAAATTCACAAAGATGAGAAGCATCTCATAAATTGTGGTATTTATGAGGAACTATAGGAAGTTTGGTGTTTCTAACTAGAAAGTTCATTTCTAGGCAGGAAGTAGTGGGAAATAAAGCTTGAGAGAGTTGATGGGAATTGATGGTGACCAGGCTTTGGAGGGCCTTTATAGTTTATGTGAAAGATACTGAATTTTATCCTGTAGATCAGTTGTTTGCAAACTTCTGTTATTGTGGGACACTCATTCCAAATGAAATCTCGTAAGGAACCTTGGTATCTAACGTACTCAGAAGTGGAGAGGCATTGGTTGAGGCAACATTTAATTTTGCTTGGATTTAACAAAACTGAAGTGAAACTCATGGAATTGTAAAGTGTTGTTTTTTAAAAGAAATAAATTGACAGGGTGCCTGGGTGGCTCAGTCACTTAAGCATCTGACTCTTGATTTCAGCTCAGATCATGATCTCAGGGTTGTGAGATTAAGCCCCCTATCAGGCTCTGTATTCACCAGGGAGTCTGCTTGACAGACGCTCTTCCTCTCCCGTTGCCCCTCCCCCAACACACATGCACACTTTTTTTCTTTCTCTCAAATAAATAAATAAATAAATAAATCTTAAAATAATTGATTATGACATCCTCCAAAATTTATAGAAATGATAACAAATATTAAGTGATTAGGATTATAATGGTTTCTAAGAATACTTAGTTTTAATAGGTATAAGTTTGACTTCATTAAAAAAAATCCAACTGAGTAAATTTGAAGATCTAATTGGCTTTATTAAATGATTCATGAATCAGGCAGCATCCCATCTAGCAAGTAGAGTGGAGCTTCATGAGCTAAATAGGAGGAAGGCTTTTAAAGGCAGAGAGAGGGCATAAAATTAAAAAAAAAAAAAAAAAGGAATTTATTAGCAAGGAATGCATTGTTTAGGCAAGGTTGCCTTCCTGAGGGGAGTGGAAAGGGTCTATCAGTAAATTCCCAGTATTGACTAGGAAATTCTATGTGAACTGGTGAAAGATTACATTCCTGGTGGTTTGAAGCTGCAGTTAGATTAGGTATTAAGTCTTGGTTTCCTGACTTGGGCTTTAACCTAAGTGACACCATTTTGGGCTCTCAGCTGCCACTCTGTAGTTCCAGCAGCTTTTGTTGATCCTTCGTGTGGCATTCACAGGTCATAACATTTTGCTTTATGTGCTCACCTAAAAGATAATCAAGGGCTATTCTGTTATCTAGAACAGCTTTGGCCGGAGTCTAAAGATACCTTTGTTGAATAGCTATTGCTTCAGTAGCAGATTCTGCAACAATTTCAAGGATTAAGAAGTTCCTGATCATAGCCTTATTTATGTTTATCCCTAACAGAGGAAGTAGGTACCTGCCAAAAAGAGTGAATCTTGAATCCTGCAAGCCTCCTGGGTCATGAATTTATGATGTAAATTCAGGGGAGTCGACCAGTAAGTTGTCCTATTTTGCTTGTAAAAAGTTAGGACCATAGTTAGATTTTCTTCTAGCCTGAAATAAAAGGTTGCTCTAAATTCCAGAGGTTGGCACCCTTATCAGTGGCCTGAGAGATAAAGGCATTATTTTTCCAGGCCAGTGGCAGAGGAAGGGAAAGGAAAAGGAGAAAGGGTTTCATGTTCTTTTAAAGTAGGCAGTCTTGATCTATCGTCTTGGGTGGAAGCAGCCTGCCTTGACGTCAGATACTTCTCTTCCTCGTAATTTGATTTGGAGGTTTCCAGTGTCTGTACAGGGCTAGGGGTCACGTGGAGTCTTTCACTGGGTGATGTGTACTCAAAGCTTAACACCTTCTAATTTTGCAGAGCAGTCTCAGTGGCCAGGAGCGGTTGGTTTCCAAAAAAACCAGTTCTAAACTGTGATCTTTGAATTAGGATCCAGATAGATATCTTTAACCTGTTGATGACAGGCTTGAACATAAGACATTAGAGGCTTACAGTAGTTTGTACTTTCAGAGGATAACAAGGGATCAGCAGAAGGTTGTATATTGATGGAATTCCAGGAAATTTGCAGGGTTTTTGTTGAGGTTTGTATGATCTGCCCAGGGAAGTGGGTGCCTCAATCACTGGAGATTATGGAAGTTATACCCCAAGTGGGAAACACAATTTTTTAACTTTTTTTCCCCCCCTCACTGTGAGGGCATCAGCCTTGTGGCAGGGAAAGGCTTTAACCTATCTGGAAAACATACATACAATAACAAGGACATATTGATAACCCATAGGAAATGGCAGTTGAATAAAATCTAGCTGTAGGTGTTCAAAGGGTCCAGCGGGAGGAGGTCTGAGGCCTCTAGAGACAAAACCAGTTTTTTCAGGATTATAGACCTGACAAGTCAGACATTGCTGATAGACTTTCTGGATTTTATAAGTTTCCCCACCAATGTCTGTTTATAATTTGAGTCATCTTAAATGCACCATGGTGGGTGAAGGAATACAAAAACCAAAAAATGGGTTTTGTCAGAGAGCTAGGAAGAGCCAAACAGCTGTCTTGGTTTTCCCATAGCTCTGGCTGTTCATTTGTAGCCATTTTTATCCATCTTAATTTCCTGACTCAGGAGCGTACTGTTGTCTTGTTACAACGAGGGGCCATTTTTTGCAGAAGCTGAATGGGCTTTATCCACGTGTCACAATCTTTACAGAGTCTGTCGCTATTGCTTTGCATGAAAGTCAGTTTGATCACACATTAAAATTTCCTCCCAAAGATTTATTTACCACAAACCTTTTTTACATTCAGATTTTGTTCAGTTTCCCTCTTTAAATAACCAGTTTCAAAAATAAGAAACTAAATAACCAGTTTCATTTTAGGACAAAATTACTTTCTTTTCTTTCAACAAAAATGTTATTTCTGTTTTTCAGACTTTTTCTTAATCAAAAACACCCACATCCTACTTTCCTTGCATGCAGAGTTGTTTTCCTTATTATTTCCAGTAGTCTTAATTACATTAGAATTCTTAATTCTTGGAGACCTTAACTTCTAGTGAAAGCCAGTAAGTAAGCAATCATGAACTGTTACGTTAGCATTCTTTAGATTTGCAAATTTATGAATATATTTTGTAATTTTTAGAAGCATACGCCTTTTTCATTTTTCCAGTGTAGCACTAACACATCCAAATATCTTTTAGTTTCTCTGTAATAAGAACCTCAAAGTAGTTAATCTTCAGTAATTAATGTTATAGTATTTTATCTTATTTGGAAATGACCTAGATATTTAAAGAATTTAACTTATCATTTAACCTAATTTAGCAAAACCTTAAGGTTTTAGGTTACCAAAAAGATTTGGGGGAACTATTTAGGTAGACATAAATATTGCTGAAAATTTCATTTATAAACTTTTGTCTTGCTTACATTTACTTTTTTAGAATAAGTATGTTTAGATTACCTACAAAACTTCATTAAACATTAGACAGCCATTATCCCAAGCTATTTTTTTTAAAGTACTTTATTTATTTATAAAAATTTTATTTATTTGTCCGATAGAAAGAGAGAGCGAGAGAGCACGCGCAAGCAGGGGGAGTGGCAGGCAGAGGGAGAAGCAGGCTCTACTGAGCAAGGAGCCCAATGTGGGACTCCATCCCAGGATCATGACCTGAGCCGAAGGCACTTAACTGACTGAGCCACCCAGGTGTTCTTCATTATCCCAAGCTATTACTTTTTTGTTCGTAGATCTTGTAAGAGATAATATGAATTTATTTGGCTAATAAACTTCGGTAGAATGAACGTTTTCTATTTGGTGTTATAACTCTAAACATGTCTGTTTTCATTAAACCATCAACCTTAAACTAGCTTTTATATAGGATATTTTCTTCAGATTACATGAACTTGAAAAACATTTGGGTTAGTTTCCGTCTTTTTCAAAGTTTTATAATGCCCAATGCTTGTCTTCAAACCAAATATTAGAGCCCTTCACAAATTAATTTTAGCAGTACTATCCAGAGGCAGCATAATATCTCACATTTATAACATATACACAAACAGATCAATGCAAAGACCTTATAATTACTAATATTTGCGGAGATTTTTAAGATTTGTATTTGTCCCTGGAATTGAGACTGCTAGAGCCTAGGAGCCAACCCTTTTAGCAGTTTGCATTTTAAAAAGACCTTTTCCTCTTCCTTCCTTCCTTCCTTCCTTCCTTCCTTCCTTCCTTCCTTCCTTCCTTTCGAATCAGGTGATTATGAGCTGTGTTTATAACTCCAAGGGACTGAAAGAATGTAAGTTTCTCCAAGATGGACTTTGCTTTCCTAAGGCCAATAATTTACAAGCCTTTTGAGATAAATAAGGGAGTTTGAGGATTGGTGAAGTAGGTGAATTTTGAATTGCCTCTAGAGCTGTCAAAAAATTTGCAAGATTATGGGGCGCCTGGGTGGCACAGCGGTTAAGTGTCTGCCTTAGGCTCAGGGCGTGATCCCGGCGTTATGGGATCGAGCCCCACATCAGGCTCCTCCGCTATGAGCCTGCTTCTTCCTCTCCCACTCCCCCTGCTTGTGTTTCTTTTCTCGCTGGCTGTCTCTAACTCTGTCGAATAAATAAATAAAATCTTAAAAAAAAATTTTGCAAGATTAGGACAGTTGCTTTCAATTCCTCAAAGAATTGGGTTGTAACTTAAATGACATCATCATATATTGATCCACCTATCCAACTACATTATCCTCAATTTTTCTTTCCCTCTGGGTACAGAGTTTTAATTTTAAATATTTCTGGCAGTATTGAATAACCCTGCTTGGGTATAAGGGCCCCAAAGAGGGTAAAGAATATTACCTTCCCAAAATCTAGTCACTTACAAAGATTGCCTTAAAAAAGAGCTAACAACTTGCATGTCCCAGGCAGGCAAAAAGCCAAGCCCAGTTATGTAAGCAAGAAGACAATCCCTATCCTGGAGAGAGAAAGGATCAATAAACAATGGGTTTGGACTTGGAAGGGAAGGGATAATGTGCAATTTTATTTTCCTCTCTCAACTGGGCACTACAGACAGATTCAGAAGAAAGGATTCTGATAAGAATTTTCACCCTTCACTGGCTTCTGTCAGTTTTTCTGTGATCCCCTCTGCTGACTCTGGTATCTACCAGAGTTTACCCTTGTTTGTTTAAAGAAATAATGTAGCAGTTTACCAGTAAACTCATCAGTTTCATCAACTTTAAGGGGGCCTATATGGGGCCCTCCTTTGAAGCTAGATATGGGGTTATCTGTAAGGCCATTGATTTGGAAGACTGTTGTTTATGGTTGTGTAGTCTTTTCAGAGTGGAAAAAAAATTCAGACAGAGAATTAGTAGAATGAGTACTCAGGAGGAAAGAAGGAGCTGTGGAAGTTATAGTCCTGTTTTAGGTCCCTCACATTAATTTTTCTATTAGCTTTTGCAATGAATTTTTCAATGAAACTACTTTGGAATTGGAAGCCTCTGCTTGCCAGTTAAAATAGGTATCCCATTCTTTTATTTGGGAACCCTTGCTTTCAAGTGTGCTTCTTAAATGATCTCATCTAATTGGAACGTTCCCCATCACAGCCATTGTAATTCTAGGTTGTTTTTGGTAAAATTCTGCCATTTCTGTATATATTCAGTTCACCCAGCTCCATAGTTTTTATTTATTTATTATTTTAGAAATGGATTTAATTTAATTTACTTATTAGAGAGAGGGAACAGGGAGCAGGGAGCCCAATGCGGGGCTCAATCCCAGGACCCTGGGACCATGACCTGAGCCAAAGGCAGCCACGTAACCAACTGAGCCACCCAGGCACCCCCCCCCAGCTCCATCTTTTTAGACATAAAATAAGCAGATGTGCCAGAAGGTGGTATATTTGACTTTTTAGAACTCAAGGACCTCAGTAGCTAAGCCTTTGTTACACAAAACCAGACAGCAAACATACCAGGAGTAATCAAAAGATGTTACTGTGGACTGGTTAAGAGAAGGTCTTGTAGACCACTAGCACTAAACCAGGAGACTCTAGTGAATGGGGATTTCAGACTGGAACTCTGGGGAAGGAATTCCAGTGTGGAATTGTGGACTGGGCTGTGAACAAGGCTGAAGACTGGTGCTCTGCTAGGTGCCCCTTGTCAGTATAGACTGACCTGTTAACCCTGGACTGGAAAGCCAATTAGATCGAAGATGCAAAAGAGCAGAATCAAACCATGAAGGACTTACCAGTGGCCCTCAGAAACGGCGAGAAAGACAGTGAACTCAAAAGGGTTTGCAGGCTTGTTTAGGGTAGAGATAGTCTTAACTCATGAAATGTTTGTCTAACAAAGCAAATTGGGCACCTGATTTGAACAACCCCAGTGGGGGAAACTGACATGGCAGGTTGGGAATTTAGTATTACAATAGCAGTATTTGAAACTACTCGATGGTGATCCCCAGTCTTTCATTGTCATGTTTTTCCTATTTTTATTTGCTTCTTTTATTTGCCTGTTTATGAAATTTACGTAAATGGAACCATAGTCAGTTTTCTTCTTTCTTTCATGTGTCCATCTTCTTTCCTTTCTTTCCCCATCCTCCCCTTGCTCCTCCTTCTCCTCCTCCTTTTTCTTAACATTATCTTGAGGTTTTTCAGTTTTCAGATGTATAGATGTCATCAGTTTGTTTTTATTGCCACAATACTGTTCTATGATATAGCTTATTTATACATTTCTACTGTTGATGAACACTTGGATTGTTTTGGTTTGGGCTCTCTGTATTTTTTAAGGTGTCTACTTCAAGAGTTTCTCTGAAATAAACACTTAGGAATACAGTTGGTGGAATCATGGAGGATATGCATTTTCAACTTCACATGGCAATGCCAATTTTTAAAAAATTTTTACTTATTTAAGAGAGAGAGAGCACACAAGCAGGGGGAGGGGCAGAGGGCCAAGCTGACTCCCCCTGCTGAACAGGGAGCCTGACACAGGGCTCAATTCCAGGACCCTGAGATCATGACATGAGCTGAAGTCAGATGCTTAACTGACTGAGCCACCCAGGTGCCCTGCCAAATTGTTTTCTAAAGAGTTTGCAGTGGTTTACATTGCCACCATCAGAGTATAAAAATTCCCAAGGATCCATATCCATAAGCCTGGCCTTTTTTTAAAGTTAATATTTTATGTTTATTTTTCATAGATATATATCTTTCCATATATATGAAAAATAAACATGAATTATAAACACATATATCATATATAAACATATACATATAGATACGTAGTTTTAAACTTATATCTACATCTACACCAAACATTTAAATAATAAAATAGGGATCACTTAGTGAACAGGACTGTAACACATTTTACAACCTTATTTTATTACATAGGACAGCCTGTTTTTTTAATTCTCCAATTGGGTAAGAGTAAATGGTACCTCTCTGTGATTTTAATTTCTAATTCTCTGATTAAGTGCATTTGAGCACTATACATACATATATATATTTTTAAAATTTTAATTCTAGGAAACATACGGTGTTGTATTAGGTTAGGTGAACAATGTAGTGATTCAATAATTCTGTGCCTCACCTGGTGCTCATCATGGTAAGTGTACTCTTAATTCCTTTCACCTATTTCACTCATCTCCCCAGCCACCTGCCCTCTGGCAACCATCTACAGTTAGGAGTTTGTTTTTTGGTTTGTCCATTTTTTCCTTTGTTCATTTGTTTTGTTTCTTAAATTCCACATGTGAGTAAAATCATATGGTACTTGCCTTTCTGTGACTAACTACTTCAGTTAGCATTATACCTTCTAGATCTATGTTGTTGCAAATGGCAAGATCTCTTTCTTTTTTATGGCTCAGTAATATCCTATTGAGTGTGTGTATGTGTGTGTACACACTCATCTTATTTATCCATTTATCAGTTGATGGATAGTGCAGCTGCTTCCATAATTTATTTGACAGAGAGAGGGGAACACAACCAGGGGGAGTGGGAGAGGAAGAAGCAGGCTCCCAGTGGAGCAGGGAGCCCTATGCGGGGCTTGATCCCAGGACTCTGGGATCACGCCCTGAGCCAAAGGCAGACGCTTAACGACTGAGCCACCCAGGTGCCCCTGCTAGCCTTTATCTGATATGTATGTTACAAACTGCTTTTCTCAGTAGCTTGTCTTTTAACTTTCTTTATAATCTCTTTTGATGAATGTAGATTTTAAAGTTGTTGCATTTATCAGTTCCTTCATGGTTTGAACCTTTTTGTGTTTTGTTTTAAGATTTTATTTATTTGAGAGAGAGTGAGAGCGAGAGAGAGAGCATGCACAGAGGGAAAGGGAGAGGCAGACTCCCTGCTGAGCAGGGAGCTTAATGTGGGACTCAATCCCAGGACCCTGAGATCATGACCTGAGCCAAAGGCAGATGCTTAACTGACTGAGCACCCAGGCACCCCTCTTTCTGCATTTTGTAACAAAATCCTCCCTTACCCTAAGGTCATAGAAATAGTCTGCCATATTTTTTTCTAAAACTGAAAAAATTTTCCTTTCGCATTAATCAGTCTGAAATTTGTTACTGAATGTAGTATTTATTTTGTGTGTGTGAGGTACAGATCCATTTTTTAATTTATTTCTATATAGATGATGAGTTTCCTAGAAAGTGCTTGTTCCCCTAGTGATGTGTAGTACCAAGCTAGGTTAAATATTATGTTTCCATAATGTATTATTCTCTTAGCTCTTTCTCTTCAATTCTACTCTGTTTTAATTATTATTGTTTTACAAGAATGCCTTAATATCTAGCATAGGGCAAGCCCTCTGCTTCGTTCTTGTTGTCTTGTTCTCTTGTCTTGGCTATTTTTTAACCCTTTTCCTCCATATAAATCTTGCTTAAATTTACATATAATCTGTAGGTAATTTTGAGACAAATAGTCATCATTAGGATAGTAAGCCTTCCTATCCAAAACACAGAATGCTTCTCCATTTATTTAGATTTTCCACATCTTTCGAGGATATATTATAATGTTCTTCATAAAAGTCTTGTATTTCTTTTGATTAACTTATGATTAAGTGCCTTTTTTGTTGTTAATCTAGATTGTGTTTTAAAATTTTCTGTTAGTTGCTCTCGTATAGAAGTGCAAATGACTTGTATGTATTTACATCCTGCAGTTTTCCTAGTATTTTGTGTGTTTGCCTGTGCTAGGGCTTCTAATAATAACAAACAACCTGTTTAAAGCAGTGGTTCTTGACTGGGGCCAATTTGCTTCCCTGGGGTACATTTGGCAATGTCTGGAAGTATTTTTGGTGTCACAACGTGGGAGTGGTGGCACTGCTGGCATCTAATGGCTAGGGCCTGGGATGCTACTAAACATCCTACCGTGCACAGAAAAACCCTGCAACAAAGAATTCATCAATTCGAAAACGTCAGTAATGCCAAGCTTGAGAAACCTTAAATTTTTTTTATTATTGTGAAAAATTTCAAATACAAAAGTAGAATAGTGTACAGAACCCCATATGACCACAACAATTAACACCCGTTTGTTCCACCACTTCTGAATTGTTATAAAGAAACCCAAGTTAGCATATCATTCCATCTTTAATATAAGACTGACACTACCTACTGTGCTAAGGAGCCCAGTTTCATTCCATCTTTTTTTAAATATCATTTATTTCGTTAGAAAGATCATCAACGGTTTTAAATCAAGCATTTACAAAAATACATTCTGAATATAATCTGCCTTGTTTCTTTTACCTAATATAATAAAGTGCTTTGTTTTATGTTATTAGGTCCTGTGAAGACATATTCAGTGAGTAAAATGGTTAAGATTTTGGTTCTTAGATAGTCCTGGGTTTGAATCCCAGCTCTGCCACTTAACGAGCAGTTGTGAACCTAGACAGGTCACTTCATCACTTTGGATCTTGGTTTATTTCCCATTTAAAACGTTGCATTTAAGAAAGCCAATTAATTTGGAGCCACTCTTATAAAGGATAGAGGTGAACAACCAGAAGAAGTAGTACATAGGATGGCTGGGTTCAGAAGGGTCTCAAGGACAGGGGTTTATAGCCCCATGAAACTGGGGTGCTCTACCTTCCCAGAATGTAGATGTATGTTCAGCAACCTGAAGAAAATCATAGTTTCTATATGTATGGAGCATGGGCATGGCTTAGCTGAATCTTCTGGTTTAGAATCTCTCACATGACTGCAATCAAGGAATTATTCTACATTCAGGTTTTTAAATTATTTTTGCAGTGGAGGCTGTAGTCATGGAATTATTCTCCATGGTAAGGGACTATTTTCCAGGTTATGTGGTTTATGTCAAGTTTCAGGTCTTAATAGATTTTGGATGGAGGACCTCACTTTCCTATCATGAAGCTGTATGGTTACAACATGGCAGGTGATTTCTTCAGGTCAACCATATGAGAAGAGCCGCGAGAGTCAGCAGGAGGGAAATCACATCTTTTATAACCTAATCTTGGAAGTGACATTAGAAGCAGATCCCTAGTTCCAGCCATAATCAAGGGGAGGGGACTACTCATAGGAATACCAGGAGTTGGGAATCTGAGGTACCATTTTAGAAGTAGTCTATCAGACTGCCTTCTAGCCGCGAACGTCTTATTTCCCTTGCATTTGCAGAATACACTTCTCCCTCCCCAGGCACCAAAAGTCTCATCCCATTACAAGCTCAAAGTCCAGCATCTTGCCATCTAAAGCAGGTCTAGTTGTATATAAGCTTCCTGGGTTTAGTTCCTTAAATACAGTTGCTCTCAATCCGAAGATCTGTGACACTAAATACACAATTATGCCTCCCCACAGTATGCTAGTGGAACAGGCATAGGATAATAGACAGTCTAGTTTAAAATGGGGGAAAATAGGGGTACCTCAGTTGTTAAGTGTCTGCCTTCGGCTTAGGTCATGATCCCAGTGTTCTGCAATCGAGCCCCACATCGGGCTCCCTGCTCAACGGGGAGCCTGCTTCTCCCTCTCATACTCGCCCTGCTTGTGTTCCCTCTCTCGCTGCCTCTCTCTCTGTCAAATAAATAAATAAAATCTTAAAAAAAAAAAAAAAAACGGGGGAAAATAGGAAGCACAAGTTCTTATTGATCCATATCAATTCCACAGTCCTTCTGGAAAAATGTAAGACGTTTTTCACTAGGTTTCAGTCAAATAGAAATAATTCTACAATTATTCTCCATGTTTGTCAGCTCTCTACCTCTGGGCTTTTGAATGATCCTTCCTTTGTCATGAAGGATAGCACATGTTTGCAGCTATGTGGTTTGTAGCTATGTGGTTTTATTAGTCTACTTCCTGCCAGAAGAATTTTAGTAATCCAATGCTTTTCCATTTGTACTATTTGTCTTTCAGTCCAAGTTGACAGTATTTCTGCTGATAAACTTTCTCAGGAACTTTATGCGTCCTCTGTAAATCTAATTGGGGTTCATTTCATTGGATAATAGTTACACCTACAAATTTCTTTGAGATAAACACTTCTATGCTTTTGTTCTGCTGAGATGGCTAAGGGACAGTGTGCTTATACTTCTTAGATGCCTTATTGTTCAACTGAGAGGACCCATGAGACATAGCCTTAATTTATTTAAAGTACTCTTTTTGTGACTGAATTATTGGGAGCCATTTTATTTTTAAAAAAGATTTTATTTATTTATTTGAGAGAGAGAGTGAGCAAGAGAGAGCAAGAGTGGAGGGAGAAGCAGACTCCCCCCTAAGCCAGTATGCGGGAACATGATCTGAGCTGAAGGTAGGCTTTTAACAGACTGAGCTACTCAGGCACCCCTGGGAGCCATTTTAGAAGCCTACCACAGAGGTTAAATTTTATCTAATCGAAGTACCCATATGACTTTTTTTCTTTCCTTTAAGCTACTAATGCAGAATAAGTTACATTAATAGATTTCTAATGTTGATTTAACCTTGAATTTCTGAAAAAAAAAAAAAAAAAAACAACTCCCAACACGGTCATGATTTACCACCTGATAATTAGTGCTGGATTTGATAAGCCAGTTTTTGGTTTAGGGTTTTAAAAAAATGTTTCCATGTGTATTTTATGTTGATTTTTTCCCCCAGTTTTATTGAGAAATAATTGACATACATCACCACATAAGTTTAAAGTGTACAGCATGATGGTTTGATTTACATATGTTATGAAATGATTATCGTAATAGGTTCAGCTGATAGATCTATCTTTTCATGTAGATACAATAAAAAGAAAAGAAAGAAGAAAAGAATAAAGGGAAGGGGCGCCTGGGTGGCACAGCAGTTAAGTGTCTGCCTTCGGCTCAGGGTATGATCCCAGCATTCTGGGATCGAGCCCCACATCAGGCTCCTCCGCTATGAGCCTGCTTCTTCCTCTCCCACTCCCCCTGCTTGTGTTCCCTCTCTTGCTGGCTGTCTCTCTCTCTGTCAAATAAATAAATAAAATCTTTAAAAAAAAAAAAGAATAAAGGGAAACATTATTTTTTTTCCTTGTGATGAGAACTCTTAGGATTTACTCTCTTATTAACTTTACTGGTTTAAGATTTTTATATTTATTTCATGAATAATAATGACCTATAATTTTAATTTTTCTTACAATCTATATCTGGTTTTGTTATATAGATATGGTAGCCTTACAAATTCCTTGAAGAGTGTTTCCTCCCATTCTGTGCATCCTTTGATTTTTCCCTCAATATTGGATCATTTTTCTTGGTTCTCTGTATTTCAGGAATATTTGGAGTTATGTTTTGAGTCACCAAGTCCTGTTAGAATTCTCTGGAGAATGATTTTTTTTTTCTTTTTGGTGGGCAGCCAAGCTGGTTAGGTCCTAACCACAAGTTTGTCTTACCTTCTGTGAACAGTGTTTCTAGTATCAGTTTGGTTTTAAGACTTTGCTGTGCTACTTTGGGTCTTTTGCATCCACATAGCAGTTAAGAGTTTACAGATTCGGTGGCAGTTTATTCCATAGTGTAATTCTCAAAGCCTTTGCTTCCTTAGGTCTCTCCTAGGTGTGAGCTGGAAGTTGTGCTGATTCACGTACAAAGTTACGGGAAACTTTCTCTGGTTCTTCCTTTCCCTGGATTCCTCCAACCGTCCCTGGATCCCACAAGCTACTTTTCTTGTTATTCTGGCCAGACGTGTGGGTTTCTCTCACAGTTTTACCTACCTGCACCATCGCGATGCATTTCTGCATGACAGGTGCCACCACTGGGGCAAAGAGGTGAGAGAAAACTGTCAAAAATAGCGAGGGTGTTTCATATAGTCTTTAGATCCCCACGGTCCCTTTTCCCAATTCTTTTTTGCCTGAAAGATGGGTTTGTGCTTGGTTTTTGCTGCTCACATTTGTGCATAGACAGCATAGACAAGGATTTTAATTTTATTCTAAGGATTTAATGTTTCTAAGTTTCCTTTGAAAAAGTCTGATTTTTAAAAGATTTTGTTGTTGTTGTTCTTCTGTTCGTCTGGGTTGCCAGTAATTCTCTTAGTGCTGTGGAGATATTATTCCACTGTTCTTCCAGTTGCAGTTGTTGCTCCTGAGAAATCCGTTGTCAGTCTAATTGTCGGCCCTTCTTTTAATACACCATTTTCCTGACCGTTTTAAGATCTCTTCATCTTTTGTGTTCTGTATTTTTACTCGTATATTTTGTGAGTAGGTGTGGATTTCTGTTTTGACTTACCTGGCTTGGTAAATGTTCCTTTTGGAAATATTGGAGGTGTTTAACTATAATTTCAGTTTCTTTAAAAGATGAAAGTCTAAATTATTTCTTGAGTGAGCTTTGTGTCTTTCAAGGAGTTTGCCCATTTCTTCTAAGTTGCTGAATATGTAGGCATAAAATTACTCATAATATTCTCTTACTGAATCTGTAATGATCTGTAGAGCCTCTCATTCCTGAAGTTCGTTACTTCTACGTGGAGTTTGTTGAGATTTTGGGGTCTGTGGGCTTTATAGTTTCTATAAATTGTGGGAAAACTTGTACATTACTTCTTCACACACACACATTGTGTGTGTGTGTGTGTGTGTGTGTATATATATATATATATATATATATATATATATATATATATATATATATATATTTGCTTTTCTTCTCTCTCTCCTCTCTTGGAGACTCCAATTAGAAGTACATGAAACTGTTTGAAACTGTTCCAGAGCTCACTGATGCACTTTCTATATTTAGAAATAGACTTTGTCTTTTAGAGCAGTTTTAAAAAAAGATTTATTTATTTGAGAGAGAGAGAAAGAATGTGAATGCGGGAAAGGGCAGAGGGAGAGAATCCTCAAGCAAACTCCACACTGAGGGTAGAGCCCTCATGGGTCATTGCTTATCTCATGACCCATGAGATCATGACCTGAGCTGAAACCAAGAGTCAGACGCTTAACTGACTGAGCCACCCAGGTGGCCTTAGAGCAGTTTTAGGTTTACAGTAAAATTGAACAGAAAGTACAGGGAGTTTCCATATATTCTTGGCCCCCACATATGCAAAGCTTCTTCCACTATCAAAATCCCAAACCAAACTGGTACATTTGTTGTAGTTGATGAACCAACATTGACACATCATGAGCATGCAAAGTCCATACTTGATAGTAGGGTTCACTCTTGGTGGTGTTCATTCTGTAGGTTTTGACAAATGTATACTGTCGTTTATCCACCATTACAGTTATATACAGAATAGTTTCACTGCCCTAAAAGTCCTCTGTGCTTTGCCTTTTTGTCCCTCTCTTCCCCCAACTGCTGGTCTTTTTACTGTCTCTGTAATTTTGCCTTTTCCAGAATGTCATATAATTGGAGTCATACAGTATGTAGCCTTTTCAGATTGGCTGCTTTCACTTGGTAATATGCATTTAAAGTTCTTCCATGTCTTTTCATGGCCTGACAGCTCATTTTTTTCAGCGCTGAATAGTATAAATTTTATTGATTTTTTTTGGTCAAAGAACCAGGTTTTGATTTTTATTTTCTCTATTGATTTCTTATTTTTAATTTCATTGAATTCTACTGTAATTGTTACTTCTTTTGTGGCTTCTTTTTTGAAATATGTACTCAATGCTATAAACTGCCTTGTAAGCACTGTTTTCACTTCATTGCACATATTTTGGTAAGTTGTATTTTCATTTTCATTTAGTTTAAAATATTTAAGAATTATTCTTTGATCCACATATTACTTAGAAGGGTGTTGTTTAATCTCAGTATATTGAGTTTTTCCAGCTTTCTGTTACCGATTTCTAGTTTAATTCCATTGTAGTTTACAAGAATACATTGTATAACCTCTATTCTTTTAAGTTTGTTTTTATGGCCAAAATGGGATCTAGCTTGTTGTATGTTCCATGTGAGCCTAAGATGATATATATGTATATTCTGCTGTTGTTAAGAGAAAGAATAATGTCAGTTATATCCCTTTGACTGATGATGTTGTTGAGTTCACCTATATCCTTGCTGATTTTCTGCCTGTAGGATCTGCCCATTTCTGATAGAGGTGTGTTAAATTCTTCAGCTATAATAATGGACTTATCTATTTCTCCATGACATTCTGTCCTTTGTTGCCTCAGCGTCTTTTGACCCTTTGTTGTTAGGTGCCTGCACATTAAGCATTGTTAGGTCTTCTTGAAAAATTGGTCCCCTTATCATTAATATAGCTACTCTACCTTTGGTGTTAACATGTTATGTTTTTATCCATCTGATTACCTTTAATCTATATGTGTCTTTATATTTACAGTGGGTTTCTTGAAGCAAACATATAGTTGGATCTTGTTTCTTGATCCACTCTCACAATAATTTGCTTTTAATTGGTGCATTTAGACCATTGATGTTCAGAGTGATTTCTGATATAGTTGGATTAAAACCTACTATAATTATTACTGGTTTTTATTCATTGCTTTTGTTCTTCGTTCCTGTTTTTGTTTTTCACTCTTTCTGCCATTTGTGGTTTTGACTGAGCCTCTTATATGATTCAGTTTTCTCTCCTTTCTTAGCATATGAATTATACTAAAAAAAATAATTTTTTTGTGGTTGCCTTTTTGTCTGCAATATACATTTACAACTAATCCAAATCCACTTTCAAGTAACACTGTACCACTTTATGGGTAGTGCAAGTACCTTATTATAACAAAATATTTCTATTTTCTCTCGGTCCTTTGTATCATTGGTTTCATTCATTTCACTTATACAGAAGTACTCATACTCAAATACATTGTTGCTATTATTTTGAACAAACTCTGATAGATCTGTTAGATCAGTTAAGAATAAGAAAAATGAAAGTTTTGAATTTACCTTCACTTATTACTTCTCTAATGCTTTTCCTCTCTTTATGTAAATCCCAAGTTTCTGCCCGGTTCTAAAGAACTCTTTTAAATTCCTTGCAAGGTAGGTCTGGCAGCAAATTCCCTTAATGTTTGTCTGTGAAAGTCTTTATTTCCCCTTCACTTTTGAGGAATAATTTCACAGGATACAGAATTATAAGTTTGTGATTTTTTTTCTGTCAGTATTTTAAATATTTCACTCCGCTCTCTGATTGCTTACATGGTTTCTGAAAAGAAGTTGGAGGTAATTCTTATCTTTGCTCCTCTATAGGCAAGATGTTTTCTACTCTGGCTGCTGCTGCTGCTGCTTCTTCTTCTTCTTCTTCTCCTTCTTCTTCTTCTTTTTTAAAATATTTTATTTATTTATTTGCCAGAGAGAGAGAGAGAGAGTGCACAAGCAGGGAGAGGGGCAGGCAGAGGGAGAGGCAGGCTCTCAGCTGAGCAAGGAACTCAGTGTGGTGCTTGATCCCAGGACCCTGGGATCATGACCTGAGCTGAAGGCAGGTGTTTAACTGACTAAGCCACCCAGGTGTCCCTTTCTCTGGGTTCTTAAAAAATTTTGTCCTTTATCTTTGCTCCTCTGCATTCTGAATATGATATGGCTAGGTATAGTCTTTCTTTTCTTTTTCTTTTTTGCATTAATCTTCCAGATGGCCACTGAGCTTCCTGGTTCTGTGGTTTGGTGTGTATATTAATCAGGGTTTTCCAGAAAAACAGAACCAGTAGGATGGTGATATATATATTTGTATTTATCTATGTAAAGAGATTTATTCTGAGGAATTGACTCATGTAATTATGGAGGCTGAGCAGTCCCAAAATCTGCAGTTGGCAAGCTAGAGACCCCAGGGGAGCAGCTGCTGTATTTCCGAAAAGTCTGAGTCTGAAGGCTTGTGAAACCAGAAGAGCTGATGGTGTAAGTTCCAGTCTGAGGTCAGAAGTTCCCTCTTACTGAGCCTTGTGTTCTATGCAGATCTTCAATTAGTTGGTTGAGGGCCACTCACATTAGGAAGGGCAATTTGCTTTACTCTGTCTATTGATTCAAATGTTAACCTCGTTTAAAAAGACTGTCGCAGACATACCCAGAGTAATGGACTAAATGTCTGGGCGTCTTATGGTTCAAATTGACACGTAAAATTAACCATCATATCTGAGATTAATTTGGGCAAATTCTCAGTCATTAATGTTTCAAATATTTCTTCTGTTCTTTTTGTCTTTCTTCTCCTTGTCTTCCCATTACATGCATGCCACACTTTTGTAGTTGTTCCGCATTTCTTGGGTATTTTGTTTTACCTTTTCAGTCTTTTCTCTCTCTCTCTCTCTCTTTTTTTTTTTTTTCCAGTTTTGGAAATTTCTATTGACATATCCTCAAGCTCAGAGATTTTTTTCTCAGCTGTGTTCACTCTGCTAAAGAGCCCATCAGAGGCCTTCTTCATGTCTGTTACATGTCTGTTCATGATCCGGAGCATTTCTTCTTTCTTAGAATTTTCATCTCTTTGCTTTACAGTATCTTTCAGGTCTTACATGTTGTCTACTTTTCCCATTAGAACCCTTAACATATTAACCATAGTTGTTTGAATTCCTGGTCTGATAATTCCAACATTCCTGCTGTATCTGAGTCTGGTTCTGATGCTTGTTCTGTTTCTTCAAACTGATTTTTGCCTTTTAGTATGCCTTATAATTTTCTTTTTGAAAGCCATGCATGATGTGTACTGGGTGAGAGGAACTCTGGCGAGAAGTTCTTTAGTGATATGGTGCTGTGGTGTTGGGGGGCATTCTGTAGTCTGAGGAGTCAGTCTTTTCATGAGCTGGTGCCCTTCAGCAATGAACTTTGCAAGTACCCTTTTAGTTTTGCCTTCCCCCTCCCCTGTCCCTTAGTTTGGGCAGGATGGCTGGAGAGGCCTGGAGCTGAGTATATCCCTTCCCTCAGATCAGTTAGGCTCTGGTTAATTAGTTTCTTTTGAGGGCAGGCTTTATTAAGGACAAAAGACTCTGGCATATTTCAAAATGGTTACTTTTCTCCTATCCCTGACAGAAGCAGGAGAAGATTTTTCTCTGATTTTTACAGTGAGAACCTGGTAGTATTCCAGAGGGTAAAACTCACAAGTCTGGGGGTGCCCCTCGAATCTTTAACTCATACGTTTGCCTACTCTGAGCCTCCAGCAATTTGTCAACTGTAGTTCAGGTTTTCCTATCCCAGCATTGCTTTCCCCAGAGGTTTCTGCTTATAAGTCTCTGCTCTGGTAAGTCGTGTTTCTTGGTATCTGCCTGTCTATCTCTCCAACTTTGGGGGTTTGCCTTGTGACCTCACTTGCTTAACAAATCTAAGAAAAGTTGTTCTTTCAGTTTGTTCAGCTTTTTACTTGTTAGGACGGAGGGGCAACTTCCAAGCTCCTTTCAAGCTCTGAGAAACTGAAAGTCCTCTTTTTATTAAAAAAATTTTTTTTCCTCTCTGTGTTTCATTCCAGATGATTTTATTGCTTTGTCTTTTATATTCACTAATCTTATTGTTTGAAATATATCTAATCTGCCATGAACATCTTGTGTATTTTTCAACTCAGACAGAATTTGCATCATTCAAAATTTGATTTGGGTCTATCTTCCATGTTCTGCTTATATATGTTTTTTCCACACCTCCAAGTAATTCTCCAAATCTCAAAGGATACTGATGAAATATGCCACATATTTAACTCAGTTGTGACACTACCTGGAGAGGGTCATATTTCACAGGCTAAGGGCTCATCCCACTGGACACACAAGACTGCTTCCACTTCGGGTGCCAGTCGCAAGTCTAGGTTGTCACCTGTGCCTCTGACCAACTGGCTACAAATTGGAGGTTCCCGCAATTCCCTTGTTGGTTCCATTGATTTGCTAGAGCTGCTTCCAGAACTTAGGAAATCAGTTTACTTATTCTTTATTACAAAGGATGTTAAAGGATACAAATGAACACCCAGATGGAGGGAAACATAGGGTGAGGTTTAGAATGGTCTTGAATACAGGAGCTTTCTCTCCCTGTGGAGTTTGAGGTGTGCCGTCGTGCAGGTATGTGGGTGCATTCACCAACTTGGGAGCTCTCTGAACTCATCCTCTTGGACTTTTATGGAGGCTTCATGACGTAGGTGTGATTGATTAAATTATTGGCTATTGGTGATTGAGCTCAATCTCTAGTCCTTCCCTTCTAGGAGGTTGAGACGTAGGATTGAAAGTTCTAGCCCTCAGATCACATGGTTGGTTCCCCTGGCAGCCAGCCCCCATCCTTAGTTTATCTACAGGCTTATTAACAAAAGGAGAGGCTTATCCCTCTCCTTACTTAAATGCCAAAGGTTTTAGGAGCTCTGTAGCAGAAATGGGAAGTCAAGACCAATTGCATATTTCTTATTATAAATCATAGTGTCACACATGTCTTGTATACCTGTATAACTCTATTCCATGAGCGTATTGAATAATTGTTTTAATGTGTTTATCTGTTATTATTCTAGCATCTTTGCCAGTTTTGACTGATTATTTTCCTTAGTTATGTGTTGTATTTTTCTGCTTATTTGAATGCCTGATAATGTTTGATTGGGTGCCACATGTGGGTTTTACTTTGTTGGGTGCTGGGTATTTTTGTATTTCTATGTTCTTAAGAATATAGAATATTGTTCTGCAATGCAGTTAAATTACTTGGATAGTTTTATCTTTTTGTGTTTTAGTTTTATGATTTGTTAGATAAGTCAGAAGGAGTACTTCATCTAGGCCTAATTATTCCCCAGTATTGAGTCAGGAATTTCCTAAGTGTACTACCAATATCTGCTGAATTGTGGGTGTTTCCATTCCGCATGGTAGTAGCAAGTACTATTTCCAGCCCTGTGTGAGTCCTGAACACAGTTCCTTGTTATTTTTTCAGGTGGTTCTTTCTCCTTAGCAGACCTCCAATTCTCTGTGTACTTTTCTCCTCTTTGATTGCCCTTCAAACTAACCTGAAAGTCAGGTTTTCTCTGACTTTCAGCTCCATTTCCTTAACTTGTGGAATCCACCAAGCTCCCTGTGGGTTCCCCTTGTTATACCACAGCCTATAAACCTCTCAGGGGAGTAACTAGGGCAGTTATGAGGCTTACCTTATTTGTTCCCCATCTCAGGCATCGTTGTTCTTTAATGCCTGATTTCCAGCGTTTTATGCGTTTCCAGTGTGTTATGTCATGTCTTGTCTACTATTTTTTTGATTGTTTCAGATATTGTTTCCCACTGAATTGTTTTTTTTAAAGATTTTATTTATTTGAGAGTGAGAGAGAAAGAGCGAGAGAGCGCACAAGTTGAGGGAGGAAGAGGGAGAATCAGATTCACCGCTGAGCAGGGAGCCCAACTCTGGGGGCTCAATCCCAGGACCCTGGGATCAGGACCTGAGCTGAAGGCAGACCCTTAACTGACTGAACCACCCAGTGTGCCACCTCCCCCCCACCCCCGCCCCCGGCCACTGAATTATTTTGAAGCATTTTATTTATAGATACTTTAGTATGATCCTTTAAAAGATAAGAGCTCTTCATTTTATCTCAAGCCTTTGGTCACCACTAGATCTCTGAGTTTCTGAAACATGTATAAGTTCATGTGCTAACTTGCTTTATTTCCCACTGTATCAGTTTTGTCCTGGAAACAATTATTTGATAATCAGCAGCCAGCTGTCTTAATGTTAATGCTTTGCTAAAGGCAGCAGGCAACCTTTGCTTGACAAGAGCCAAACCTCCAGGACCCTGTAAGTCTTCTCTAACATACGAAATTCCTTTTGGAAACTTCTTTATCTCTTCCCCTCCCAACTTAAAAGTATGTAGTAAGTCACTCCTCACAATGGTGGTGCAGCTCTTTCTGCCTGCGGGTCCTGTTCCTGTGCTTTAATAAAGCCACCTTTGGGGCTCCTGGGTGGCTCAGTTGCTCAAGTGTCTGCCTTCATGGTGACTTACAAAATGTAATAAAAAAACATAAAAAAACAAAAACAAACAAACAAACAAAAGTGTCTGCCTTCGGCTCAGGTCATGATCTCAGGGTCCTGGGATCAAGCCCTGCATCCGGCTCTCTGCTCAGTGGGGAGTCTGCTTCCCCTTCTCCCTCTGTACTCCCCCCACCTCTCTCTCTCAAATAAATAAATGAAATATTTAAAAACAAAACAAAACACTTTTTTGCACTGCAAACATTTCAAGAATTCTTTCTTGATTGTTCCCTCCTAGACCCTACATCAGAATCACACCATTATCTCCTTCTTCAACTTCTTTATGTTGTTCTGGATCCAGAGACATATAATACCTGAATTTTTTTTTTTTTAACTAGAAAATCTCTGTGAGACTCATTCTGAATTAGGTGTTTATCATTTTCATACATTTAAAAAAATACATTCGATACATCCACTTTCCCCTAGTGCATAAGTTGTCAGTTTGAATTCATATCCTGGCTTTACCACTTTGGGGTCTTAAGTCAAAACTGTTTATGCCTCAGTTTCTTCATCTGTAAAATGGTGATACTTTTGGTGCTTACATCAAATGCTTGTTGTGAAATATTTATATGTATGTAGAAATCTTAGGTCAGTGTTTGGCACATAATAAGTGCTATAAAATTACCTTAACCCTTGTTATTTTTACCTCTGCCACTACATATATTACTACAAGTATACATGCAAGGAGAACCACTTAACCTTTCTTAGGTTGCATATGTTGACAAAGATTAGGTGATTGTGTGTGGTCTTGTATTGCTCTGAGTCCTTATTGGTTTCTGGGATATTGGTAATTCCTGTCCACCTGGATGCATTCTATGGCAAATTAAGTCATGATCTCCTCTCCACCGTGGCCGAGTGGTTCTCCTTGCTGTACTGGCCCCCACCTTGACTCATACTGACCTTGAGAGGTCTGGCTGTTGTATTCTTTAAGCCCTGACCTTGGGCAATAATAAGACCTACAACTCTCAGCTACAGAATCTCTTTGCCTCCCCTAGGGCAAACTCCTTTCTCATAGTAATTTTGCATTAATAGAATTCTCCTTACTCTTTTTCAGTTGGGCATACAGAAAATTCTGGATGCTTTTTATCCCATGTGGGAGCCAGTGGACTCTGGATATGTAAATTCGTACTCTACATTCTCATCTTTTGTACCAATCATGTAATGTTCCCTGGCTTATTAAGAGGGGAGGCGTCTTACATAGCAGTCTCCTCTCAGAACCCCAACTGGGAAATGAATCAAAGTCCCTCTCTTTTAGTTTTTTCTTCAACCTATAGCATGTCTTTTCTTTTTTTAGAACTTTATTCTGGAAGAAGGAGGTCAGTGTACAAGTGTGTTACTGCTGTTTTCTTCCCACTGTTCTCTTATCCTTTCAACAGTACACCAAGAGCCTGCTCAGGGCAGGCTTTCCATTTCCTATGCCACTTTTCTTAAGGCAATATGGCAAGTGTGATACAGGGAAAGAGTAACCAGCTTCCTGACAAGGAAACACAGGTTGGAATGTATTTACAAATATTATACTTATTAGATAAATTAAAAAGAAAAAATATATCCTGGGGTAGAGTTGGGTTTGCCAATTTAGATAGAGGTCAAGGAAGGTTTCTCTGAGGCAGTAACATCTGAACCTTTTCAAGGCTTGTTTTGAGTACTGACATCAAGACTGCTTGTGAACAGATGGAAAAGGCAGGCTCCCTCATGGCCTCTTCTCCCTATCTTGCAGTTAGTATATTCTGTTTTCTCTAGTACTCTTCTCCTGTCTTGATTGCCCACTTCTATGGCTAGGTCTTTATAATACATTTATGCCTACATATGCTTATGTTTATCAATATAGTGTCTCAGGATGCAGAAGCCAAAGAAAACCTAAGGCACTTTTTTCTAAGCCAGACTACCAGTATCAGAACTATTTGGGACACTTACTAAACTTGCAGCTTTCTAGATTCTCATCCAGTGTCATAATTAATAATAATTTCACATGGAATCTGATATTATTGAATTTATGTTACTTGATTGGAAACAGTTTGTCTCAGTTATCCCTGTAGCAACACAACAATATAAACTGTCAACAAATGTTTGATAAATTGAGTTATTGGGAAGCTAGGAGTGATGTCTTTTAAAGTAGCTTTAAAAGTTTTATTTTGAGGGGTGCCTGGGTGGCTCAGTCGTTAAGCATCTGCCTTCGGCTCAGGGTGTGATCCCGGTGTGCTGGGATTGAGCCCCACATCAGGCTCCTCCACTGGGAGCCTGCTGCTTCCTCTCCCACCCCCACGCCCCGCCCGCTTGTGTTCCCTCTCTCGCTGGCTGTTTCTCTGTCAATTAAATAAATAAAATCTTTGAAAAAAAAATTTAAAAGTTTTATTTTGAGATGACATCAGCAAAAATTGCAGAGTCAAGAAATCTGAAATTTAGTTCTTCCAGTAAAAGCAACAGAAAAAATGGCAAAGATGGTTAGAACCAACTTTTCAGAACTCTGGTAATTAACCAAAGGTTTGCAACAACTTAGGGAAATACTTATTCATGGAAAGTAGCCAAATTTCAGTAAGTAGAGTGAGCTTTGTGGCATTTCAATTTACCCTAGTCTCACTTCCTATCCCCCCAGAGCAGCTGAGCCTAAAATAATAGCCTGTGTTCTTGGTATTTGAGAAAACAGACCTAATTCTCCAAGATTTGTAATTATTTGTTTTGCCTTGGTTGGAGGCTCCCTGGAAGATTGACTCAAAACCCTTGTCTTTATTTCTTCTGACTCAGAACGGGCCAACTGCTAAAGCTGCTGGGAGCAGTAAGTGCAGCATTTGTCAAAAATACTTAGAAGCAAATAATTTTATTACTGCCACCTGAGGCAATAGAAAATACTTGGGTCAAACAATCGACAAAAAAAGCCTAGAATTAGATGTCCATAGGGTTTGGAAAACTCCCAGCATATTCCTGGGACTATGGAAAGCCATGTACTTGGGCAGGACTCTGTGCATGCCTAAAGAAGACCTAAGAGGGCCCTAAGCTGTCACCTCTGGCCGATCTTGAAGGTCTGTGGAAGCAGGAAGTAAAGGCTAAGACAGAGTTGTGAACTGCCTGGCTGAGTGTTTAAAGTATATCCTAAACCCACAGAGTCCCCTGTAATGGTTGGGAGATTTTTGTTTCCAGGGATTTAAAGAAAACTGCAATCATTAGCTGACCTCTAAGCTAACAGAACAGAGAGATCATTGGCTACATGCAACAAAGAATACAGACTTTACAAAATTGATTTTGAAGAGTCTCTAAACAAATAACTACTATAATAAGCAGCAGTGATGAGAAACTCTGGAAGAGAGAGAATCTGATTTTGCAGAAATGCCACAATATAATATTCAAAATGTCCAGTTTTCAAAAAAAATTATGAGGCATGCAAATAAACAATGGAAAAATCATCAGTAGAAACTGCTTGGAGGAAGTCTAGATACTGCACTTTCTAAACAAATACTTTAAATCAGTTATTTTATTTTATTTTTTTATTTTTTTATTATGTTAGTCACCCTACAGTACATCATTAGTTTTTGATGTAGTGTTCCATGATTCATTGTTTGCATATAACACCCAGTGTTCCGTGCAGTGCATGCCCTCCTTAATACCCATCACTGGGCTAACCCATCCCTTCATCCCCCTCCCCTCTGAAGCCCTCAGTTTGTTTCCCAGAGTCCATAGTCTCTCGTGGTTCATTTCCCCTACTGTTTACCCCCCCTTCATTCTTCCCTTCCTTCTCCTACCGATTCCCCTGCTATTTCTTATGTTCCATAAATGAGTGAAACCATATGATAATTGTCTTCCTCTGCTTGACTTATTTCACTTAGTATAATCTCCTCCAGTCCCATCCGTGTTGCTGCAAATGTTGGGTAATCGTTCTTTCTGATGGCTGAGTAATATTCCATTGTATATATGGACCACATCTTCTTTATCCATTCGTCTTTTGAAGGGCATCTCTGCTCGTTCCACAATTCAGCTATTGTGGACAATGCTACTATGAATACTGGGGTGCATATGGCCCTTCTTTTCACTATGTCTGTATCTTTGGGGTAAATACCCAGTAGTGCAATTACTGGGTCATAGGGTAGCTCTATTTTTAACTTTTTGAGGGACCTGCACACTGTTTTCCAAAGTGGCTGTACCAACTTGCATTCCCACCAACAGTGTAAGAGGGTTCGTCTTTCTCCACATCCTCTCCAACATTTGTTGTTTCTTGTCTTGTCAATTTTTGCCATTCTACGTGGCATAAGGTAGTATTTCAGTGTGGTTTTGATTTGAATTTCCCTGATGACTAATGATTTTGAACTTTTTTTCATGTGTCTGTTAGCCATTTGTATATCTTCTTTGGAAAAGTGTCTGTTCATATCTTCTGCCCATTTTTTTAAATGATATTATTATTATTATTATTATTATTATTATTATTATTATATTATGTTAGTCACCATACAGTACATCCCCGGTTTCCGATGTAAGGCTCGATGATTCATTAGTTGTGTATAACACCCAGTGCACCATGCAATACGTGCCCTTCTTACTACCCATCACCAGTCTATCCCATTCCCCCACCCACCTCCCCTCTGAAGTCCTCAGTTTGTTTCTCATAGTCCATAGTCTCTCATGTTTCATTCCCCCTTCTGATTACCCCCCCTTTCTTTATCCCTCTCTTCCCCTACCGATCATCCTAGTTCTTATGTTCCATAGATGAGAGAAATCATATGATAGTTGTCTTTCTCTGCTTGACTTATTTCACTTAGCATTATCTCCTCCAGTGCTGTCCATGTTGTAGCAAATGTTGAGAACTCGTTCTTTCTGATAGCTGAGTAATATTCTATCGTATATATGGACCACAACTTCTTAATCCAGTCATCTGTTGAAGGGCATCTCGGCTCCTTCCACAATTTAGCTATTGTGGACATTGCTGCTATGAACATTGGGGTTTCTACCCATTTTTTGATTTGATTATTTGTTTCTTGTGCATTGAGTTTGAGAAGTTCTTTATAGATCTTGGGATACCAGCCTTTTATCTGTAGTGTCATTTGCAAATATCTTCTCCCATTCTGTGGGTTGCCTCTTTGTTTTGATGACTATTTCCTTTACTATGCAGAAATGTTTTATCTTGATGAAGTCCCACAAGTTCATTTTTTCTTTTGTTTCTCTTGCCTTTGGAGATGTGTCATAAAGAAGTTGCTGTGGCTGATGTCAAAGAGGTTACAGCCTATGTTCTTCTCTATGATTTTGATGCATTCCTGTCTCACATCAAGGTCTTTCATCCATTTGGAGTTTATCTTTGTGTATGGTGTGAGAGTGGTCAAGTTTCATCCTTCTGTATATAGCTGTCCAATTTTCCCAGCACCATTTATTGAAGAGACTGTCTTTTTTCCACTGGATGTTTTTTCCTGCTTTGTCAAAGATTAGTTGACCATAGAGTCGAGGGTCCATTTCTGGAGTCTGTATTCTGTTCCGTTGGTCTATGTGCCTGTTTTTGTGCCAGATCCATGCTGTCTTGGTGATCATAGCTTTGTAGTATAGCTTGAAATCTGGGAACGTGATGCCCTAGCTTTGTTTTTCCTTTTCAACATTTCCTTAGCTATTCGGGGTCTTTTCTGGCTCCACACAAATTTAGGTTTGTTTGTTACAGCTCTTTGAAAAATGTCATCGGTATTTTGATCAGGATGGCATTGAAAGTGTAGATTGCTCTGGGTAGCGTAGACATTTTAACTATGTTTATTTTTCCGATCCATGAACATGGAATGTTTTTCCATCTTTTTGTGTTTTCTTCAATGTCTTTCATCAGTGTTCTGTGGTTTCTAGAATATAGATCCTTTACCTCTCTGGTTAAGTTAATTCCGAGATACCATGTGACTTTTGGTGCTATTGTAATAAATCAGCTATTTTAAATAGTTCCTCAAGGAATCAAACCATGTCTAAAGAACTGAGGGGAAGTATGAGGGAGGGTAATATCACCAAGATGGCAGACTAGGAGATCCCAGCCCTCACCCCCACACAAAAATAATGATCAAGTCAACTATCACGGATGAGGAAAATTCTGGGAAAATTATGGGCTACATTTAGGGGGCTTCAGTGAACCAGAGGAGTGCAGAGACTGGAGATGACTAAATAAATGGGATAAGAAGCATTCTGCCTACGTTGTCGTATTCCTCAGGCCAGCAAAGTGTTGCAGGGAATTCGCTTGGCCATGAATTCCCCTAATTGGGGAAGAGAGAGACTGAGGGACTTCAGCAGCTGTAGTTACCACTGCAGAGGACTCCTGTGCTCTTTGCTGATGCAGACTCCAGCTGCTAGAGCTTCCTCATGCCAGAGGTGCTGCATCCCCTGGAACCAGAGTCGCCAAATGATGCCCCTCCCACCCACGAGTTAGAGTTGTCACTCTCCCTTAGCAGCCCCAGCGCCCACCTTGATGTGCGAGCCTGAACATAGCTTCCAGCACATACAGATACCACTGAACACACATCCATGTGTCCAAGGGATTATGAGCCCACCATAGTTGCTCATGTATGTCCATGGAACCAGGTGCTTTTCGTGGCTGCACACATGCAACTGGGAGACCAGGTGCCCTCATTTGCTGCAGAATTGGCACACCTCCACATCTGGACTTGGAGCTGCTATACATTTCATCCAGCTGATGACCTCACATCTTCTCTTGGAGGACATCTTCCCCTAGCTAAGCCAGTCCATGAAGGTTGGAAGGGGTTACTGCTTCTTCAGATACAAAGACGGCAATACAAGGCTAAAAGGAATACAAAAACAGGGAACATGAAACAACCAGAGGAACACAATAACTTCAGTAACTGACCCCAAAGAAATGGAGATCTTTCAATTGCCAGAGAATTAAAAATAATTGTTTTTAAGAAACTCATGAACTACAGGAGAATATAGATAGATAACAAAATCATGACAGCAATACATGAAGAAAACAGTTCAACAAAGAGATAGGAATCATAAAAAAAAAGTCAAATTCTGGAGCTAAAGAATACATTGTGTGAAATAATACAGCAGGGAGCTTTAACCTCAGACTCAAAGAAGGAGAAGAGAACTCAAAGATATATTAACTTAACTATCAAACATCAAACAAAACCATCAAACAAAACCATATATGCATTATGGGGGTCCCAGAAGAGAGGAAGGAGAGAAAGGGACAGAAAGCTTATTTAAGACATAATGGCTGAGGGGTGCCTGGGTGGCTCAGTTGTTAAGCATCTGCCTTCTGCTCAGGTCATGATCCCAGCATTCTGGGATTGAGCCCCGCGCTCAGCGGGAAGCCTGCTTCTCCCTCTCCCACTCCCCCTGCTTGTGTTCCCTCTCTCGCTGCCTCTCTCTGTGTCCAATAAATAAATAAAATCTTTAAAGAAAAAAGAAAAAAGAAATAATGGCTGAAAATCTCCCAAATCACGTGAGGGAAGTTGATACCCAGATTCACAAAGCTCAGAAGTTTCTGCATCAGGATCAGCCCAAAGAAAACTACACTGAGACATATTATAATCAAATTACCAAAGGCCAAGGAAATTGTATATCTTAGACTTACACAATGTTACATGTCAATTATATTTCCATTAAAAAGTAAAATAAAGCAAAAAAAATATTAAAGGATAAAGAGAACTTTGAAAGCATCAGGAGAAAAGTGGTTCATCACTTAGAAGGGAACCCCATAAGAATATCAGTGGATTTCTCAGCAGAAACTTACCAGGCCAGGAAAGGGTGGGATGATATATTCAGAATTCTGAAAGAAAAAACTGCCAAACAGGAATTCATTGTCAGGCAAAATTATCCTTTTAAAATGAAAGAGAGGTAAAGTTTTTCCAGACAAAAACTGAGGTAGACCTGCCTCACAAGAAATAAATGCTTAAGGGAGTTCTTCCATTTGAAATGAAAAGCTAGACAGCCATATGAAAACATAAATCTCATGGGTAAAGGTAAATATATAATCAATGTAATATTGTAATGGTAGTATATAAATTACTTTTAACCCTAATGTAAAAGCTAAAAGACAAAAACATTAAGAATAATTGTAATCACAAAAGTTTGTTAATTGATATACATTATAGAAAGATGCAAACTCTGACTATTAAAAAACGAAGTGTTTGTAAAGGGGAGTGTAGAATTTTTGTAGGTGATTGAAGTTAAGTTATTGTCAACCTAAAATAGAAAATTGTAACTACAAGATATTTCATGCAATCCTTGTAACCACAAAGAAAAAAAAAACCTTAGATACTTAGAAGAAGAATCAAACCATTACATAAAACCATTAGAAAACGAAGAAGACAGCAAGAGATGAAGAGGGAAACAAAGCAATAGCAAAATAGCAAAAAATAGCAGTAAGCTCTCATTTATCAAAAATTACTTTAGGGACATCTGGCTGGCTCAGTTGGAAGAGCATGTGACTCTTGATCTCAGGATTGTGAGTTTGAGGCCCATGTTGGGTGTAGAGATTTCTTAAAAAAAAAAAAAAAAAGAATTACTTTAAATGTAAAGAGTTTAAATTCACCAGTCATTCAACATTTATTCAGCTTTAGTGGCTGAATGGATTTAAAAAACAACATCAGTGATTTTTTTGGCGGGGGGAGCAGTGGGGGCTACAAAAGACTCACTTTAGATTTAAGGACTCCAGAAGTGTGAAGAGAGGGGATCTTATGTATATTTACCACACACAC
This sequence comes from Ursus americanus, assembly GCF_024610735.1. NCBI lineage: Eukaryota > Metazoa > Chordata > Mammalia > Carnivora > Ursidae > Ursus > Ursus americanus. The sequence continues at coordinate 15,135,064 of NC_142128.1, read as the reverse complement.
AAAAAGGTGATTTATATGTTCATTAGCTTACTGTAGCTATTATTTCACAATATTGTGTATATTTAAATATCACATTGTACGCGTTGTAAATATATACAATTTTTTAAAAATAAAAAGTAAAGCAAAGTATGAGAACAGTGTCTCACAAAATAGAGAATAATGAGATGGAACTGTATGAAACCAGATAGGAATTCTGGAGTTGACAATAAGTGAGATGAAAAATTCTCTCATCAGGCCCAAGAAATTTGAACTGGAAGAAGAAAGAAACCAGCAAACTTGTAGACAAGTTAATTGCTATTATCCAATGTGAAGAACAGAAAAAAATACATATACAGAACCCGTGGGATACCATCAAGTGTACTAGCATAGATATAACGAAATCTTTCAAAGAGAAGAGACACTGAATGAGCAGTTAGTTATAACTAACTAAGGTTATAACCATTATTATATGAGTGTTATAACTATTCTAAAAGCTGGAAGCAAATCCGAATGCCCATCAACAGGGGAACAGATAATATGGTATATTCATGCAGTGAGCAATAAAAAGGAGCAAACTGCTGATATACACATGTTAAATCTCACCAAATATGCTTTGCATAAAAAGACACAAAAGAGTGTATAATGTAATTTCCCATTTATATAAAGTTCAAAAATGGGTAAAAGTAATCTGTGTAGTTATTAGAATACTGGTAATCTTATGGGTACTGACTGGGATGCAGCTTAAAGGAGCCAGTTTAGAAGCTGAGAATGTTCTCTTTCTTGTTCTGGACGATGGTTACATGGATATATACATAAAATTTGAATTAAAAGCTGAAAAAAAGTTGCTGTTCTTGAAGCTCTGTTTGTACTTTGTATTATGTAAGATAGTTTAAGATCTTGAAATATATATCTTTATTCTTGCAGTGTTCAAATATGGGATAAATAATAGTATATAATTAGATCATGTGGAAGCAAATTCAACCACAGTTTCATTATTTATGACTGCTAAAAGTCTTAATTAAGGTATAATAATATAATTTACCTTTGACATAAAAACATAAACCTAGTTTTAATAATCTGATGATTACCCTATTTGACTTTAGGGTAATATTTAAATATTTGGTCACATATGTTAATTTTTTTAAAAATTTTATTTATTAGAGAGAAAAAGCACATGAAGGGGAGAGGCAGAGGGAGGGGGGGAAGCAGACTTCCTGCTGAGCAGGGAGCCCCATGTGGCCAGATCCCAGGACCCCGGGATCATGACCTGGGCCGAAGGCAGATGCTTGACCAGCTGAGCCACCCAGGTGCCGCATACATACGTTAATCTTAAAGTCCAGAATGGGCTAAGGGCAGTTATTACCAATATTTAACTAGCTTGTTCTGTTGTTTCATGTTGGAGGACCAAAGTAGAATGAGCAAGTAAGTGAACTTTCAAGAAATAAAGTGCCAGTGTTTTCACAACTACTTGTAGGCTGTAAAAAAGAAACGAAATCTATTCCTTGCAAAGAATGCGAGTCTGGCCAAACACCAAGATGTTGCTGCATAGAGAAAATAAAACAACCAGAGACAAAACCACAACAGAGCTGCTTTCATCCCAGAATGTTCAAGGACAGAAAGAAAAAGGACTGGGACAAGACCAGGCACAGGGGAGAGGAAGAGTAATCAGGGGAGGAGAGAGATTTTTATTTTTTTCTTGACCTTGTGTGAACTATTAATCTAAACCTAGAAATGCTGACTTCATCCGAAGAATCAGAAACAGATTTCTCCAGTTTATTCATTTATTCAACAAATATTTATTGACATTCTGTTATGCTCCTAGCATCATTGTAAGCACTTGGGATAGAACAGCAAACAAGAGATAAATTCCTGCCCTTATGGAACATATATTGAGAGTGGGGGTAGGATAGGAATGCATACACACATTATACATGTTGCAGTGAGCCTATTTTAAGTAGCTGCTTTTCTTGGTTTAGCCTTCAACTGACCATACCATCTGGAACCTCCAGTTTAATGCTGCTATTTAGGCCCATTACCTTTCTAATGAGACCCTTCTTAGTACTTAAATAATAAAATCTTCTTGCATATGAATCGAATGATCTGTCTTGGTAAGTGGTAAAGAATAACATTGGAAATAGACCCAAATCATATGGGAACTTAGGACATTGCTATGATATCATACACAAAGGAGTACAGTAGTGCCCACCCTTGTCTGCAGTTTTGCTTTCCAGTTTCAGTTACCCGTGGTCAGCCACGGTCTGGAAGCCGATAATCGTTCTGACATACCGTCAGAAAGTCAGTAGTAGCCTAATGCTCTGTCACAGTGCCTATATCATTCACCTCACTTTCTCATCACATAGGCAATTTATCATCTTAAAGCCATTATAATACAGTACAATCAGGTATTTTGAGAGAGACCATGTTTATATAACTTTTACATATATGTTGTTATAACTGTTCTATTTTATTATTATTGTTAATCTCTTATTGTGCCTAATTTATAAATTAAACTTTATCATAGATTAAAAAAAAAAGAACATAGTGTATATATGGTTTGGTACTACCTGTGTTTTCATGCATCCACTGAGGGTCTTGGAACTTATGCCTGGTGGATAAGGAGGTACTACTGTGATAGTCTTGGATCCTAAAGTCAATGAAGATAAAACTAAAAATAATAAAATAGAGAAAAATAGTAGAAAGGATAAATAAAAATGAAAATTGATGATTTGAGACGATCGATGAAAAGGTAAACCCTTTGCAGTATCGATGAAGGTATAAGAGAGCAAATGTATATTAGCTAAAGGATGAAAAAGGAGAAATAATACAGGTATAAAAGACATTAAAAGAATTATGTGTGAATACTATGTAAAGGTATTTTCGTAATAAATCGAAAGTCCAGAGATAATAGCTAATTTTTCATGATAGATGGAGAACGTAAATACATTGATTAGCATCAAAGAGATTGAAAAGGTGACTAAGAACATTTAAAAAGGCATAGATGACTCAGAATTTAATTATCTCTAACAGATGAGTCCAGTGCTGTTTAAACTAGTCTAGGTCCTAGAAAAAGATGGAAAACTCCCCTGTTCACTTTATGAAACCATGACTTAACAACAGAACACAATAGAAATTACAGAAAAGAAAACCAGAATTTTCTTATCCATATTGATGCCAAAATCATAAATCCTAAAGTCATAAGTAAAATATTAGCAAGCAGAATTCAGCAGTGTATTAAAGATTGATAAGCTTTTATGACCAAATAACTTTTATTTCAAAAATGAAAGAATGGTTCATATCAGAAAAATCTATTAATACAGTTCATTACATCAATAAATTAAAACCAGATGTTCATATTATTTAATGCTGAAAGGCTCTTGGTAAAATTGAGTTGTCATTCATAATAAACTTAAGAAGGAATAGGAAAAAACTACTTAAATATGATAAAGACTATTTGTTCACTGAACATGTTTTTACTTAGCACTCATTATGTGCCAGGTTATGTTTGATGGGCTGGGGTTATAGCAGTTAACAAAACATACAAAACAAATAAAAATAAGCCCTTTCTTCATGGAACTTACATTTTCATTTGGGAGCCATCCCATTAAAAAATAGGCAAGTTAAACGTCTAGTTCATCAGATGATAATGAGTCTTATAGAAAGAAATAAAGTAGAGTATAGGTTGTTATTAAGAGGTGGGGTGTAGGAATAGTAGGGAAGTCCTCATTGGTAAAGTGATACTTCTGGCAGAGACCTATGGGAGAGCAAGAGCAAGTGAACAAAATAGAAAAATTGCTGCCCTTATGGAGCCTACAATCTAGTGGGCGAAGACTAAAAACCCCAAAAACCATTTAAATAAGAAAAACATATAGCATATTAGGAGATTATAAATGCTATGGAAAAAGAAAAATCAGAGGAGAATAAAGGGGACCAGGATGGAGTGGACTTTTTTTAATTAAAAAAAATTTTTTTTAAGTAATCTCTACACCCAACATGGGGCTCAAACTCAGAACCCCATGATCAAGAGTTGCATGCTCTGGGGCGCCTGGGTAGCGCAGTCGTTAAAGCGTCTGCCTTCGGCTCAGGGCGTGATCCCGGTGTTGCGGGATCGAGTCCCACATCGGGCTCCTCCGCTGGGAGCCTGCTTCTTCCTCTCTCACTCTCCTGCTGTGTTCCCTCTCTCGCTGGCTGTCTCTCTGTCACATAAATAAATAAAATCTTTAAAAAAAAAAAAAAAAGAGTTGCATGCTCTGCTGACTGAGCTAACCAGGTGTCCCATGGACCGAGGGGATTTTGAAGGGCTGGTTATAATATTAAATAGAGTGATCAGAGTATTCCTCATCAGCATGAGATCTGAGGAAATCTTAGGGGGAAGGAGTTAGCCAAGTGGATATCTGGGGAAAGAGTGTTCCAGGCAGAGGAAACAGCCTCTGTGAAGACACTAGTGAGGAGCATACCTGGTCTACACAAATAATTGCAAAAACGTCAGTGGAGCTGGAACAGAGTGGACGTAGGAGGGTGTGGAAGTCAGATTAGGTTATATAGGGCCTTGTAGACCACTGTAAGGACTAATTAAAAATTAGTGTAATGAATTTTAATAAGGCAACACCCTTATAGCTACCATCCCTGTCAAGATATTGAACTATGCCAGTCCAGAAGCCTATCCATGTATCCTAATCTCAAAATAAATCTCATGCTTTCCCGTAAAACTATATACTATTCTGACACTTTCAGAAGTCACTTCCTGATGTTTCTTTATAGTTTTATCATCCAAATATGCATGCTTATATATTATAGCCTCACCCTTTAAAAACAATCTGGCATGTATTTTGAGTTTCTTTTAACTTACAGATTTCCGAAAGCTCAATTCCTATCATAACCATGCACTATTTTTTGAAGAGCCTTGGTCATTTAACCGGTAAAATTATTTACCATCTGAATTTTGCTAATTGCAAAATTTTTTCAATCGGACTGCTGATTGTCCAACATATTCTTCTTAATTCTATATTTCATACAAATTGGCAGCTGAATCCAGAGGCTTAATCAGACTCAAAATCTGATTTGGCAAGGCTGTCTGTTATGTGTAGTTGTCTTTCTTTTTGTGATTTTAGCAGCCTTTGATCCTCAATGCCTAGATTCATTAGTTTGTTTGATCTTGCAAAATTATTTTTTTTTATTTAAAGATTTTATTTATTTATTCGACGGAGATAGAGACAGCCAGCGGGAGAGGGAACACAAGCAGGGGGAATGGGAGAGGAAGAAGCAGGCTCATAGTGGAGGAGCCTGATGTGGGGCTCGATCCCAGAACGCCGGGATCACACCCTGAGCCGAAGGCAGACGCCTAACCACTGTGCCACCCAGGCGCCCCTGATCTTGCAAAATTCTGATTTAGTTTCTCACTATTATTTGGAAAAATTTTATAAAGTGATACATCCCTGCATCTACTCTCTGGTTACCTAGGTTTATAGTCCATATAGGAAAAAAGCATGATAAATACTTGATTGTTATTCTTTATTTGGTAGTTTTCAAGATAACGAGTTGGTTTCTTTTCATAGCTTTCCAAGAGACTAATTCGATGATTTCAATCTATTGCAATTATTATTTTGTTGAAGTTCAAATTGTCCCATCTCTGGCCCACTAGAAGCTTCTTCATATTGGTTCCTGTGGACTTTTGCCATGACCATGGAGTGTCTCATAATTTCCTTGCTTATCTAGTATGACAAGGTATTACAGGCTCAGCTCAGATCAGGAATCAATCATTTATTCAATATGCCTTAGTTTCTTTTAACAGAAAATGGTATTTTAAGAGTTCCTCTGGTCAGGCTATCCCAGTCCTTTGTCAGTGCCCCCTAACTATTTTGGTTGTCTGAAGCTCATTTTTAGCACAGGGGTGGAAAACTGTGGCTTTCCGCCTATTTTGTATAGCTTATGAGCTAGGCATGGTTTTTACAAAATTTTAGAGGGTTGTAAAAATTAAAAGGAGGATGTGCAACAGAGACTATGCCTTGATAGCCTTAGATATTTGCTATCTGGTTTTTTATAGAAAAAGTTTGTTGACTTGCATTCTAGTAGACTCTTCAGAAAGTGTCCATAGAAACAGTATTTCCTGAGTTCTTTGGAACTTTGATTCCAGCTGTTTGATAACAGCTGTTCTGTTTTGCTTATACCTGAAAGTCAGTTTTGCTCCATATAAAATTCTTGGCTTAATTTTCTTCCATGTGTATGTTTAATAGATTGCTCCATTTTCTTTTGGCAAAAAGTATTGATGTTATAAAGTCTGATAATCTAATTTTGATTCTTCTGTATTTGTTACTTTATTTTTCTGCTGTGAGTCACGAGCTCATTTTGCCTAGGTGCTCAATGGATTTTTTTTCTTTTGAAATCCCATCATTTCACTAGGCTACATCCTGATGTTGGTCATTTTAAAGCAGATATTCTGAGGTAGACCATGTACTCTGTCAGTATATACTTGGAAAAAAAAATTTTTTTAAGACTGCTTTCTTTGGAGGAGCTTGGGAAGATGGCAGTGTAGGAGGACCCTGAGCTCACCTTTTTTCATGTTTTCAACTAGATACCATCCACATCTAAGTCAACAAACTGGAAAGCAATCTGAAGGCTGGCAGAACAACTCTACAACTAATATAGAGAAGAAGCTGCAGCTGAATGGTTGGGAAGATCAGAAAGGCAGAGGGAGGCCGCGTGCAGGAGGGTGGGAGCAGTGTGCATGGAGAGGGCAGAGAAATGGGCCCTTGGGCCATGGAGCTCACATGGGGAAGACAAATATCCATAACATGTAGCTTTAAAAACCAGTGGTGGTACTTGGAGCCTGGAGCTTTTAAAAGGCTGTTGCATCAGCACTTGGGGAGTGGGGAGAGTGAGCGATAACTTGGATGCTGCCCTTAAAGAGACAGCAGCCTGCACAGAAAGGCAACACAAAAATGGCAGTTTACACAATGCCAGGGACAAACAGGAGACAGATCTGTTCACACTGATATTGGAGCATGTTGGGAGACTTCACTGAAAATGAGGGAGCTGGTAGGTGTCCTTTTCCTCTCCCAACTTCCAGCATAAACACAGAGCCACCTGTGAGAGGCAAGGCTGCACAGATACTTCCACCTAACCTGGTAGCAGTGCACCAGGCCCACGAGTTCTCCTGAAGACACACTCACTCCAAGCTTGCTGACTTTGGCTTTGGACTCAGGGCAAATTCTGTTAACAAAATAGACCTATACCAAGATATATGGTAATTAAATTTGCAAAATATAGTGATAAAAAAATCTTAAAAGTAGCAAGATGAAAGAAGTCATTAACTTATAAGGGAAAATCCAAAAGTCTAGCAGGAGATTTTTCAACAGAAACTTTGCAAGCCAGGAAAGAATGGCATGATATATTCCAAGTGCTGAATGGAAAAAATCTGCAGCCAAGACTACTCTCTACAGCCAGGTTATCATTCAGAGTAGGAGAAATAAAGAATTCTCAAACAGACAAAACCAAAGGAGTTCATGACCACCAAGCCAGCTTTGCAAGAAATACTAAAAGGAACTCTGAGTAGAAAGGAGAGACTAAAAGTGACAGTATAGAGGGAGGACATACAAAAGCAGTAAAAATGAATATTTCTGTAAAAAATCAGTTAAGGAACTCACCAAAAAAGGATATAGAATATAATAACATATACCTAAAACTTGGGGAGGGAAGAGAAAAGAATAGGTTCAAATTAAATGACCATCAACTTAATATAGATTGCCATATACAGAAGAGATTACAGATAAACTGAACGGTAATCATGTATCAAAAGCCATTAATATGCAAAGATTAAAGAGATATAAATCCAAATGTATGACTAAAGAAAATCAGCAAACATGAAAGAATGAAAGACATGAAAGGATCAGAGAAAATTTCGAGAAACAACCATGAAACGAGTAATAAAAAACAATAATTACATCTGTATCAGTAATTATTTTGAGTGTAAGTGAAACAAACCCTCCAGTCAAAGGACACATGGTGACAGAATGGATTAAAAACAAACAAAAAAACAAGACCCATCCGGAGCTCCTGGCTGGCTCATTTGGTAGAGCATGCAACTCTTGATCTTGGAGCTCTGACTTGAAGCCCCATATGTTGGGTATAGAGATTACTTAAAAATAAAAATCTTTTTTTTTTTTTAAAGATTTTATTTATTTATGTGACAGAGAGACAGCCAGCGAAAGAGGGAACACAGCAGGGGGGAGTGGGAGAGGAAGAAGCAGGCTCCCAGCGGAGGAGCCCGATGTGGGACTCGATCCCGGAACGCCCAGGATCACGCTCTGAGCTGAAGGCAGACGCTTAATGACTGCGCTACCCAGGCGCCCCTAAAAATAAAAATCTTAAAAAAACAAGACAAGACCCATCTATATGCTGTCTACAGAAGGCCCATTTTGTACTACAGACACCTGCAGATTGAAAGTAAATGGTTGGAGAAACATCTGTCATACAAATGGATGTCAAAAGAGTAGCAATACGTACATCAGACAAAGTGACTTTATTTTTTTTTAAAGATTTTATTTATTTATTTGACAGAGATAGAGACAGCCAGCGAGAGAGGGAACACAAGCAGGGGGAGTGGGAGAGGAAGAAGCAGGCTCCTAGCGGAGGAGCCTGATGTGGGGCTCGATCCCATAACGCCGGGATAACGCCCTGAGCCGAAGGCAGACGCTTAACCGCTGTGCCACCCAGGCGCCCCGACAAAGTGACTTTAAAACAAAGACTGTAACAAGAGACAAATAAAGACACTGTATAATAATAAAGGGGACAATCCAATGAGATGATAAAGCAATTTTGAATATTTATGCACCTAACATAGGAGCACCCAAATATATAAAACAGTAACAGACATAAAGGAACTAATTGATAATACCATAATAGTAGGGGACATTAACACCTCACTTACATCAGTGACAGATCATCTTAACAGAAAATCAACAATGAAACCATGGCTTTAAATGATCCATGGGAGCAGGTGGATCTAACAGATATATAAACATATAAAACAGCTGAATACACCTTTTTAAGTGCATGTGAAACATTCTCCAGAAGAGATCACATATTAGCCCACAAAACAAACCTCAACTAATTCAAGAAGATCAAAATCATACCATAAATAATTTTTGACCACACCACTATGAAACTAGAAATCGACCATTAGAAAAAATTTGGAAAGACTGAAAATACATCGGGATTAAATAACATGCTACTAAACAATGAATGGGTCAACTAGGAAATAAAGAAGCAATAAAGAAGTACATGGAAACTTGGGGCACCTGGGTGGCTCAGTCAGTTAATGGCCGACTCTTGATTTCAGCTCAGGTCACGGTCTCGGGGTCACGAGATCGATCCCCACATGAGGCTCTGTGTTCAGTGGGGAGTCTGCTTGTCCCTCTTCCTTTCCCTCTCCCTTCCACCTGCTTACATGCATGCATGTGCATGCTCACTTGCTGTCTCTCTCGCTCTCTCTCTCCCAAATAAATAAATAAATAAATAAAATCTTAAAAGAAGTACATGGAAACAAATGAAAATGAAAACACAATGGTCCAAAACCTCTGGGATGCAGCAAAAGTGGTTCTAATAGGGAAATCTATAGCAATACAGGCCTACTTCAAGAAGCAAAAAAAATCTCAAATAACCTAACCTTGTACCTAAAGGAGCTAGAAAAAGAACAACAAGCAAAACCCAAACCCAACAGAAGGAAGGAAATAATAAAGATTAGAGCAGAAATAAGTGATATAGAAACTAAAAACACAATAGAACACATCAATGAAACCAGGGGCTGGTTCCTTGGAAAAAAATCAGTAAAATTGATAAACCTCTAGCCAGACTTATCAAGAAAAAGAGAAAAAGGACTCAAATATATAAAATCAGAAATGAGAGAGGAGAAATATAACCAACACCACAGAAATACAAATAATCGTTAGGGAAAGTTATATGCCAACAAAATTGGACAACCTGGAAGAAATGGATGAATTCCTAGAAAAATATTATAAACTACAAAAACTGAAACAGGAAGAAATAGAAAACTTGAATAGACCAGTAACCAGCAAATAAATTGAGTAGGTAATCAAAAGTCCAGGACCAGATGGCTTCACGGGTAAATTCCGCCAAATATTTAAAGAAGAGTTCATACCTATTCTTCTTAAACTATTCCAAAAAAACAGAAAAGGAAGGAGAACTTCCAAATTCATTCTGTGAGGCCAGCATTACCCTGATACCAAAAACCAGAGAAAGACTCCACTACAAAGAATATAACTACAGGCCAATATCCCTGATGAACATGGTTGCAAAAATTCCCAATAAAATACTTGCAAACAGTACATTTAAAAAAAATCATTTGTCATGATCAAGTGGGATTTATTCCTGGGTTGCAAGGGTGGTTCAATATTCACAAATCAATCAAAATAAAAGAAGGGTAAGAACCGTATGATCGTTTCAACAGATATGGAAAAAGCATTTGACAAAGTACAACAGCCATTCATGATAAAAACCCCCAAAAGGTTTAGAGGGAACATACCTCAACATAATAAAGGCCATATATGAAAAACCCATAGCTAATATCATCCTTAATGGGGAAAAACTGAGATCTTTTCCCCTAAGGTCAGGAACAAGACAAGGATGTCCACTCTTAGCACTTCTATTCAACATAGTACTGGAAGTGTAGCCACAGCAATCAGATAACAAAAAGAAACATAAGTCATTCAAATCAGTAAAGAAGTAAAACATTCACTATTTGTAGGTGATGTGAGACGATATGAAGAAAACCTGAAAGACTCTACCAAAAAAACTGCTAGAACTAATGAATGAGTTCAGTAATGTCAACAGGTTACATAATCAATGTGTAGAAATCTGTTGCATTTTTATATATAGCAATAATGAAGCAGCAGAGAGAGTAAGAAACCAATTCCATTTAAACTGCAACAAAAATAATAAGATACCTAGAAATAAACCTAACCAAAGAGGTGAAAGGCCTGTACTCTGAAAAATATAAAACACTGATGAAAGAAATTAAAGATTACACCAAGAAATGGAAAGGGAGATGCCTGGCTGGCTCAGTCGGTAGAGCATGTGACTCTTGATCTCAGGGTCATGAATTCAAGCCCCACATTGGGTGTAGAGATTACTTAACAAAAGAAAGAAAGAATTACACAAGAATTTTCAAGTGCATGGGTATCAGCACCCCTAAGTACCATGTTGTTCAAGGGTCAACCATATAGATGTCTTTCAGATGCCCTGTTGCTTCCTTGTCCTTCCTCCAACTTACTCATTTCATGCAGGTATTATGTTTATGTTGGTTGTTTCCAACCACTTGTATTTTTGGAGTTTGTAGGGCAACTTTGTCACCTCGTTTTGTTTTAAATGTTGTTCATTTTTTTTGGTTTTGCTATCTGGTTTCTTTGTTTTCATAGATGATTTGGCAAGATTAAAAAAACCTATTCTTGTGGTTTCTCAGATTCCCTCTCATTTTTAGGACTTGGACTTGGAATACTTGGGGAGGCGTTGCAGGATTTTGAGGAGAGGAATGATACGATCTAACTCTATCTGGTATATATACTGCAAATAGACCATGGGAATGTAAAGGAAGAAGAAGGGAAACTATTAGAAGAATATTGTAGAAATCCAGACAAGAGATAATGTTGGCTTGGACCAGGGGGGAGTAGCTGTGGATTTAATGAGAAGTGATCATATTTGGATATATTTTGAAGTATAAGTTGATAAGATTTTCACGTGGATTGGATGAGCTGGAGAGTAGTCAAAAGACAGCTCGTTTTATTTTATTCTGCCCAGCCAGAAGAATGGAGGAGTCGTTTTCAACTAAGATTGGGAGGCCGTATAGTAGACTTTGGGGATAAGATCAGGAATTAAGTTTGGACTGTGTTGAGCTTAAGATAATTATTAGATTTCTGTGTGGACCTCCATAATTCCACTCTTCCAAGAGCTGAAAAAGACATTGCTTATTATAGAAAACTGGAAAATACAGAAAAGTTAGGTAAGAATATAAAAGTCACAATCATATCACTGTCATTGTTAGCATTTTGATATGATTCTATGAGTATATATAACATTACAAAATTGAATTTCTGTTGTGTACACACACAGAAAAGTCTACTTTCACAAGATATAACCCAAGCATTTGCTAAGAGTGAAATAGTCTTTGAAAACATGGTTTTTTTAAAAAAAAAAAAAGATTGATTTATTTATTTATTTTAGAGAGAGTGCGTGAGCGGGCGGAGGGGCGGGAGGAGGGAGAGAGAGAAAGAAGCAGACTCTCTGCTGAGTGTGGAGCCCAATGCAAGGCTCGTCCTCATTACCTTGAGGTCATGACCTGAGCCAAAATCAAGAGCTGGGTGCCCAACCTACGGAGCTACCCAGGCGCCTCGAAAATATGAGTGTTAATGGTATTTCATCTTTTGTTTTAGTCTAATAAGTATAACCGTATGGATTATGTACTCTTCTCCGTTCCTTTTTTGCCTGTCCATTCCATCCCTGACGCTTGCTTTAGTCTAGAGAATTTGGTTTCCGGTAGTAGTTGCTGTGTATCATAATTCAGACCTGTGGTTTGGCAGCCCGCCTGGCTGTAGTGTTTAACCAAGACTCATGTAAGATCCATGCTTTTCAAATGAGTGTCTTGGAAGATTATATTCACCTCAGTCATTCAAGATTTGGCATTGTCCCCATTCGCTGAGGACGAGTGCCTTCCACTCTGAGTGCTGCAGAGAGAAGGGAGCCTGCACACTCAGGACTGGGGGAGAACCTGCAGATTCACAGGTAGATCTTGCCTTGCAGGGCTGTGCCTGGGCTGTGGGTGTTGAAGTATCTAGTCTGGCAGGCACTGTGTCTTGAGGTCCCAGTGAGACTAGTGGGTACTGGAATGGTAACTAATTTATAGCCTAGGACACTTCACACCTGACTGTTGGTTCATTTCTGGAAAGTCTGAAGGAGTAAGGGGGATTTGATGAGCTCCATCCAGCCTGCAAGTTGTTGTGTAGAAAAGATAATAAGGCTCTCTGAGCAAAGCTCATTTCTCTCTAGTGACTGTATCCTTTTGAACAGAGATGAACAAACTTTCCGTAAAGGGCCAGGTATTTTTGGCTTGACAGGCCATCAAATTTTCATTGTAATATTCAGCTGACTTAGAGCTAAAGCAGTCATACACCTTTCGGAAACAAGTGGGAGTGGCTCTCCACGTGTAGCTCTCCGTTCCCTAAATGCAGCAGGTCTGTCATGCGTATGAAAGTTGATAGGGTCCTTCGGTAAGGAAGGGTGTCTCCTGAGACTCCCCCATACAGACCCTACATGCCCCTAAGGTGCAGTCTCAGATTACAGTTGATAATTTTTTTTCTGTAAATGGCTAAATGGTAAATATTTTAGGTTTTGGGAGCAAGATGGTCTTTATCTCAACTATTCAACTTTGCCATTGAAGCAGAAGAGAGGCCACAGACAATGTATAAACAAATGAGCATGGCTGTGTTCCAATGAAACTTTATGACATTGAAATTTCATATGATTTTCATGTGTTATGAGATATTCTTTTGAGTTTTTAAAAACCGTTTAAAAACGTAAAAGCCATTCTTAGCTTGAAGGCCAGACAAGAACAGGCAGTAGGACTGAATTTGGCCTGTGACCCATAGATTGCTTGCTAACTCTTGCCTTAGCTGTTTGGCAGCTTGCCCTGATTTATTTCCCACCCCAGGAAAAGAATGGCTCAGTTCTGTCATCTGTAGTCACATTATATAGTTTCTGGGTTTCTGGCTTTTTTAGAGAGGGTGAGGAGAGAGAGAGAGAGAGAATCTTTTTTTTTTTTTTTTTTTTAAGTATTTTATTTGTTAGGGAGAGAGAGAGCACAAGCCAGGGGAGTGGCAGGCAGAGGGAGAAGCAGGCCCCCTACTGAGCAAGGAGCCGGATGCTCGATGCTCGATGCTCAATGCTCTGCTTGATGCTCGATCACAGGACAGGACCTGACTGGAAGGCATACGTTTAACCAACTGAGCCACTCAGGCATCCTGGAGAGAGAGAATCTTAAGCAGATTCCACACCCAGTGGAGAGCCTGACTGTGCAGGGCTCGATATCCCAATCCTGAGATCATGACCTGAGCTGAAATCAAGAGCCACCCAGGTGCCCCTATAGTTTCTAGCTTTTGTCATTCCATTTACCATGCTGCATATTAATCATGAGTATTGTTTATCTCTCTTATTGGACTCTGAGCTTCTTGAGAGGAGGGCCATGGCCTAGTCAGTCATTTTTGCATCCGTTGTATCTAACACTTGACCGGACACATACATAGTGGGTATTCAGAAAATGTTTAATTTTAATTTTATGGTCAGTAAGTATAAAATGTCTTTACTACTGTCTTAAAGAAAAACATCTGGTTGATAGGCAGTGGGCCTTTCCAGGTTCTTCCCTCTAGCAGTCCGTAGTAACTGCATTTGCTGCTAGTGGATCTTGTGACTCAGTGGTTATGTAATAAAAAACCTTTCCAAATTCTTTCATTTTAGAGTTCTCTTTTGCTTTCAGATAACAGATCACTGGACTTTGAATTATTAATTTGATCTTAATGATAAATATGGCTTTTCATTTTTCTTAGGAACCAGTGCTATAATCTGGATGAAAAATATAATAGCTGTCGTTTATTGAGCATATACTACATTCCAGTCTCTTAGTCAACTCTGGTTTTTCTTTAGACTTGGTAACTTTGTGACTACTATTAATTTACCTCTTTCTCTTTGTTCCATACATCTAAAACAAAACAAAGCAACAGCGTCATGTTTTCCTTCCATACTACCTACTGTAATGAATGATAACACTGTGTATTTTGAGCCCTTCATGTCAAATCTGAATTGATCTAGACTCCTTCCCCTCCTCCTCTCCCTATCTAATTGGCTACTAAGTCTTATCAGTGTTTTTTTTTAATCTATTGAGTTTTTCTTCTATCTCTGTCTCACTTGCTCTAGATGAATTAGTATTTTCTCAACTTTTCCAATATGTAGTTGAATGTCTTTACTAGTGTTTCTGACCCCAGTTACCCATCCCTCAATCTACCTTACCCATAATTATCAGATTGAATGCTTACAGTGATAACCTGATCATGTCAATTCTGTGATGAAAACCCTTCTATCCCATCATTTTCAAGATAAAGCCAACTTCCCAGTCATGATATACAAACCCTCTGTGTGACTCCAGGGTTTAACACAGATGTGTTTCAGAACTGAGAAATATTTGGATCTCAGGTCATATAATGTACATAACACATATTATATAATACCCTCTGTTCTGTGTCAGCACTGTGTGGTCATACACATTCATGTTTCTGCATCAAAGAGTATGATTGTTTATGCCAAGTAGAATAAGGACTATAAGTACTATCAGTCCAGGTCATGTTTTGCGGTGAAACGAAGGCAGGAAAATGTTTAGTTTTTATAGTTTTTTGGATTTCATAATTTGAGATTGGAGATTATGGCCCTATAGATATTCAGTGGTCTGCTAGAGCTGGTCAGCGGCAGTTGGTGATGCCATGTTGGTGATTTGAAATCAACCATGGTAGGGGTATTTACGCCATGGACATCAGTAAATGCAACAAATAGCTTTTCCCCTCCCTGGAGATCAGGTTGTTAAACATTACCAGCAGAGGATTATATATGCCTATTATATGTATAGTATATTTATATATTTTTACCGTTATGGCAAACTAATTTGCTCACTCTATGCATTAGAACAAAAGGCTGAAGTTTCCAGGGAAGCATAGAATGTAAAAATTAAGAAGATCAATAGGTTGGCGATAAGAGAAACTGGGGAAAACGAGAGCTTTGGAATTGGACAGATGCGGGTTCCACTCCACTATTCCAGACTGTGTGAACCTGGGTAAATCACTTACCTTATCTGGGTCTCAGTTTACACATTTAAAAAATAGGGACTGATACCTTTCTCTTAAGGTTGTTTTAAGGATCCAAAAGCTAGATATTGCATGCAAAGTGCCTGACATAGAATGAGCAGAAAATGATATTCTGTGTTTATTATAAGCCTTGCTTTTCTGAAGGTGTTTATTTCTGTAGACATGACTCCCATTCTCTAACATTCCTAATGCCCCCACAGAAAATATCATGCAGTTTAGCTCTTGTATTTTAGTTCATCTTGTGTCAGTTGATCTCCTTAGAAAGATGATCCTTGACTTCTCTTGAGCATGTTTGTGTAAACTAAATTTATAGGCCTGGACTTTTTTCCCATGAAAAGCTTTTATTCTTTTACTTAATAAACATTAATTGAGCATCTATTACATATTAATGGGCTAGGTGCTGGTGATAGATTAACAAGACATAGACCCTTCTTATATTTCAGTGGAATGATAGATAGTTGGGCAAGGAGGCCAACTATTTAAATGCAGGGAAGTTAGGGGGCTTTTGTAATCAGCTGGGTAAGAAGTGATGGTGATATGAACTAAGATAGTGGAAGTAGGAATGGAGGAGAGATGTTTCACTCAAAGATAAGGACTATAGAACTGGATAACTTGGAAGTGATCTTGCTTTCTTTCTCCCTGTCCCATCTGAAATCTCTGGCTTTGCCTTGTGTATAAGTGGTGGTGCCATTTATCAATATAACATGTACATGAAGAGGATCAGATCTTGAGCAGAACATGATGGGTCCAGTTTTGGACCATCCTAGTTTTGAAATGTGTGTAGGGTATCTGGGTAGGGTAACCATATAATTTATCACACAAACTTGAACATTTATGAGAGTGAGTAGGATGTGCTCTTAATAATGAAGACTGGGGCAATAGGTATACACTGGACCTATCTTGGAAGAACCAAGGATGTCAAGAAAAGATCAATAAATATCAAGCCATACAAGCAGAAAGTATAGAGTGAAGACAGCAGTGGGTTAAGTGGAATACTGGAGAAAAATTTTTTTAATTTAAACTCAATTAATTAACATATATATTATTAGTTTCAGAAGTAGAGTTTAGTGATTCATCAGTTGCGTATAACACCCAGTGCTCATTACATCAAGTGCCCTCCTTAATGCCTGTCACCCAGTTATCTCATCTGCCTCCCCTCCAGCAACCCTCAGTTTGTTTCCTATAGTTAAGAGTCTCTTATGGTTTGTCTCCCTCTCTCATACTGTCTTATTTTATTTTTCCCTCCCTTTCCCTTTCCCAAATACATAAATTCATAAATTCCATATGAGTGAAATCAAATAATTGTTCTTTCTCTGAGTTATTTCGCTTACATAATACCCTCTAGTTCCATTCACATCTTTGCAAATGGTGAGATTTCATTCTTTTTGATGTCTCAGTAGTATTCCATTGTGTATATATACACCATGTCTTCTTTTTTTTCATTTTTAAACTTTTTTAAAAAATTCAATTAACATATAATATATTATTAGTTTCAGAGGTAGAGGTCAGTGATTCATCAGTCTTATATAATACCCAGTGCTCATTACATCACATGCCTTCCTTAATGTCCATCACCCAGTTACCCCATCCCTCCATCCCCCTCCCCTCCAGCAACCCTCAGATTGTTTCCTGTGATTAAGAGTCTCTATGGTTTATCTCCCTTTCTGATTTCCTCTTGTTTTATTTTTTCCTCTCTTCCCCTATGATCCTCTGCCTTGTTTCTTAAATTCCACATATCAGTGAGATCATATGATAATTATCTTTCTCTGATTGACTTATTTCGCTTAGCATATACCCTCTTGTTCCATCCATGTCGTTGCAAATGGCAAGATTTCAATTTTTTTGATTGCTGAGTAGTACTCCATTGTGTGTGTGTGTGTGTATGTGTGTGTGTGTGTGTGTGTGTGTGTGTATATATACATACATATGTATGTATATGTATATATACATATACATACATATGTATGTATATATATATATACATATACATACATATGTATGTGTATATATATATATATATATATATATATATATATATATATATATACACATACCACATCTTTATCCATTCATCTGTCGATGGATATCTGGGCTCTTTTCCATTGTGTGGCTATTGTGGACATTGCTGCTATAAACATTGGGGTACATGTGCTCCTTTGAGTCACTATGTTTGTATCCTTGGGATAAATACCAGTAGTGCAATTGCTAGGTCGTAGGGCAGCTCTATTTTTAACTTTTTGAGGAACCTCCATACTGTTTTCCATAGTGGCTGTACCAGTTTGCATTCCCACCAGCAGTGTAAGAGGGCTCCCCTTTCTCCACATCCTCACCAACATCTGTTGATTCCTGAGTTGTTCATTTTAGCCATTCTGACTGGTGTGAGGTCCATCTCATGGTGGATGGACCATCAACTACATTGATTTGTAGTTCCCTGATGCCAAGTGATGTTGAACATTTTTTCATGTGTCTGTTGGCCATTTGGATATCTTCTTTGGAGAAATGTCTGTTCATGTCTTCTGCCCATTTCTTCACTGGATTATTTGTTTTTTTGGGTTTTGAGTTCGATAAGTTCTTTACAGATTTTGGTTACTAGCCCTTTATCTGATAAGACATCTGAAAATATCTTCTCCCATTCTGTCAGTTGTCTTTTGGTTTTGTTGACTATTTCCTTTGCTGTAAAAGGCTATTTATCTTGATGAAGTACCAATAGTTCATTTTTGCTTTTGTTTCCCTTGCCATTGGAGACATGTCTAGCAAGAAATTGCTGTGGCTGAGGTCAAAGAGGTTGCTGCCTGTGTTCTCCCGTATTTTGATGGATTCCTGTCTCACATTTAGGTCTTTCATCCATTTTGAGTTTATTTTTGTGTTTGGTGTAAGAAAATGATCCAGTTTCATTCTTCCACATGTGGCTGTCCAATTTTCCCAACACCACTTTAGTTAAAGAAACTGTCTTTTTTCCATTGGATATTCTTTCCTGCTTTATTGAAGATTAGTTGACTGCAGAGTTGAGGGTCCCTATCTTTGTTCTGTTTTCTATTCCACTGATCAATGTGTTTGTTTTTGTACCTGTACCATACTGTCTTGATGATTACAGCTTTGTAATACAGCTTAAAGTCTGGAACTGTGATGTCACCAGCTTTGATTTTCTTTTTCAACATTCCTTTGGCTAGTCAGGGTCTTTTCTGCTTCCATACAAATTTTAAGATTATTTGTTCCAGCTCTGTGAAAAAAGTTGGTCGTATTTTGATAGGGATTGCATTGAATGTATAGATTGCTTTGGGTGTCCTGGAGAAATTTTTAAGAGGGGGGAAAATGTGACCATTGAGACAGGAAGGAAACCTGGAGCTAGTGGTTTCACAGAATCCCAGGGAATAATCATTTTATTTTCTCTTGTCTTTTGTTTGGGAGTAGAGTCCCTTTGAGGGATTCATCATCATATAATGATTATCTGCAGGGAAAGGTCATATACTTTTAAAAAAGGGGTTTTACCTTTTATTGGAATACTAATTTGAATGACTTCTTATGCATTATGATATAAAACTCTTAAGTTTTATTAAGCACTTTTGTTTTGCAATCATTTGACCAAAATCTGCTAATTCACATCCAATTTAAATCTAGGTGTCATTTTATGTTTATTTTATTTATATTTATTTATTTTATCCTAAGATTATGAGTTTTAGTCAACTATAGTGAGTATAAAGTAAACTTCTACATCAAGAGATAGAATACATTTATTCTATAATACTGAAAATCATAAATAGCACTAATTTTCCTTCTTTAGAAAAAAGGATTCTTCAGGAAGTCAACAAAAAAACAGAACAAATGAATATTTTGCATTCTTAGTGGGTTATGGTTGGCTATTTTCCCCCTAATATTGTATTATGAAAAATTTCAAACATACAAAGAATTGAAAGAATTATGCCTGCTAGCTCTAATTAATGTATTGCTGTATTTGCTTTATCACACATCTGTCCATCTGTTTGTCCCTCTAGTCATTCATCAGTCCATCTTATTTATTTATTTGTTTAATTGTGATGCCTTTCAAGTAAGTTGATTGGCTGTTTTCCTAAGCAGTATTAGCTTTGTTTTTTTTGTGTGTGTGTGTGGGTGTTGTAATTAAATTGTTAACCCGTTTTGTGCAGATGTTTTCAGCTGACCATTTTTCCTGTTTCTAGAAACATGAAGTTCCCAATAATAGCTGTCAAATTTAGGACATTGAGAAAAAGAGTCTGGTAAATAGTGTTAAGTCTGATTAGTGTCCCCTCTCTCAATAGATTTATAATCCAGACACTTACAGGTTTTAAAGTTATGAAAAATAATTTCCATTGGTCTTTTAACATTATTATTTTTTGGTATTCTAAATAAATCCTTATTCATACTCATATTATATTGTTTTCAGAGTGGAAAGATCTACAGACCAAGTCATCAAGCCAGTCAATGTGGGAGCACTATCAAAGTGGGTTGGGAAGATACCCCCAGATGTTTTACAAGACATGGCAGTGATCGCACCCATGCTTGCCAAACTTGGATATGACCCATATGCCAATCCACCTAACTATGGAAAACCTGATCCCAAAATCCTTGAAAACACTAGAAGGGTAAGTGAGATTTTTAAAGTGAATTGAGAAAACTGGATATGGAATTTGGGTCCTGAAGTTTTTTCTTATTTTGCTTCTTGTTTTTTATGATCAGAAATTTAAGTTTGAAAAAGTCTGTTTGTAGAATGCTTTATCATGAGAACACTTCCACTGCATTTTAAGGGTAACTGTGACTCTTCCAGGAATTATGGGGACAATTCTTAAATGTCCTTTGTCCAATTTCTAGAAATGGTGCTTATTGTTGGGGAGATTTATTCTCATAGCTGATTACCACAAATTTGCTGGAAAAACCAGAATTATTAATGACCTCACTTCTAGGGTTTTTTTTTTTTTTTCCTTTAGAAGCTAATAGCTACTTTACTTTTAAACCTTTGTTTAAATAGGGCATGATTTCTTGATACTTGAAAACTGAACGTAGGCTACATCATAAGAATTATTAAACAGGTGTAATAAGTTACCTTTTGATTGAAAGTTGCTATGAAAGTGTAATTACAGCTTTTTAAAAAATAAATTATGCTCACATCTTTATAAAATGTTGTTTCAGAGAAGCTAAAAACTCAAAGAGCCAATCTGAATATGTACCTTTGTTGTATAATTTATTTCAAATCAGAATTTTCTTTTTTTATTATTGTAAAATATACATAACATTAAATTTAGCATTTTTACAATTTATAAGTATAGAGTTCAGTGGTATTAAGTACATTCACTTGTCGTGAACTTCCACCACCATCCAACTCCAAAACTTTTTCGTCTTTCTAAACTGAGACTACATACTCATTATCCTTTCCCCTCCTTCCAGCCCCTAGCAACCACAATTCTACCCTCTGTCTCTACACGCATTCTTTTCTAAAACTGCAGTTTAAACAACACAACTATGTTAGCATTAAAATTCCTTGCTTTTCTCAGGTATTCTCTTGCTTATGTTAGTGTCCTTCTCTCCCTACAACCTTATATCATCTCTTTATTCTGTCTTTATTTTGATAGCTTTAATTGACAAACACATTTATGTTTCATGAGGTTATTTCCATGTGGATTTTTTTCTCTTAGGTATTATGTACTTTAATTTCCCTTTTTCAGTTCATTAGTGGCTATATATAGGAAGAGCTAACTTCTTCTAAACCATCATTTATATAGCTAGTTTTTTTGTTTTTTAAATAACCTTTATTCTCTTTACAATTTCATATATACAGACATTTTATTATAAAAATATAAGCTTGGGGGTGCCTGGGTGGCACAGCGGTTAAGCGTCTGCCTTCGGCTCAGGGCGTGATCCTGGCATTATGGGATCGAGCCCCACATCAGGCTCCTCCACTATGAGCCTGCTTCTTCCTTTCCCACTCCCCCTGCTTGTGTTCCCTCTCTCACTGGCTGTCTCTATCTCTGTCAAATAAATAAATAAAATCTTTAAAAAAAAAAATAAGCTTGGTATATATAACTTACAAAATTAAAAAGATAGAAGAAAATTGACCTCTGTTACCAACCATACACATACCATTTTAATATTTCAGTGGATTTCCCTTCCTTCTCTGTATATCGTTAAACAAAGGTAAGATTGCATTGTTTTATAATCTTACTTTTGCTCACACACACAATTTTGTATCCAGTCCTTTCCTTGTAATAGTCACAAGCGTGTTGCTTTTTTTTTTTTTTTTTTGATATTATTTATTTGACAGAGAGAGAGAGGCAGATGGAGAAGCAGATTCCCCACTGAGCAGGAAGCCCAGTGCAGGACTCGATCCCAGGACCCTGGGATCATGACCCAAGCTGAAGGCAGACACTTAACTGAGCCACCCTGGTGCCCCCCCAGCATGCTGCTTTTTAAACATGATTTTTCATGGTTACATAATATATTATGAGCCACCTCAAGTCCTTTCTGAAACACAGCAGGTCAGTAAATGAATGAACAAGTAAAATATATTTCCCTAGTATATGTTCTATAATTCATTTTATCATTTTCCTTTTGTTGCTTACAGTTTTGTGTTCGACAGATTACACTACAATGAACATCTTTGCACAAGATACATTTTAGTTTCTTTTTTTTAGTTCAGACTAATGAAAGTAGAATTAAACCAGGTCCAAGTATCTGAAACTTTTTAAGTTGCTTGATATATGTTGATAATTTCTTTTTAATCATTGGAACTATCTGTATAATAGGTCATTTTATTTTTTATTTTTGCTAATTTTAATAGGTTTCATTGATTAATATAATTGAACATTTCACAGTTATTACCTATATGCATATATTCTTTTATGAACCATCTCTGAAGTTTTTAAAAAAGTTTACATTCTGCTAAAGATGAAGTACACATCAGTCTAACATCCTTTATCATAGTCCTTGATAATCTCTTGGTAATTGGTAATTCATAGCTTTCTCCTTTGTACAGTAGTGAAATGTTTTTTATAAACCGGAAACCTGTACAAATGATATTTCAAGGTTTTCCAGGCAGTAGTAGTTTTCCTACATGCAAGTTGACTGGCTAGATTATTCTTGGCCTGCTTGAGTGGTAGGTTGGGAAGAATGCTGTGGTTTGAATCCATGTGACTAGAGAATTTGTTTCATACACACTTGTGGCTTTTTAGAGGGTTTCAGAATGCACACTGGGGGGAAAAAGCCCTTTTCTCCCATCTCTCTTTCTGAAGTCACAAATAATTTTGAGGGAAAAAAAGATAAAGTGTGAACTATAATTGCATTTTTTAGCACTTCATAATAATACATACAAGCTGACATTCTTGTTTTGTGGGGTTGGGTTTCATAGCCCTTCTTGTAATCCAACTCGTATGTTTTTTCAAAGCTTCTTTGCTTGCAAAAACTCAGATGCTAATATACCCAGCATTGGTGATCGTGAAGTTTCATAAAGTAACATTTAAAAAGTGATGTTTGACTGTCAAGTGTGATCTGAGAATGGGTCCAGAGAAAGAAGGTGGCTAGGGAGATTATTCCCTTTATTTATGGGATGGGAGTGGGAAGAAATTCACATTTTGACTGGGAATCTAGAATCCAAAGCTCCAGGCCTAAAAGTGCTGGTTTTCATATAATTCTGGGTAGTCTAGAAGTATTGGTGTCTGAGTCAACTATTTTGGGGACATATTGCCCAATTTTGAATAGAAAATCATGTGCTTGATGGTTGCTGTGACTCAGATGGTAAATTGGAAATTAAATGCTAACATATTCCTTACTCTTTCCCATCATAGTCTCTAATCCCCAAATTGTGGCACATTTAAGTAGATAGTGCCCGCTCGGTTGCAGCCTTAGCCTTCCACTCTCCCATAGGTTTTTAATCTTTTTAGATTTACAAATCTAATTGAGAATCTGATGAAATATATGGATCCCTACCTTAGAAATACAGACACAGAGATGCACAGAATTTTACCCACAATTTCAGGGAATTCATAGATGTCCCTGAAGCCTCTCAGTTAAGGACTTCTGTTTTCTAGTCTCCTTGATCAAGCTCATCCACTCATGTGGCTTTGATTACAGCCTATTTGCTGATGATCATAAATCTGTATCTCCCAGTGGGTTTCTTTTTTTTTTTTTTTATGTATTATGTTAGTCACCATACAGTACATCCCTAGTTTTTGATGTAAAGTTCCATGATTCATTACTTGCGTATAACACCCAGTGCACCATGCAATACGTGCCCTCCTTAATACCCATCACCAGCCTATCCCATTCCCCCACCCCCCTCCCTCGGGTTTCTCTCCTAAGCCCCAGGTTCCTAATTTCCAACTGCCTTTTGTATGTCTCCACCTACATGCTCACAAGGACTTCAAACTCAGTGACAAAATAGAACTTATTTTCCGAATTTATTCCATGGTAGGCAGAAGCTTGATGGAATTGTTCACTAAACTGAGCAGGAATCTAGAGTAGGGATGGGATGGGCTAGCTCATCTATACTTGAAGCGTCTATGAGCCACTGAGCAGATGGGAGGAGCAGCGTCCTCAGGGCACATGAGTCAAGCCAGGAAACAGTTTAAAGACCTGGTTACTAAACCTGAAGAGAGCTGAAAAGCAGATCAAAGTATGAATAGAATATGCTTTTGAAAACCTGAATAGACAGCACTAATAAAGAGCAAGTAGTCAAATGGAAAAGCAGGTATCAGAAGGGTTCTTCAGCAGGCTGCAGAACCCACCGTAGCAAGCAAGAAGGAACTTGATATAAGGCATAGGAAGTATTGGTAGAAGTGTTAGATATTGTTGATTGCCTGTTCCATCTTTTCCTGTTAGTAGGAACTATCTCTTAAAAAATAAACTAAAAATTCCTGGTATTAATTTTTCTAAACTTTCTCACAGGTGGGATAAGCATGTGGCCAGTTTTTATCTAGGCAGTGCTATATAAGGAGATGTCTGCTAGGGTTTTCTGGGAGACATTTAACTTTCTGAGAAAATAAAGAATTGTATGAAGAGAGCTTCTCTTTCCCTTCCTGCTTTTGAACACTGCTGTGGAAGAACTTCGCGTGTGGCTCTGCTGTAGCCACCTTGAGATCGTAAGAGAAGATACCACTGATACTCTGAAAATGATAGAAGGAAGACAAAGAAGGAGCCTGGGACCCTTGATTTCTGAGCTCCTGAGCCTAGCTCAGGACTGACCATATGTATTTGAACTACTTTTAACCAATTATTCTGTAATTGTATCTTAACTGCTAGTGGAGTCCTATTCCTGAGTGTGTGGAGGAAACAAAGCCAACCCAGTGAGGCAAGCAGAGCGAGTCCAAGAAAGAGTCTGGCACTGTTTGAAGTCCTGGTTGTCTGTGAATATCATCTTCAACTCTGCTCTTGCCACAGTTATGTGAGACATCGTCGTTCACATCCAGGAAAAATCCCCCCTTGGACTCCTTGACTTTAATTGGGCTTGTGGGCCATAGTAGGAATCTTCCAACTAATACTGTTCTTGGTGAATTTGAAGGATGATAAATCTTCAGCTATTCCTCATATCCTTGATTTCTTGTACTCAAATTTTGGCTGTTTTAGTTAAGGGAATACTTACATTCTCTTAAAATTTTCATAGACCTTCAAAGCAACAACTGTAGAATTAAATTCAATTCCTTCTTCCAGGTTTTTTCCCCCCAAGTATTTTGCCTTGATTTTGAAAACAGGCAGAATTGTTTCCTTTGGGCATTTTATGAAGAATATATGAGGAGGTTCAGAGTAGTACATTTTACCATCTCTCAGAATACCTCAGTCTGTACTTAGATATATCATTTTAAGACTTAAATTATTAAACAGGTAATTACTAAAAAATTGCTCTAGGCATAACACCTAGTTGCTTCAGAAGAAGCAAAGACTGGGTTTGTATACAGGAAGATGTGGGTAATTAGAAAAGATATGACATAGAAATAATAAGGTAATGATAAGATGACAGAAAATTTTCTACTGTGTTTTAAAAGCGTAAAAACCGGTTTTAGAAACTCAGGAATTTGTCCACTGGGTCATTCTCAAAATCCAAGACTACCCCAAGGGAATATCCACCAGATTGTGCCCTTTGACTCATCATTCTGAGTCAAGTCTTTGTTTCATCTTCTCTGTCACCATTCTGGCACAGTCATTCACAAATGTGTCTCGATAACTTGTGTTTTCTGCCAGAAATGCTTTTGGGGGTAATGAATTTCATGTATTTGTATTTGCGTAAAGCGAGTCTTCTTCTTCGTCTTTTACTTACCTAATCAAATGTCAAAGGAACCCCTTCGTTATGTGTACAAGCCACATATTCCTTACTTGTGTCATTCCTGATTTAATACATTTAAATTATCTTTAACAACAGTTGCCTTCAGATGTGATCCTATCTGAAGGCCTATGGGGAATCTAGTCTCTAAAAAGAAGCAGGTTCCATAGTTCCTCTTATCTTTCTCTTTCTGCTTTCATTAGTGAGACCATCTTTTGAAGAAGAGAGAACACTTGAAGAAGCTAAGAGGTTTGGTTGGGTAGCTATTTACAGTTTCCCTTAGAATTCTAAAGAGAGAAATCAATTCTCACCTATCCTAAACATTTAGATATAATATACTAAACAATAATACCCAACTCTTAGAAAATTCATGTCTATAATGGGAATATAATAAACCAGAATAATCAGAAGTAATTTTACACCCCATGCTCTTATTCAAGGGAAAATAAGGGAGAAGATATTTCTAGGTTAACTTAGTATCAGATTACCAGTGTCTGAAATAGCTTTTTCCAATTACCTTTTAAAAATTCCATAAATGAAATGAAATGAAATGAAATGAAAAAGTTCCATAAAGGGGAGCCTCGGTGACTCAGTCAGTTAAGGGTCCAACTCTTGATTTTGGCTCAGGTCATAGGATTGAGCCCTGCATTGGGCTCCACGCTCAGTGTGGAGTCTGCTTGAGATTCTCTGTTTCCCTCTGCCCCTGCCCCACACTTGCACACACGATCTCTTTCTCTTTCTCTCTCTCACAAAATAAATAAATAAAATCTTTTTAAAAAATTCCATAAAGATATTTTAATAAAGAGAAACATCACTGTAAAACAAAGATACGAAAAAGCTTTATGCTAAAGAATGGGCAAGTTTTCTAATAAGTTTATCATTGATTACATTGAGACCACATTCATGTCACTTTCTTAAACCCAAGTTTACCAGTGGACACAAAGAAGCCATAATAAGGCTTGGACTCACCTTTACTATCCATTTCCAACTCCAGATTGGAAGGGTTGCCCTGACTAGAAAATCAGGAAGTTAGAGTTATTAGCTGGTCTGCTAAACATCCTAACCCTATCATCTCCCCTCTTTCTATAGTTACTCTGTCTTTCTGTATCCACTGTCAGGTCACAGCTCCAGGTAAACAGCATTTCTGGAGTTTAAGGAGCATGTGATAAAGGGTAGAATTGATGCTACAAAAAAATCAGATGAATGACATAGCGCACTTGGAGTGCTTTTCTAGAATGCACAGTGAAAGCACAGCGATGAAAATGATAGGTAAAAGGAAAGTATCCATACACAAGAGAGAAAAATTTAACCAATGAATAATAGAAATCTCTAAAGGAAAAAATCAGAAGAAATAGAACAGAAGCATTAATCAAATTGACATTGTAGGAAAGTTCCTAAGGCTGAAAATGACCTGAAGAGAAACAAGATAAAATGAACTTGTGGGACTTCATCAAGATAAAAAGCTTCTGCACAGCCAAGGAAACAGTCAAAAAAACTAAGAGGCAGTCCACAGAATGGGAGAAGATATTTGCAAATGATACTACAGATAAAAGACTGGTATCCAAGATCTACAAAGAACTTCTCAAACTCAATACGCGAGAAACAAATAAACAAATCAAAAAATGGGCAGAAGATATGAACAGATACTTTTCCAATGATGACGTGCAAATGGCTAACAGACACATGAAAAAATGTTCAAAATCATTAGCCATCAGGGAAATTCAAATCAAAACCACACTAAGATACCACCTTACACCAGTTAGAATGGCAAAAATTGACAAGGCAAGAAACAATTGCTGGAGAGGATGTGGAGAAAGGGGATCCCTCCTACATTGTTGGTGGAATGCAAATTGGTACAGCCACTCTGGAAAACAGTGTGGAGGTCCCTTAAAAAGTTAAAAATTGAGCTACCCTATGATCCAGCCATTGCACTACTGGGTATTTACCCCAAAGATACAGACGTAATGAAGAGAAGGGCCGTATGCACCCCAATGTTCATAGCAGCATTGTCCACAATAGCTAAATCGTGGAAGGAGCCAAGATGCCCTTCAACAGATGACTAAATAAAGAAGTTGTGGTCCATAGATACAATGGAATATTACTCAGCTATCAGAAAGAACGAGTTCTCAACATTTGCTGCAACATGGACGGCACTGGAGGAGATAATGCTGAGAGAAATAAGTCAAGCAGAGAAAGACAATTATCGTATGGTTTCTCTCATCTATGGAACATAAGAACTAGGAAGATCGGTAGGGGAAGAAAGGGATAAAGAAAGGGGGGGTAATCAGAAGGGGGAATGAAGCATGAGAGACTATGGACTCTGAGAAACAAACTGAGGGCTTCAGAGGGGAGGGGGGTGGGGGAATGGGATAGACTGCTGATGGGTAGTAGGGAGGGCACGTATTGCATGGTGCACTGGGTGTTAGACGCAACTAATGAATCATCGAACTTTACATCAAAAACCAAGGATGTACTGTATGGTGACTAACATAATATAATTAAAAAACATTTAAAAAAGGGGGAGGAATAATAAAAAAATAAATTAAAAATAAATAAATAACTCAAAAGAATAAAAAAGGCAAAGTATCAATCTAATAAAACTGGAATTAACAACACACACACAAAAAAGAATAAAAAGGGCTTACTATTTTCTAAAGAACATATGGGGGAAAAAATGTCTGTACTATATTTTGGTGGTATTTAAAAAATTTCAAAGATCCTGGGGGGAAAAACCTGCATATAATGAAGCAGAAAACAATGGGTTACCTACCAAAAAATGAAAATGACACTGGTGGCAGAATTAATCTTTTGCAATACTGGATGTTTGGGGAAAAAATGGAGCAGCGGTTCTTAACCTACATTTACTTTATTGTGTCTTTGAATTCCCTGAAATAGTACAAACTTACGTGTGTTGATGCAAGTTTATTTTCCTGGAAATAGAATCTATATCTTTCATCATATTTTCAAGTGAAACAAAGAATCATAATGGAGCAATATCCACAAGCACCTTTTATTGTAAAATAATTTAAAACCTGGAGAAAAGTTGCAAGAGTAACACAGAGGACTCCTGTGTTTTCTCAGATTCACTAATCTTTAACTTTTGGCCATAAGTATGTCCTTCACCAACTCCCCCCGCCCTTCTTCTCTCCCTCTCTCTCTGTTTGTGTATAAAATATATATTTACCAGGTTTACTTTTGTCTTACCATTCTCTCATTTTACACTAACACCCATATATACACTATATTTTATTTGTTACTTAATCATTTATAATTTGAGAATTGGTTGTATACATCATGCCCCTTTGCTTTTAATATTTCTTAAAAATGAGAATATTATCAGTGCAGTTTATCAAATTCAGATAACTTCACATTGACAGAATGCTTTTATCTAATTTATAGTCTGTATTTCAGTGTTGTCAGTTGTCTCAATAATGTACTCTCTAGATTCTTCCCCCACCAGTACAGGTTTCAGTCTCAGATAACATATTGTATTTAGTTTCATGTTGTTTCCGTTTCCTTTAATCTTTAACATTTCCTCATATGTTGTTCTGTCTGTCAAGACATTGACATTTTTGAAGAATTTGGGCAAGTTATTTTATACAGTGCTCCTCATTGTGGGTTTGTTTGATGTTGCCTTATGGTTAAATCAGATGGCGCATTCCCAGCAGGATACTCGATATATGGTATTGTTTCATTCTTAAGGAATCACATCTGGAGGCACACGATATCCATCTGTTCCTCCTTGGTGATGTTAATTTTTCTGTTTAAAAAGGTGTTTTTCCAGTGTCTCCACTCCGTATTTATTATTTTCTCCCTTTCATTCAAAGTAACTTTGCACTTTAAGACGGTACAGATATCAGGGTGCCTGAGTGACTCAGTCGGTTAAGTGTCTTAGGCTTCATTTCCACTGGGGTCATGATCTCAAGGTCCTGGGATCGAGCCCTGCATCCGTCTCTGCCCTCAGCGTGGCGTCTGCTTGATATTCTCTCTCTCCCTCTGCCCCTCTCCTGCTTGCATGAGGGAGAGAGAGAGAGAGAGAAATAAGTAAGTAAATAAAATCTCTTTTTTTTAAAAGATTTTATTTATTTATTTGACAGAGAGAGCACAAGCAGGGGAAGTGGCAGAGGGAAAAGCAGGCTCCCCACTGAGCAGTGAGCCTGATGTGGGGCTCTATCCCAGGACCTGGGACCGTGACCTGAGCCAAAGGCAGACACTTAACCGACTGAGCCACCAAGTACCCCAATAAATAAAATATTTTTTAAAAAAGGTTGTGCAAATATCTTGCTTTTCATTAGACTTTACACCTTAGATTTAGCATCCATTGATGATTTTTGCTCACAGCAGTCTTTATTATGATAGTCACGAGATGCTAGTTTGTGCAACCCTACTACTCTCTCCATTTTATAGGAGAATTATCAGTGTCACAGAATTCTGCACGGAATTGTCTTTGTTGTGGTAGTGACAGGAAGCAGATGGCACACTTGAAAGAGTTTAGCTGACAAGATTTTATTGAAGGATTGATTTATTGAAATGTGGCCATGGTTAAGAAATCAACAAGAAATGATGAAGTGCCAGTAACTGGCAACAAAGAGAAGGCATTACCATCCTTAGGCCTGCAGAGGCCTTGTCGCTTGCCAGTCTGGTGAAAACCGGGAGGAACTACACATGGGTGCTCTGACTGTCGAGGAAAGCGGCCACTGACAGACAGAGGCAAGGTCGGTGTTTTGTCTGCAGTGATGGGTGATGGATTTGCCCACTTCTCCCTAAAGTTATCAAAGTTTGCTTTATTTTGAGGCAACTTTATTGAGAGCTTACAGATTTAGAATCATTACTGTTTCCTGCCAAATAGAGTACTTTATCATAATCTAAAGATTCTATCACTAAAAATGCTTTTCGTCTTACAGTAGGGTTGCCAGATAAAATACAGGATACCCGATTAAATTTGTATTTCAGATAAACAACACATAATCTTTAGTGTACGTATGTTCTAAATATATTAAAAATTATTCATTGTTTATCTGAAATGCAAATTTGACTTACATAGTCCTGGGTTTTCTTTATTTCCACTAACTTTAGCAACCCTATCTTTAAAAAGACTAATTTTTTTACAAATAATATAGCTACTCTTCTTTTTGTTGTAATTCCCTAGTATGTCTTTTTCTATTTTGTAAATTTCAACGTTTCTAAGTCTTTATGTTTTAATGGTTTCTTAGCCAGTAGCTGAAATTGTATTTAATCTAATCTGGCCTATGTATATTTTCAAGCAAGTTTTTTGTTGTTGGTGGTGGTGGTTTCTTTTTTCCTTCCTTCCCTCCTTCCTTCCTTCCTTCCTTCCTTCCTTCCTTCCTTCCTTCCTTCCTTCCTTCCTTTTCTATTTTTAAAATTTAAATCAATTAATTAACATATAATGTTTTACTGGTTTCAGGAGTACAGGTCTGTGATTCATTAGTTTTATATAATACCCAGTGCTCATTACATCACATGCCCTCCTTAATGTCCATCACCCAGTTATACCCATCCCTCCACCCCACCCACCAGCAACCCTCAGTTTTTTTCCTAGAGTTAAGAGTCTCTTATGGTTTGTCTTCCTCTCTGGTTTCATCTTGTTTTATTTTTTCCTCTCTTCCCCTATAGTCCTCTGTTTTGTTTCTTAAATTCCACATATCAGTGAAATCATATGATTATTATCTTTCTCTGATTGACTTACTTCTCTTAGCATAATACCCTCTAGTTCCATCCACATCATTGCAAATGGCAAGATTTCATTTTTTGATGTCTGCGTAATATTCCATATTCATCTGTCGATGGATGCCTGGGATCCTTCCATAGTTCGACGGTTGTGGCCATTGCTGCTATATATAAACATTGGGGTGCAGGTGCCCCTTTGGATCACTACATTTGCATCTTCGGGGTAAATACCCAGTAGTGCAATTGCTGAGTCCTAGGGTAGCTCTATTTTTTACTTTTTGAGGAACCTCCATACTGTTTTCCAGAGTAGCTGCACCAGCTTGCATTCCCACCAGCAGTGTAAGAGGGTTCCCCTTTTTTCTGCATCCTTGACAACATCTGTCATTTCCTGATGTGTTCATTTTAGCCATTCTGACTGGTGTGGGGTGGCATCTCTTTGTGGTTTTGATTTGTAGTTCCCTGATGCCAACTGATGTTGAGCATTTTTTCATGTGTCTGTTGGCCGTTTGGATGTCCTCTTTGGAGAAATGTCTGTTCATGTCTTCTGCCCATTTCTTCACTGGATTATTTGTTCTTTGGGCATTGAATTTGATAAGTTCTTTTTAGATTTTGGATACTAGCCCTTTATCTGATAAGACATCTGAAAATATCTTCTCCCATTCTGTCAGTTGTCTTTTGGTTTTGTTGACTATTTCCTTTGCTGTAAAAGGCTATTTATCTTGATGAAGTCCCAATAGTTCATTTTTGCTTTTGTTTCCCTTGCCATTGGAGACACGTCTAGCAAGAAATTGCTGCAGCTGAGGTCAAAGAGGTTGCTGCCTGTGTTCTCCCGTATTTTGATGGATTCCTGTCTCACATTTAGGTCTTTCATCCATTTTGAGTTTATTTTTGTGTTTGGTGTAAGAAAATGATCCAGTTTCATTCTTCCACATGTGGCTGTCCAATTTTCCCAACACCACTTTAGTTAAAGAAACTGTCTTTTTTCCATTGGATATTCTTTCCTGCTTTATTGAAGATTAGTTGACTGCAGAGTTGAGGGTCCCTATCTTTGTTCTGTTTTCTATTCCACTGATCAATGTGTTTGATTTTGTACCTGTACCATACTGTCTTGATGATTACAGCTTTGTAATACAGCTTAAAGTCTGGAACTGTGATGCCACCAGCTTTGATTTTCTTTTTCAACATTCCTTTGGCTAGTCAGGGTCTTTTCTGCTTCCATACAAATTTTAAGATTATTTGTTCCAGCTCTGTGAAAAAAGTTCGTCGTATTTTGATAGGGATTGCATTGAATGTGTAGATTGCTCTAGGTAGTAGCATAGACATTTTAACAGTATTTGTTCTTCCAATCCATGACCATGAAGTGTTTTTCCATTTCTTTGTGTCTTCCTCAATTTCTTTCATGAGTATTCTATAGTTTTCTGAGTATAGATCCTTTGCCTCTGGTTAGATTTATTATTAGATATCTTACGGTTTTGGGTGCAATTGTAAATGAGATCAACTCCTTAATTTCTCTTTCTTCTGTCTCATTGTCAGTGTATAAAATGCAACTGATTTCTGTGCATTGATTTTATATCCTGCCACTTGGCTGAATTCCTGTATGAGTTCTAGCATATTGGGGGTAGAGTCTTTTGGGTTTTCCACGTAGAGTATCATGTCATCTGCAAAGAGTGAGAATTTGACTTCTTCTTTGCCAAATTGGCTGCCTTTTATTTTTTTGTTGTTGTTGTCTGATTGCTGAGGCTAGGACTTCTAGTACTATGTTAAACAGCAGTGGTGATAGTGGACGTCCCTGCCCTGTTCCTGACCTTAGGGGAAAAGCTCTCAGTTTTTCCCCATTGAGAATGATATTTGCTATGCATTTTTTGTAGATGGCTTTTTTGAAATTGCGGTATATTCCCTCTATCCCTACACTGTGAAGAGTTTTAATCAAAATAGGATGCTGTACTTTGTCAAATACTTTTTCTGCACCTATTGAGAGGATCATATGGTTCTTGTCCTTTTTTATTATTTATGTAGTGTATCACATTGATTGATTTGCAGATGTTGAGCAACCTTGCATCCCGGGAATAAATCTTACTTGGTCATAGTGAATAATCCCTTTAATGTACTCTTGGATCCTATTGGCTAGTATTTTGGTGAGGATTTTGGGATATTGGTCGGTAATTCTCCTTTTTAATGGGGTTTTTGTCTGGTTTTGGGGTCAAGGTAATGCTGGCCTCATAGAATGAGTTTGGAAGTTTTCCTTCCATTTCTATTTTTGAAACAGCTTCAGAAAAATAGGTATTAATTCTTCTTTAAACATTTGGTAGAATTCCCCTGGGAAGCCATCTGGTCCTAGGCTCTTGTTTCTTAGGAGATTTTTGATTACTGCTTCAATTTCTTTGCTGATTATGGGTCTGTTCAGGTTTTCTATTTCTTCCTGTTTCAGTTTGGGTAGTTTATACATCTCTAGGAATGCATCCATTTCTTCCATATTGCCTCATTTGTTGGCATATAGTTGCTCATAATATGTTCTTATAATTGTTTGTATTTTTTCAATGTTGGTTGTGATCTGTCTGCTTTCATTCATCATTTTATTTATTTGGGTCCTTTCTCTTCTCTTTTTGATAAGTCTGGCCAGGGGTTTATCAGTCTTATTAATTCTTTCAAAGAACCAGCTCCTAGTTTCATTGATCTGTTCTACTGTTCTTTTGGTTTCTAGTTCATTGATTTCTACTCTAATCTTTGTTATTTCTCTTCTCCTGCTGAGTTTAGGCTTTATTCACTGTTCTTTCTCCAGCTCCTTTAGGTGTAAGGTTAAGTTGTGTATTTGAGACCTTCTTGTTTCCTGAGAAAGTCTCGTATTGCTGTGTACTTCCCTGTTAGGACTGCCTTCACTGCATCCCAAAGATTTTGAACAGTTGTGTTTTTATTTTCATTTGTTTCCATGAATTTTTTAAATTATTCTTTAATTTCCTGGTTAACCCATTTATTCTTTAGTAGGATGCTCTTTAGCCTCCATGTATTTGAGTTCTTTCCAAATTTCCTCTTATGATTGAGTTCCAGTTTCAAAGCCTATGGTCTGAAAATATGCAGGGAATGATCCCAGTCTCTTGGTACTGGTTGAGACCTGATTTGTGACCCAGTGTGTGATCTATTCTGGAGAATGTTCAGTGTGCACTTGAGAAGAAAGTGTATTCTTTTGCCTTAGGATGGAATGTTCTGAATATATCTGTGAAGTCCATTTGGTCTTGTGTGTCATTCAAAGCCCTATATTCTTATTGATCTTCTGCTTAGGTGTTCTGTCTGTTGCAATGAGGGGGTGCTAAAGTCCCCTACTATTACTGTATTATTATCGATGTGCTTCTTTGATTTTGTTATTAATTGGCTGATATAATTGGCTGCTCTCATGTTAGGGGCATAAATATTTACAATTGTTAGATCTTCTTGTTGGATAGACCCTTTAATTATGATATAGTTTCCTTCCTTATCTCTTATTACAGTCTTTGGTTTAAAATCTAATTTCGGGGAACCTGGGTGGCTTAGTCATTAAGCACCTGCCTTCGGCTCAGGGCGTGATCCCAGGGTCCTGGGATCGAGCCCTGCATCAGGCTCCCTGCTCTTCTGCGAGCCTGTTTCTTCCTCTCCCACTCCTCCTGCTTGTGTTCACTCTCTCACTGGCTGTCTCTTTCTCTGTCAAATAAATAAATAAAATCTTTAAAAAAATAAAAATAAAGTAAAATCTAATTTGTCTGATATAAGGATTGCCACCCTAGCTTTCTTTTTATGGGCATTACCATGATAAATAGTTTTCCACCCCTTCACTTTAAATCTGGGGGTGTCTTTGGGTCTAAAATGAGTCTCTTGCAGACAGTATATTGATGGGTCTTGCTTTTTTATCTAATCTGATATACTGTGTGTTTGATTGGGGCATTTAGCCCATTTACAGTCAGAGTAACTATTGAAATATACGAATTTAGTGCCATTGTATTGCATGTAAAGTGGTTGTTACTGTATATTGTCTCTGTTCCTTTCTGGTCTGTGTTACTTTTGGGCTCTCTCTTTGCTTAGAGGATCCCTTTTGATATTTCTTGTAGGGTTGATTTGGTGATCACAAATTCTTTTAGTTTCTGTTTGTCCTAGAAACTTTTTATCACTCCTGTTTTGAATGACATCCTAGCTGGATAAAGTATTCTTGGCACATATTTTTCTCATTTTCTTTCTGGCCTACAGGTCTCTGTGGATAGGTCTGCTGCCAATCTAATGTTTCTACGTTTGTAGGTTACAGACCTCTAGTCCCAAGCTGCTTTCAGGATTTTCTTTGTCTCTGAGATTTATAAATTTCACTATTACATGTCGGGGTGTTGACCTATTTTTAATTGATTTTGAGGGGGGCTTTCTGTGCCTCCTGGATTTTTGAGGCCTGTTTCCTTCACCAGGTTAGGGAAGTCCTCCTATAATTTTCTCCAATATACCTTCTGCCCCTCTTTCTCTTTCCTCTTCTTCTGGGATCCCAATTATTCTAACGTTGTTTCATTTTATGGTATCACTTATCTCTGGAATTCTCCCCTTGTGATCCAGTTGTTGTTTATCTCTTTTTCTCAGTTTTTTTTTAATTCTCCATCATTTGGTCTTCTGTATCAGTAATTCTCTCTCCTGCCTCATTTACCCTAGCAGTTAGAGCCTCTATTTTTTAGTCCATCTCATTAATAGTCTTTTTGACTTTAACCTGGTTAGTTTTTAGTTCTTTTATTTCTCCAGAAGGGAATTCTCTAGTGTCTTCTATGCTTTTTTCAATCCCAGCTAGTCTTTAAAATTATTATTCTGAACTCTAGTTCCAACATCTTACTTATGTCCATACTGATTAGGTCCCTGGCAGTCAGTACTGCCTCTTGGTCTCTTTTTTGAGGTGAATTTTTCCATCTTGTCATTCTGTCCAGAGAAGAATAGATGAATGAGAGAACAAAATACTAAAATGGCAACAGTGAACCCACAAAAATATATACTAAACAAATCAGAAGAGACCCTAAACCGGGTGGAAAAAAAGAGAATGTAATCAGACAGGTGGGTAGAGTAGAGCAATCATACACTGGATTCTGTGTGGTTTTTGGTCTGTTTTTTAGAAAACTTGATCCCAAAATTGTAAAGAACAACTGACTTATATATGTACAAAAATAAAATTAAATACAATGAAAGGATAGAATGTAACTGTAAAAATGGAAATTAAAAGACAAGAAAGAGGAGAAAAAAAAAAACCAACAACCAAAAAGTGGAAGGAATATAAATAGGTGAACAGAACAGAGCAATATACTATCCCCTGCGTGTATTTTGGTCAGTTTCTTAGAATAAACTCCATCTCAAAATTGTAAAGAAAGAAAAACTTGTAAATACAAAAATAAAATTAAATACATTGAAAGGATAGAATGTAACTGTAAAGATGAAAATTTAAAAAGACTTTAACAAAAAAAAAAAAAAAAAGGAAGAAGAAAAAAACCAACAAAGAGAATACGATCAGACAGGTGGCTAGAACAGAGCCGTACACTAGATTTTAGGTGTATTTTGGTCTATTAGAAGAAACTGCATCCTAAAATTGTAAAGAAAGAAAAACATATATATGTATACAAGAATAAGAGTAAATACAATGAAGGGATAGAATGTAACTGTAAAAATGAAAATTAAAAAAGATTTTTTTTTTAAAAGATTTTATTTATTTATTTGACAGAGAGAGAGAGAGACAGCCAGCGAGAGAGGGAACACAAGCAGGGGGAGTGGGAGAGGAAGAAGCAGGTTCCCAGTGGAGCAGGGAGCCCGATTCGGGGGCTCAATCCCAGGATCCTGGGATCCAGCCCTGAGCCGAAAGCAGACGCTTAACAACTGAGCTACCCAGGCACCCCTAAAAAAGATTTTAAAAAGGAGTTGATAGGGGCGCCTGGGTGGCGCAGTCGTTAAGTGTCTGCCTTCAGCTCAGGGCATGATCCCAGCCTTCTGGGATCGAGCCCCACATCAGGCTCCTCCGCTAGGAGTCTGCTTCTTCCTCTCCCACTCCCCCTGCTTGTGTTCCCTCTCTTGCTGGCTGTCTCTCTCTGTCAAATAAATAAATAAAATCTTTAAAAGAATTAAAAAATAAATAAATAATAAAAAGGAGTGATAGGGCCTCCTGGGTGGCGTAGTCGGTTAAGTGTCTGCCTTAGGCTTAAGTCATGATCTCAGCATCCTGAGATTGAGCCCCACGTTGGGCTCTCCACTCAGTAGCAAGTCTGCATCTCCCTCTCTCTCTGTGATCACTTTCACTGTCTCTCAAATGAATAAATAAATAAATAAATAAATAAATAAATAAACTCTTCTAAAATTAAAAAAAAAAGGAGTTGGCAAAATAAGAAATTGGTTGAAAAAGGAAAGAAAAACATTTAAAAGAAGTTAGACTTGAAAGACTAAGGAATCATGGGGGGAAAAATCATGGATTCTATGTGCTGTATTTCCCTAGTGCTGGAGTTTTGCAGTCTCCTTGATTGGTAAACTTGGTCTTGGCTGATCTTCCGGGGGAGGGGCCTATTGTGTTGATTCTCAAGTGTCTTTGTCCCCGGTGTAATTGTATCGCCCTTGCCAGGGGCCAGGCTAAGTAATCTCCTGTTTGCTCTATGTGGCTTTTGTTCCCTGAAGGCTTTCTGCGCCTGTTTAGAGGATGAGAATGAAAATGGAGGCCTCCCAATCTCTGGCCCTGGAGCCAAGAGCTCCCCCCCCCCACCCCTGCTCCTTAGTGGGCCCTCAGAGAAAAGCAGTCCAATCACTCCTGTCCCCTGGTCTCTGGCCACTCTCTGTGCTCACCTGGCCTGTAACCGAACGTTTCTATCTCAGGCACACGACCCAGTTTTGAGTCTCCAAATCCTACAGACTCCTGCGGCCTGCTCCCATGCCGCTCCTCCGGGGAAGGATGGGGGTCTTGCCAGTTCTGCCACTTGTTGGGCCCCTACTCAGAGAGCAGTCGCCTGACTGTGCCGCAGTTCCCAGTTTATGGCAGCCCTGAGCTGAGAGCCCACTCCTGGGCTCACTCTTTGCCGTCGGCTTTCCCACTCTGATGTCTGTGAGCTCTGCCACACTCAGGCACCTCCCCCCCTGGTCTTCCTGTGACCCCGAGGATCCTGAGACCATTGTCACAGCTAGGGTTCTGGCCCTGCTTAGCCCCCTAAGTGACATTGCTCACCGGAGCACACTTCTGAATGTTCCGATTTTGTGCTCCACTGCTCTGTCTCTTTCTGGTGCTGGCTTACGGAGGCTCCCTCCCCCAATGGTCTGTCTCCCCATATATCAACTGGGATTCACTTCTCCACGCCTCCTCCCTTGCAGAAAGTGGTCGCTTTTCTATTGGTAGAGTTGCAGCTATTCTTTTTTTAGATCTCCGGTTGAGTTCATAGGTGTTCAGAATGATTTGATAGCTATCTAGCTGAATTCCTGAGACCAGATGAAATTAAGGTCACCTACTCCGCCACCATCTTGGACTCCTATTTTTACATTTATTAGGATTACTGACATATTGTCCTTATATTTTTAAACTCTATTTTAAAATATTTTTTATTTTTCCCATTTTTTTGTGTTCTTGCTGTCTCTTTTTTTTGTCTGAATTTTAAAATTCCATCTTCCCCTACTACTGTTTTACAAGTTAGACATACTTGGGGCACCTGGGTGGCTCAGTTGGGTAAGTGTCCAGCTCTTGTTTTCAGCTCAGGTCATGATCTCAGGGTCACGAAATTGAGCCCCATGTCGGGCTCCACACTCAGCCGGGAGTCTGCTTGAGATTCTCTCTCTCCCTCTCCCTCTTCTCCTCCCCCTTCTAGCACACACATTCGCTCTCTATCTCATAAATAAATAAATCTTCAAACAGAAAAAGAAGTCAGACATATTTATTTATTCTTTTGTTAGCCTTGAAATATTACTGTCCAAACTCGACAAAATCTAAAGCTGTTCAATAATTTGAATCTCCACATAAACTTTTTACCTCTGATAACTACCTTTTTAATATTTTTGCTATTACTGTTGACTATTTTAGTTCTTTGTTTAACCGCATATGTTAGACAGAATCATTATTTTCTAAGACAGTATTTACTTACGTTTATGTAGATGTTTACCACTTACCTTGCTCATGAGTACTTGTGTGTAAGATCTTCTCTATCAGGCAGGTGTCCCTATGTATATGTAGAGAGATACACGCACACAGCTGTTCTGCAGTTTTACTGCAGTGTACCTAACTCTGGCTTTTTTATTTATTTTGCTTTATGTACCTATTTTAGGCAAATTCCTATATCTCATTACTTCTGTAAAATTCTCAGCCATTTCTCTTTGAAAATTGTGCTTTTCCATTTTCTGCATTTTGTCATTAGACTTTCATAGTTAGTTGAATATTAAAGTGTTTCATTCTGCCCTCCAAATATTTTAACATCTCTTTCCTGTTTTCTATCATGTCTCTCTGCTATGTTCTGGGTAATTTCTTTGGATTCATTTTCTAATTTACTCATTCTGTTTCTAATCTGAAACAATCTCTTTAACCTATCTAGTACATTTTAATTTTAACAGTTATATTTCTGGCTACTTTATTTTATTTTTTGAGAGAGAGAGTGCAAGCTTTGGGGGTGGGGGCAGGGGCAGAGGGAGAGAGAGAGAGAATCTAAGCAGGCTCCCCTGTCCAGCATGGAGCCCTACATGGGGCTCAATCAAATGACCCTGAGATTAACCTGAGCCAAAATCAAGAGTTTGACGTATAACCAACTGAGCCACCCAGGAGCACCTGTTTGGGGGCTCTTTTTTTTTTTTTTTTTTTTTTTTAAGATTTTATTTATTTATTTGACAGAGAGAGAGACAGCCAGCGAGAGAGGGAACACAAGCAGGGGGAGTGGGAGAGGAAGAAGCAGGCTCCCAGCAGAGGAGCCCGATGCGGGACTCGATCCCAGGACTCTGGGATCATGCCCTGGGCCAAAGGCAGACGCTTAACGACTGAGCCACCCAGGCGCCCCTGTTTTGGGGCTCTTTTTAACCTGCCTGCTATATTAAGAAAATATTCTCTTGTTCTTGCTTATTTTTTGAATATATTTTATGGCAATTTTTAAAACATCAGAGTGGTCTTGGGTGTTTCAACTACTAGACAATTCCTAGATTTTTTTTTTTTTTTTTTGCCATTTGCCCTCACTTTCTTAAAGACATAGATACCATCCCCAAATTTTCTTATATTCTTTTGTTTTTGTTGAATCAGAGTAGTTGAATTCAATAGAAGTTCCATGTTGCTTTGTTCAAATATTCGTTTTAGGGACTTGAAATCTTGAATAAACATCAGTGGGATTCATGTGAACCTTCATATATTTTGCATTTCAACAAATGATGTATTCTCCTAAATAATGATGTGATAGACAAGTGAGTATACAAAGGCTTCATCCTATTGCAAAAGTCCCTTGATCATGTTTCATAATTGAATGAAGGCTGTGCAGGCTATTGCTGGTTTCCTTCTATTTTCCCACCATTTTTCAACTCAGACATGCTTCTTTTCCTTTTCAAGGAGTCAGTAAGTGTACCCTTTCCTTCCTGCCCCTCCAAATCATTCCCTCCCCCTTTTCTCTCTAAAGATAACTTCTGTCCTGATTTTTTTTTAAAGATTTTGTTTATTTATTTGTCCGAGAGAGAGAAAGCACAAGCAGAGGGCACAGCAGGCAGGAGCAGAAGCAGGTTCCCCGCTGAGCAAGGAGCCCCATGCGGGACTTGATCCCGGGACCCTGGGATCACGACCTGAGCCGAAGGCAGATGCTTAACCAGGCGTCCCAAATTCTGTCCTGAATTTATGATGGAGTTGATTTTGCTTGTTTTTAACCTTCATATAAATGGAACCATACAATATGTATTCAAGGGAAAAAACCAGCCTGTGACAACCAGGAGCTGATCTCACACAACATCTAGGCTATAGTTTATTAGAAGCTGAGTTTGTGCTCACCATTAGGACATGTTGGTCTCCTGTTGGATATAAATGATCTCACAGAATACCAACATCAGACAGTATTACTTTTTAACTATGATGAACTGAGAAAAGATAGGACCACTTGATAATTTTGTCTAAGCACAGAGAAAATTAAGGTCACTTTGCAAGTCACAAAATAACAAACACCCACCTCTTGTCTAATATGGGTGACTTCTGTTTACCAATAATCATTTTAGTCTTGCTTCTTCTAGACTGCCTTCCTCTAGATAAGATACAATAGGGAGGGAAAAATGGATGAGAGGAAACCAGAGAGGGAGACAAACCATATGAGACTCTTAACTCTGGGAAACAAACTGAGGGTTGCTGAAGGGAAGGTGGGTGGGTGGTGGGGTAACTGGGCGATGGGCATTAAGGAGGGCACATGATGTGATGAGCACTGGGTGTTACACGCAACTGATGAATTATTGAACACTACATCTGAAACTAATGGTGTACTATATGTTGGCTTATTGAATTTAAATTTTAAAAAATAAGATACCCAGTCATAGAATCATCCCTTCTGGTTGGCAGCACCCAATCCACAGCAAGCTCCTGTTTCCTTGGACCCTTCCCCCAAATCACCTAACCAAAACCTGAATCATATAAGTCCTTTCCAGTACTCTCTTACTGAGACACCCCACATTTCCCCATGATGTGGGTTTTCCCTTGCTTGAAATGAGTAATAAACTCAACACATTTAATTATAGCTATATCTCTGGTAGTCTTTAGCTTAAGGGCATTGATAGTATTCGTTTTTGTCTGGTTTCTTTCGTTTAATATTTGTGAGATTTGTGTTGTTGCATTTAACAGTGGTTCATTTTTGTTATTTAATATTATACTTTGATTATACAACTATGTGGACATTTGGGTTGTTTGTAGTTTTAGGATGTTTTAATGTCGATACACAATATCTTTGTCAATGTGAATGAGTATGTGTTTTTGTTGAGTTATTCCTAAGAGTTATGTTAGGAGTTGCCAAGACCACTCATAGTAATCCATAATTCTCACACTCACAGTTACAGTTGATTATAGCAAAAGGATACAAAGTAAAATCAGCAAGGGGAAAAGGCATGTAGGAAGGAACTCCTGAAGAAACCAAGTGCTATCTTTAAATGTCCCCTCTAGCGGAGTCACATAGGATATGTTTCATTCACCCAGGAACATGTGTGACAACACATGTGAATTGTTGACAGCCAGGGAGCTCTCACCTAAGGGTTTTATTGGGGGTCAGTCAGAGGCATGTAGTGTCTGCATGACTAACTTCAGTTTCTCAGGCTCCAGGTGCCCCCAGAGTAAAAACAGGTGTTCACCATAAATAAATAATTAACATAAACTGTCTGCTCATACTGGAACAGCCTGGCCCAAATCCTCAGACATGCAAAAACATTCTTATAGACAGAATACTCAGAACTCAGATCTCAGGAGCCAACCAATAGCCAGTCCTGAAAACAGGCCTTTCATTGGAATATGCAGCATTTGAACAACCTAGGCCTGCTGAGTTAATCTTTTCCTTCACAGAGTAAAAGTGATGGGTAATAGAGTATTTGTATGTTTACATTTAGGAGATAATGCCAAAGAGTTTTCCAAAGTGGTTATACCAGTTTACTGTCTCACCAGTGTGTATTAGAGAATTTCAGTTGTTGTACATTTCCAGTATTTGTTAGAATCAATCTTTTAAAATTTTAGTGTTTTCTTATTGGTGCACAGTGATATCTCATTATAGTTAAAATTCATATGTACTTAATAACTAAAGAGAGTAAACACCTTTTCGTTATGATATTTGCCACTGGACTATGTTATAAAATGCCTGTTCAAGGCTTTCACCCAATTTTCTACTGAATTGTTTGCTTTATCCTTAATGATT
The DNA here is from genome assembly GCF_024610735.1 of Ursus americanus. Taxonomy (NCBI): domain Eukaryota; kingdom Metazoa; phylum Chordata; class Mammalia; order Carnivora; family Ursidae; genus Ursus; species Ursus americanus. Next base: position 15,091,391 of record NC_142128.1, on the reverse strand, counting down.
TTTAGGAATTCTCTACGTATTTTGATATGTAAAGTTTATATGTGGTTTTTTTATTTAAATTCAATGAGCCAACATATAGTACATCATTAGTTTTTGACGTAGTGTTCAGTGATGCATTTGTTGCATATAACACCCAGTGCTCATCATATCACGTGCCCTCCTTAATGTCCATTGCCCAGTTACCCCATCTCCCCACTCACCTCCCTAAAGTTAATATTTTCTCTCACTTACCTAACTTGCCTTTTTCTCCCTTTTAAGGCTATCTTTTCAAGAATAAAAGTTCCCAATTGTAATACCTAATTTGGTGCCTTTTCCATTATGTTTAGTGTTTTTGTTACATCATTTAATAAATCTTTTTCATAATGTAGGGCCATTCTTCTTGTAAGAAGAAGAATGTAAGATATTCTTCTATGTTATATCTCAAAGCTTTATTGCTTTAACTTTCTCATTTAGATCTGCAACCCCTACCTAGAATTGATATTTTTATTGTGGTAAAAAATGTGTAACATATCTTTGGGGTAAATACCCAGTTGTGCAATGGCTGGGTCATAGGGTAGCTCAATTTTTAACTTTTTAAGGGACCTCCACACTGTTTTCCAGAGTGGCTGTACCAACTTGCATTCCCACCAACAATGTAGGAGGGATCCCCTTTCTCCACATCCTCTCCAGCAATTGTTTCTTGCCTTGTCAATTTTTGCCATTCTAACTGGCGTAAGGTGGTATCTTAGTGTGGTTTTGATTTGAATTTCCCTGATGGCTAATGATTTTGAACATTTTTTCATGTGTCTGTTAGCCATTTGTATGTCATCATTGGAAAAGTGTCTGTTCATATCTTCTGCCCATTTTATGATTTGTTTATTTGTTTCTCGCGTATTGAGTTTGAGAAGTTCTTTGTAGATCTTGGATACCAGTCTTTTATCTGTAGCATCATTTGCAAATATCTTCTCCCATTCTGTGGGCTGCCTCTTAGTTTTTTTGACTGTTTCCTTGGCTGTGCAGAAGCTTTTTATCTTGATGAAGTCCCACAAGTTCATTTTGTCTTTTGTTTCTCTTGCCTTTGGAGATGTGTCATGAAAAAGGTTGCTTTGGCCGATGTCGTAGAGGTTGTTGCCTATGTTCTCCTCTAGAATTTTGATGGATTCCTGTCTCACATCGAGGTCTTTCATCCATTTGGAGTTTATTTTTGTGTATGGTGTGAGAGAGTGGTCAAGTTTCATTCTTTTGCATGTAGCTGTCCAATTTTCCCAGCACCATTTATTGAAGAGACTGTCTTTTTTCCACCGGATGTTTTTTCCTGCTTTATCAAATATTAGTTGCCCAAAGAGCTGAGGGTCCATTTCTGGGTTCTCTATTCTGTTCCATTGGTCTATGTGTCTGTTTTTGTGCCAGTACTATGCTATCTTTGTGATCACAACTTTGTAGTACAGCTCGAAATCCGGCATTGTGATGCCCCCAGCTTTGTTTTTCCTCTTCAACAGTTCCTTGGCGATTCAGGGCCTTTTCTGGTTCCATACAAATTTAAGGACTATTTGTTCCAGGTCTTTGAAAAATGTAATCAGTACAGACGTAGTGAAGAGAAGGGCCATATGCACCCCAATGTTCATAGCAGCATTGTCCACAATAGCCAAATCGTGGAAGGAACCGAGATGCCCTTCAACAGATGACTGGATTAAGAAGTTGTGGTCCATATATACAATGGAATATTACTCAGCTATCAGAAAGAATGAGTTCTCAACATTTGCTGCAACATGGACGGCACTGGAGGAGATAATGCTAAGTGAAATAGGTCAAGCAGAGAAAGACAATTATCATATGATTTCTCTCATCTGTGGAACATAAGAACTAGGAAGATCGGTAGGGGAAGAAAGGGATAAAGAAAGGGGGGATAATCAGAAGGGAGAATGAAGCATGAGAGACTATGGACTCTGAGAAACAAACTGAGGGCTTCAGAGGGGAAGGGGGTGGGGGAATGGGATAGACTGGTGATGGGTAGTAAGGAGGGCACGTATTGCATGGTGCACTGGGTGTTATAAGCAACTAATGAATCATCGAACTTTGCATCAGAAACCAGGGATGTACTGTATGGTGACTAACATAATATAATTAAAAAAACATTTTAAAAAATGTGTAACATAAAATTTATGATTTTCAACATCTTTGGGTGAACAGTTCAGTAGTATTAAGTATATTGACAATTAAGTATATTGAAATAGATATCCAGAACTTTTTCGTCTTGCCAAACAAATTCTACCCATTAAACAACTCTCCATTTTTCCCTTCCCCTCCGGCAACACCATGCCACTTTCTATCTCTGGATTTGACTGTAAGTACCTAATATAAATAGATTTATATAGTATTTGTCTTCTACATGACTGGCATATTTCATTTAGCATAATGTCCTCAAGGTTTATCCATATTGTAGCACATGACAGGATTTCCTTTTAAAAAGTGAGTGATAGGGACATCTGGGTGGCACAGTCGGTTAAGCATCCAACTCTTGGTTTTGGCTCAGATCATGATCTCAGGGTCATGAAATTGAGCCCTGCATTGGGCTCGGTGCAGAGTTTACTTAAGACTCTCTCTCCTCTTCCACTCTGCCATCCCCCTCTTGCTCAAATAAATAAATAAATCTTTTTAAAAACCTGAATGATACTCCATTATATTTACATACTTCATTTTGTTTGTCCATTCATCCACTGATGGACGTTCGGGTTGCTTCCACCTGGTGATAATGCTGCTACAAATATGGATACAAATATCTCTTCGAGACCCTGCGGGATTACTGGATTATATGGTGATTTTATTTTTAATTTTTTTGAGAAACTCCCATATGTTTTCCATAGCAGTCATACCATTTTATAATTGTACAGCAGTGTGCAAGGGTTCCAACTTCTCCACATCCTTACCAACACTTGTTATTTTCTGGCTTGTTTTTTTTTGTTTTGTTTTATTTTTGTTTTCTCTAGTAATCCTAGTGGGATTACTAATGAATGTGAAGTGCTATCTCGTGTTTTTGGTTGTATATCTCTAATACTTAGTGATATTGAGAATCTTTGCATGTACTTTTTGGTCATCTGTATATCATCTTTGGAGAATTGTCCAAGTCCTTTGCCTGTTTCTTAAGTTATTTGATTTTTTTGTCAAATTCAAGAAGTTCATTATATATTCTGTATATTAACTTCTTATGAGATATATGATTTGTAAATATCTGTGTTTCTTTAGGGTTGGTTTCTGGAGTCTTATTTTGTCCCTTTGATTGGGCCATATTTCCCTGTTTCTTTGTATGCCTCATAGTCTTTTGTTGAGATTTGTGTGTTTGAAAAAACAGTCACCTCTCCATTCTTTATGGATGGGCTTCCTTCAGGGGAAGATCTTCACTATCAGCCTGCAAGAATCTCTAGGACCTCTCAGATCTTTTCTGAGTTGCCAAGTCACATTCCAAGTGGCCTGGATTAAGGGAGTTGAAAACCAAGGTCACTTTTGCAGTCTGCAACATGGATGATTTAAAATTATGGCATTTTTCTGTAACAGCCTAAATATCCTTTTTTTCTTATGTCAGTTGGTTTGAGTTGTGTTTTCCAAGAGCTTGTCTATTTCTTCTGATATTGCAAATTTATTGGCAAAAAATCCATAATATTCTCTTAATTACCTTTTAAAATATTGAGGCAAAAGTCACATGGTAATTAACGTCATTAAAATTTACAATTCAGTGGCATTCAGTTCATTTACAGCGTTATAATTACCAGCTCTTTCTAGTTTAGTATTTTACATAAACTCAGAATAACCTTTAAGTAATCATTACTCATTCCTCCTTTCTCTTACCCCCTGGGAACCACTAAACTGCTTTCTGTCTCTGTTAAAATGTTTTTGTGGTTCATGTGTCCTTCTTAAAGCTTAATAATATTCCATGATTCATTTATACCACTCTTTGTTTATCCATTTGTCCAGTGATGGGCATGTGGGTTGTTTCCACCTTTTGGTTATTATGAACAATGCTGCTATGAATATTAATGTACAGGTTTCTGTGTGGACATATGTTTTCATTTCTCTTGAATATATACCTAGAAATGGAAATCCTCGTAATTTTCATATGGTAATTTTATGTTTAACTGTTTGAGAAACTGCCAAACTCTCCTACACAGTGGTTGTGCCATTTTACATTCCCATCAGCAATGTGCAGAAGTTCGTGTTTCTTCTTCTCCTCATCAATACTTGTTATTTTCCTTTTAAAACAAAAAATTCTAGCCATCCTAGCAATTGTGAAGTGATACCTCGTTGTGGTTTTGATTTGCACATCTTTAATGACAAATGAATTTGAACATCTCTTCAGGTGCTTCTTTCCATTCATATATCTTTGGAGAAATGTCTATTCAGATCCACTGCCCATTTTTTAATTGGGTTGTATTATTTCGTTGAGTTGTAAGAGTTCTTTATATATTTTAGATACCAAACCTTTATCAGATGCATGATTGCAAATATTTTTCCCATTCCGTACGTTGTCTTTTTATTCTCTTGATAAGATCTTTTGATGGACAAAGGTTTTAATTTGTGTGTGTTCAGTTTATTTGCTTTTTCATTTGTTGATTATGCTTTTTTTCCCCCAAGACCAGAGAATATTTTTATTTCCTCTGAAACAACTGTATCAAAGAGCTCACATGTTTAAGATACTTTATATATATGATTATGATTCTAAATTGTTATTTGTCATTTATGTGATTTAAAAAATTGCCCCAAAATGTTATAAAAAGTTTGTACACACAAAAATTAAGCCTCACATAATGGAAATTAATTTTGACATTAGTAGCTTATGCTTTTGATGTCAAATCTAAGAATCCATTGGCACATCTGAAGTAATGAAGAATTTACCCCTGTGTTTTCTTATGATCGTTCTTTTTTAAAGATTTATTTATTTATTCCAGAGAGAGAAAGTGTGTGCATGAGCAAGGGGGAGTGGCAGGAGGAGAGAAGAAGTAGACTGAGTGCAGAGCCCAACTCGGGCCTCAGCCCCACAACCCCAAGATCATGACCTGAGTCAGAGTACAACACTTAACCAACTGAGCCACCCAGGCGCCACATTATGATCGTTTTAAAATTTTAGTTCCTATATTTAGGTCTTTTATCCATTATGAGCTAATTTCATTGAACAAAGCAGGGTTCCAACTTCATGTTTCTGCATATCCAGTTGGCCCAGCACTATTTGTTAGAGAGCTTATTCTTTACCCATTGAATGGTTTTGGTACTCTTGTGAAAAATCAATTGGCCATAGATGTTTGGATTTATTTCTTGAGCCACAATTTCATTCCATTGGTCTATATGTCCTTGTGCCAGTACCAGTGTTTTGCTTGATATAACTTTGGAGTGAGTTTTGAAATCTTTGTGAGTTCTTGAGCTTTGTTTTTCTTTTTCAGTATTGTTTGGGCTTTTTAGGGCCCCTTGCAATTCCATATGAATATGATGATTGGCTCTTCCATTTACACACATACACACGCGTGCGCGCGCACACGCACACACACACAAAGCCATTGGGATTTTGATAGGGATTGCATTAAAATTTGCAGATCACTTTGGGGAGTGATGCCATCTTAAGAATATTAAGTCTTCTAATCTATGAATAGGAAATGTTTTTTCATGTAATTATGTCTTCTTTAATTTCTTTCATCAGTATGTGGTTGTTTTTACTGTACACGTCTTTTACTCCCTTTAAATTTATTCCTAGGTGTCTTTTTTTAGATGTTATTATAAATGGTATTGCATTCTTAATTTCTTTCTTGATTATTCATTGCTGGTGCATCTAACACAACTCATTTTCGTATGTTGATCTTTTACCCTGCAATATTGCCGAATTTGTTTATTCGTGCTAGCAGCTATTTTTTTTTTTTAAAGATTTTTTATTTATTTATTTGACAGAGATAGAGACAGCCAGCGAGAGAGGGAACACAGGCAGGGGGAGTGGGAGAGGAAGAAGCAGGCTCATAGCGCAGGAGCCTGATGTGGGGCTCGATCCCATAACGCCGGGATCACGCCCTGAGCCGAAGGCAGACGCTTAACCGCTGTGCCACCCAGGCACCCCTAGCAGCTATTTTATTTATGTGTGGAATCTTTGGGATTTTCTACATGTAGAATTATGTCATCTGCAAATAGAAATAGTTTTACTTCTTTTCCAAACTGGATGCCTTTTATTTCTTTTTCTTGTATAATTGCTCTGGCTAAGACTTATAGTACAAGATTGAAGAGCAGTGCAAAAGTAGGCATCCTTGTCTTATTCCTGATCTTAATGGGAATCTTTCAGTCTTTCACCATTAAGTATGATGTTAGGTGTTGGATTTTCATAAGTGCTCTCTATCATGTTAATGGAGTTACTTTTCCTACTTTGCTGAGTGTTTTTAAAATGAAAAGATGTTGAATTCTGTTGAATGCTTTTTCTGAATCTATTGAGATAATCGTGTGTTGTTTTTCTAATTTTCCATTCAGCAGTTTATTTAGTACCTACTAGGTGCCATGTGAGATGAGCTAAAGATAAATGACATATAGTCTTTGTTATTAAGGTAATGTCACTGGGGAGAGAGGCAGGGAAGAAAATAATTCCCAAAAGTAAAGTGATTGATGCTATAAAAAGAGTAACCAAGAGGGTGCCTGGGTGGCTCAGTTGGTTGAGCATCCAACTCTTGATTTTGGCTCAGGTCATGATCTCAGGGTCATGAGATTGAGTCCCATGTGAGCTCCACACTGGGCATGGAGCCTGCTTGGGATTCCCTCTCTCCTTTTCCTTCTGTTCCACACACACACACACACACACACAAAGGGCAACCAAGTACTCTGGAAGATTAAAAATTATTGCCCAGCATGGAGCCCAGTATGGGGCTTGAACTCACAACCCTGAGATCATGACCCGAGTGGAAGCCAAGAGTCCGACATGTAACCAACTGCACCACCCAGGCACCCCAAAAGATTAGAAAGTTTAATTCAATTTAGGACTTCACAGTGGTGCTGATATTTTAGCTGAGTTTTTTTTTTTAAGATTTTATTTATTTATTTGACAGAGACAGCCAGCGAGAGAGAGAACACAAGCAGGAGGAATGGGAGAGGAAGAAGCAGGCTCCTAGCAGAGGAGCCCGATGTGCGGCTCGATCCCAGAACGCTGGAATCACGCCCTGAGCTGAAGGCAGACACTTAACGACTGCGCCACCCAGGCGCCCCTTAGCTGAGTTTTAAGAGTTAAATAGAGGTTCACCAGCTAAGACAGGAAAGGGAATTTCAGTCAGAGGGAACAGTTAGTAGAAAGGTAGGAGAACATGAAGCCCTATTGGGAATGGCAGACTGTTGTTTGGAGATGAGATTGGACAGGGAGTTGTAGGAGAGGAAGCGAGATGGTAAGGTTGAAGGAAAAGTTCGAATGGCCTGTGTGCCATGCTTGGGTCTTCAGACTGGGTATGAGAGATATGCAGCAAGGCAGTCACTTGCTTATATGTGCACTATAGCCATATGGATTAGAGAGGAGAGGCTGAAAACAGGATTTTGAAAAATATATCAAGCATATAGTATAATTGTTATTGTTGGTTTTTAATTTTTTCTTTCAATCCTCTCTCCTCGTGTCCTGGTTAGTGCTGTCTTGTGTCAGCATCTGTCACAATACCATTTCCAGAATGCAAGAAGTGATAGATAGGAGAAAAAATATATAAAACAGTATGATATAACTATCAGAATTTGAATTCTTTTAAGTTTTATATAAATATCATACTTCTTTTGAAGTCATTAAAAAAATTGTTTTAAGTGAAGCAGTAAAAGAGCCCTTTAGAAAACACAGAAATACTTGAGCTTAATTTCTGAGAATTTGCATTGCTCGAGATTAAATGATTAGCCAAGTTTATTTTCTGTCCTGCCTGGCAGTTGGCCAGGACTAGAATGGATTTCCTGGTAATTTGGTTTGAGAGATGACTGCTTTACATCTTCATGGATACCTGTAAAGCCAAAATAATTGATTATGAGATCACTGGCAACTGAATTCTAGTTAATGGTGACTGTGTTTTCATACTGTAGCAACAGTGTTGCACTTATAATCGCACATTATTTTATAATTTAAGAGTTTAATTTAGATCATCTATAATTGTTGCATAGTAATTAGGACATACAAACAGAAGACCTGAACTGATCAAATAATTTAATTCAAATTAAATCACTCATTCAACAGTGAAGACATTGATTGATGCATATCAGTTATTACTTTGTAGAATTTCTCTTCAGTACTGTCATGAGATAACTATTCCCTAAAAGCATTTTCTACTTTAATAGTTTTTCCTGATTACCTTCAAAAAGATACAAATTTCAGAATTCTTAAAATTTCTTTCAAGCATACATTCCAATTTAAAGTTACTTTTGATCAGAAACTTGATGACATATATTGATATTTATTATGAAGCCTCTGAAAAGTAATTCTTTCATGTGGAAAGAAAAGGATGAGGGGCAAATATGAACAATAGTAACTCTTGGGATGCCTGGGTGGCTCAGTTGGTTAAGCGTCTGCCTTCAGCTCAGGGCATGATCCAGGCTCCTGGGATTGAGTCCAGCGTCGGGCTCCTTGCCGGGAGGTGGGAGCCTGCTTCTGCCTCTGCCTGCCTCTCTCTGACAAATAAACAAAATCTTAAAGAAAAAATAGTAACCCTTCAGTGATGAAAGAATAGTCCAAACTAGCAATTCTTAAATTTTTTGGTTTCAGGACCAAAATTATTAAAAATTATCAGACTCGAGGGCCCCTGGGTGGCTAAGTCGGTTAAGCCTCTGCCTTCTGCTCGGGTCATGATCCCCGGGTCCTGGGGTTGAGCACTGGGCTCCCTGCTCAGCGGGGAGTCTGCTTTTCCCCCTCACTCTGCCCCTCCCTGCTGCTTGTGCTCTCTCTCTGTCTAGCTCTCTCAGATAAAGAAATAAAATCTTTAAAAAAAATTATCAGACTAGAAAGAGCTTTTGTTTACATGCTGTATCTGTGTATATATATCCCAATGTTTATTTTATTAGAAACTAAAACTGAAAAATTTTTTAATATTTTAAATTCACTTAGAAATAAGAAACGCATTATATATGAACATAATATAACCTACTTTTATGAAAAATAACTACTTTCTATAACAAAAAGATTTTAGAAGAGTATTTTACATTTTTGTAAAATATCTTCGTTGTCTAACTTGATATATGGATTCTCGTATCTGTTTTGTATTCAGTCTTTTGCAATATCACATGTCAGGTAGCCTCTGGAAAGCTCTACTGTAACACTAAAGAGAGAATTTGTGTTCACTTTACAAAATCCCTAAAAGGATCTCAAAACCAGAACTCTGGTCAGTTTCAGGCAACCACGAAATGTTAGTTTATTCTGGATTAAAAAGTATGTCTTGCAGATGTCCGTATTTTTTCTGACTTAGATATTACGGTGGAGAGAAGTTTGTATAATCTCCCTTCCAGACTTCAGGGGACTTAACCAAAATAAATTTGTCACTTTGTTTTTTGGAATCTAGGCTACACTCAGGCATGTCCCACGTGTTGTCTCCACATTCAGGCTTCTTTGATCTTGTGGCACCTCTGTATCAACATGTGGCAGAGAAAGAGAGGGGGAGCATGGGGAATTGTGCGCAAAGTCTTAAATGAGCCCTCTTAGAAATGTCACACATTATTCCTCTTTATGTTTTACTAATAAAAGCCATGTCTGACGTCAAGTGGTCCTAACTTCAAGAGATAGAGAAGTACAGTCCTCTCATGTGCCAGAAGAGAGGAGGACTGGATATATTGGTGAGCAGCACAAATATTTGCCACTGTCTTTGAAATGATGTTTTTAAGGAACATGAATATAAATACCTTGAGTACAAGGACCTTGTTTACCACAGTGTGATGAGCACCCAGAGCAGGGTCTCTCATAACCAAGAAATACTTGTTGAAGAAACAAGTGAGAGGAAGACATTAAACTTCCCAAATTCAGTAAAGCAATAATATTTTCTGATTGGCTTTAGGTATAGAAGAGTACAAGTTGAATTATCTCTTATGAGGAACCATTTGTTTTCTTACATTTGGGAGTTTATTATGGTCATTCTTTGGTAAATTTGGATGGTTTAGTGGGGTAGTCAAAAAATATGAAATAGCATTTTTTAAGTCTGTCATTTATAGAAATAGAAAGTTGATATACACGCAGTCATGTCTACGCTGCCATTTACCATGTGATTTCATTCTCCCACTATTCTTCTCAAAATACAAAATTTAGCTTAGTATAGCACATTTTATTGAATCAAAATTTGATTCCATTTTATTGAATCAATAAATTTTTTAAGACATTGGGAAACAAGACTGACAAAAATCCTTGCTTTTTTCCCAGAAAATAAGTGATAGTTATGGCAAATAAGTAAATTATATATATTATTAGATGATAATTTCTTGGAGAAAAATAGAACAAGGTTAGGGGGATCGAGAAAGTTGAATGGGTTAGGGAACGGGTTACAATTAGGCAGAGAGTAATCTGAGCAGCCCTTATTAAAAGAAGATGCATCTAAGCAAAGACATCAAGGTGGTAAGGGAATTTCCATCCAGATATTTGGGGGCAAGTCTGTACAAGGTAGAGGGAGTAGTCTGTGCGCAGGCTTTGAGGCAGGAGAACACCTGGTTTGTCTGAGACTTCACACGTGGTTGGAGTTGAGGCAGTGAGACAGAAATAAAATAGATTGGTTGACTTTCAGTTTCTGCTTCTAGTCAGCCCAGGCACCACAGCCATCGTGCTTATCTAGTTTCTTTGATCATGGAAATTCCTGTCTCTTAGCAGTAGTCTTCTATCCCTGTCCAAGCCCCTGGCTCTGAGACGGTTTTTTAAAAATAGCCTCGGGGGGCGCCTGGGTGGCTCAGCCAGTTAAGGGTCTGCCCTCAGCTCAGGTCACGATCCCAGAGTCCTGGAATTGACCCTCGCATCATCAGGCTTCCTGTTCAGCAGGCTCCCTCTCCCCCTGCTTGTGCTCGTTCTCTCTCTCTCTCTCTCTCTCATTCTCAAAGAAATAAATAAAATATTTAAAAATAGCCTCAGGTTGAAAAGGCATAACTCATAATTTACTCATAATTTACTCATAAGGCCCCAGACTTATTATCTCTTTGTTTAGTGGAGAATTCTTAACAGCATCTAGAAAGGCCTAGATTAGGCTTTTTTTTTTTTTTTTTTTTTTTTTGCTCAGTTTTATCTCCTACCAAGTCTTCTACCTCACTGCATCTACATACACTTACTTTAGCTTGATGTACAGAATTTGACTTTTTCAATCCTGAAAACGTCCAAATTACTATATCATCAGTCAGTTTCCATTTTGCCTTAACAGAGCTGTATTTGCTTTCAAATATTTATTGATGTCAGGAGTTATTGAAGGCTAAAAAATATAGTCAACAAATACCAACATCTGGACTTTAACTTACAGTTTTCTCTAATATATATAGCCTCAATAGGCACGTGATCAGTGTCCCAAGGTACAATATTTGATAGTTTAAAAGGACTGAAGCTGCTACAAAAATTCTCAAATTCCCTGTTTGGTCTTGTGGGGTCCCTAGTACTACTCTTTGACGATCCTCTTCTTAACTTTACATTACAGTTTCTCATTCCCAATATGAAGTTCTTAGTTTCAAGCAACAGGAACCAACTCAGGCTGATTTAAGCAGAAAGATAATTTATTAAAAAAGTACAAGGTGACATGAGAGTCCACAAGTAAGTCCTACCATTTATGGTTAGTTGTTTTTCAAAAGAATGCCAAGACAATTCAATGGGAAAAGAAGAGTCTTTTCAACGAATGGTGCTGGGACAACTGGATGCTGACATGCAAAGATTGAAGTTGGATCACTTCTACAATATCATACACAAATTAACTCAAAATGAATTACAGACCTAAATGTAAGAGCTAAAACTATAAAACTTGTAGAAGAAAACATAGGAATAAAATATTTATGGCCTTAGATTTTATAGATATGACACCAAAAGTATAAGCAACAAAAGGAAAAATAGGAAAATTGGACTGCATTTAAGTTCAGAACTTTTGTGCTGTAAATGATATCATCAAGAAAGTAAAAAGACGACACACAGAATCATACCCAGATATTAGAATCCAGAACATATAAAGAACTCTATGATTCAATAATAAGAATTCACATCACCCAATTTAAAAATGGGCAAAGAATTTGGACACTTCTCTACAGAAGACGTAGAAACAGGGGCGCCTGGATGGCTCAGTCAGTTAAGCATCTGACTCTTGGTTCCGGCTCAAGTCATGATTTTATAGATAGTGAGGTCGAGGCCTGAGTTGGGATCTGTGCTCGGGGGCGGGGGGGTCTGCTTGAAGATTCTCTCCCTCTGCCGCTCCTTTCTCCTCTTCTCTCTCTTTCAAATAAATAAATAAATAAGTCTTAAAAAAATAAGATATAGAAGTAGCTAATAAGCACGTGAAAAGATGCTTAAGATCATTCATCATGAAGGAGATGCAAAGCAAAAGCACGATTAGATGCTATTTCACACCCACTGGATGCCTATAATAAAAATAGATGAAAACCAGTATAGTAGTTCTTCAAAATATTAAACATAGAATTATATGATCCAGCAATTTCATTTCTGGGTATATACACAAAAGAAATGAAAGCAGGTACTCCTGTTTGTATGCCAGTGTTCATAGCAGCAGCATTGAAAATAGCCAAAGGGTGTGAACAACAACCCATTGCCCATCAACAGATGAATGGATAAACAAAATGTACTCTGTACTTACAGTGGAATGAAATTCCTCACAATGGAATGAAATGTGATACACGCTGCCACGTTGAAGACAGGCATTATGCTAAGTGAAATAGCCATATACAAAAAGGACAAATATTGTAGGATTCTACTTATATGGGGTACCTAGAATAGTCAAATATATAGAAACTTAAGTAGAACAGAGGTTATCAGGGGCTGGAGGAAAGAGGGAATTAGCAGTTATTATTTAATAGATACAGGGTTTCAGTAAAGAATGATTTTAAAAATTCTTGAAATAGCGGAGATGGCTGCACAACACTGTGAATACACTTAATGCCATTGAACGATATACTTTAAAATGGTTAAAATGGTATGGACCTGGTGAATCACTGTATTGTACACCCGAAACTAATAGAACACTGTGTTAACTACACTGGAATTAAATTTTTTTTAGTTTAAAAAATGGTTAAAATGGGAAATTTTGTTATATATTTTACCACAATAAAAACAAAAAAAATTAATAATATGTTTCCAAGTATGTGGAGAAATTAGTATCCTCATACAATGCTGGTGGGAATGTGAAACAGTGCAATCACTTTGGAAAATAGTCTGGCAGTTCCTCAAAAAGTTAAACACAAAATGGACAAAGGCCTTAGTATTTCTCCAAAGAAAATGAACACAGATGGCCAGTAAACATATGAAAAGATGCTTGTTTTGTATTCTTTTATGAGCCAGTCAGTCAGGTGTGTCCATAAGAGGAGTCTGAGAAGAGGCTCAGGGAAACAAAGTTTATTATACTTACAGGTCCTAGGGATAGAAGGCATGGCGTCCCATGCAGGGCTATGTGGAAAAGCTACCAGGGTGGTTAGGAGACAGAAAACAGGAGCAAGGGCAAGAGCCTTCACTGGGGTTTCCAAATGAAAGGCAGGACAGGGCAGGGTGAACAGTTTAGGACTGGCTAGTTTAACTTACTTGGTATTTGGTGATATTTGGGTTTTGATTGTCTGCCATTTTTTTTCTTTGCCACCTGTCACAAATTTGTTCCTTTATGAACATTTCAGAATGCAATTAAGCAAAAGATAATACTTTTTTTAATTAAGCTATCTGATGTTTTTATCAAACAATTTTAAATTCTTAAGTCCTTTATTTCCAAGAGTAGGATTGATTAGAATGATAGAATGAACATTAATATTCTATAAAGTAGGGGCGCCTGGGCGGCTTAGTCATTAAGTGTCTGCCTTCGGCTCAGGGCGTGATCCCAGGGTCCTGGGATTGAGCCCGCATCGGGCTCCCTGCTCTGCTGGGAGCCTGCTTCTTCACTCTCCCACTCCCGCTGCTTGTGTTCCCTCTCTTGCTGGCTGTCTCTCTCTCTCTGTCAAATAAATAAATAAAATCTTTAAAAAAATTCTATAAAGTAATATCATATGTAGCCCTGATATTTCAACAGGTTCAAATAAGGAAGGTCTCATTAGAGTTGTTTTTTCTGCCTCTCTGTGTTCAAACTATACTGTAAGTTGGCCTCAGAAACTATTCTCAGTCCTTCATCTGTAAAAATAGAGACCACTATGAAAGGATCTCATTTATTTATTCCTTTTTCATCCAGCCGTCCATTTTTCCTGTATCCAGGATATAAGGATGCTTGACTCTGTCTCCTTAAGAAATATGGTGAAGATAGATTTGTAATTAACAATTCAGTGTGATAATTGCCATAAAAGTAGGGCATTTAGGGTGCCACGAGGACACAGTATTGATGGTACTTGTATGTATTAACTATTTTTCAGTGTCCCTGAAAACTCAGTTTGGTACCATTACCTTTGAATGGAAATGACTTTGCATTTTTGCCTGATAAGTGTCTATAGTTAAATGATATGATTTCTTAATCATTCTGCAAGCTTAACTTTTTTCCTAGGAAATCAAATAAATTTGCTATGTTTAAACTGCTTTATATAATAGAAATAAGTTCCTATTTCAGTTATTACACTTTCCCAATTCAATTCACATTCCAATCCATCTTATCAAAGTTCACTTAAAAATCAATATGCTGAGGGTGCCTGAGTGCCTCAGTCAGTTAAGTGTCTCCTTCGGCTCAGGTCATGATACCAGGGTCCTGGGATTGACCGCCTCATCGGGCTTCCTGCTCAGTTAGGAGCCTGCTTCTCCCTCTCCCTCTACCAGCTGCCCCCCACCCTCCGCTTGTGTTCTCTCTCTCTCTCTCTCTGTCAAATAAATGAATAAAAGCTTTAAAAAAAAAAATCAGTACTCTGAAACATGTCTTTTTCTTAAAAACATTGTTGGAGCAAAAGATCATGCTTCTGAGCTGATTAATTTTTTCTTGATATAGAAAATAACATTTGTCTAGTTGTTTCTAGGCAGCACAAGACCATTGAGCTCCCCAAGAACCCAATCTGAATTTGCAAAGCTGCCAGAATATTTTAAGACAAATGAGAATATGTAAACATACATGTTACCAACTATTTCATATTTGTGTTTCAGAGATAATAAGTTTCTAATGAGCCACAAGAGCCCAGTGGGATTAAGGATGTAAATTTCAAAATCTAGATTCCTTCCTGTATTATCATATCTGGCTGGCGTTCTGTTTTCTCTGAATGTGAAAATACCAAGTAATAATTTCTCAAGAGGCATGCTGATTACATTATTAAAAACAATGAATTACATTACAGGATAAATAACAGCAGGCCAACCATAGACCAATGATGAAAGTTTGTCATGAACTAAGGATTATGATTAATCCAATTTGTTCGTTTGACTAGAATTGGAAGGAGAAAGGAAAAAAGAAAAAAGGAAGGATGGATTATATTACAGAGTTTACAGTGGGTTTACAGAAAGAAGGAAGAATAAATTAGATTTGAGTTTACGGTGAAATTTGAACTCACAACCAGGGGTTGTGAGACTAATCTTTTAACCTTTGTGTACACACACACACACACACACATTTTGAAGAAAACGATAAGCAAAAGCAACACCTAAAGTCTGCAGTGCCTAATATAGCGCTTATTAGCACGTAATATGGTCATTACTGCATGTTTCTGGAGATTGTTTCAAATTCTCTTATTTTCAAAGGCTAAATCTGGCCTGCTATCTGCCTTTGTAAATAAAGTTTTATTAGAGCTCACTGTGTTCATTTATTTATATATTCTCTATGTCTGTTTCTGCACTACCATTGCAGAATTGAGTAGTTTGGAAAGTGACTGTATGGCTCACAAAGCCTAAAATACATACTCACTGGCCTTTTACAGAGTAGGTTGCCAACCCCTGAGTGTGATCCTCAGTTTCAGCCCATACACAAGTTGTGTATTTCTTATATTCCAATGAGCTTTGTAAAGTTAATATATTTGTTATGTTGAAAACTGTTTTGATCCCCTGATTTTCCCCAACTTTTTCATACTTAGAGAAAAATTTGAAGAACAACTTACACCTTTAACATAGATCACTAGTTAAAATCTTGCCATATTTGCTTCATCTGTTCATCTCTCTCCATGTACGTGTATACATACATGCACGCTTTTTTTTTTTTTTTTTTGCTGCTGCTGCTGCTGCTGTCGAATTATTTGAAAGTTACAGATATCATGCTCCTTCAGCATACACCTGTAAGAGCATTCTTCTATATAACCCATTCGTTTTAAAATTTAAAGACACACGTATGGGCTTTTTGTTTGTGTGTAAGGGCTATACAACTGTCTTTTCTGTAGCACTTTGTTCATCTCTGTGTTCCCATGTATAAACTGTAGGAATTCTAGGTATTGTGCATTAGTTATCTATTGCTTACCTGTGGTAGCCTGAATACCGAATGGCCCCCTAAAGATGACCATGTCCTAATCCCTCAAATCTGTGAATATGTTACCTTACATGACAAAGGGGATTTTGCAGATGTATTAAGGAATTAAAAATGTATCCTGTATTATGTGATGGGCCCGGGCTCAGTGTAATTGCAAGGGTCCTTGTAAGGGGGAGGCAGGAGAGTTAAAAGCAGGGAAGGTGATAATTAGTGAGAGAAATGTGACGGTGCCACAGCCGCTCACATCGACGATGGCAAGGCTGAGTTTTCACCCAATTTCAGAGCTCTTGGCTTTTTTCTTTTCTTTTTTTTTTTTTAACAATCCTTCCCTCAATTTCTCTCCCCTTTTTTGCATTTCACTATAATCATCAAGAAAAAACTTGGTATCTTCAACACTTTGCTTGGAAATCTCCGTAGCTGGACCATCCAGTTCGTTTGCCTCATTTTCTACTTTCTGTATAACTGCAAGTGACAGGGTTGCTGAGCTTTCTGTTACGACATGACAAAGATCCCCCTGCCTCCAGTTTCTAATGAGATGTCCCTCCCTTCCTTGAAACCTTATAGGAAGCCTCCTTGAAGTCCTTACAGCTACCTCCTGCTGCCCGATTACAAAACTGCCGCCATATTTTAAGTATTTGTTATAAGAAAACCCTACTCATGACACCAAAATCTGTATTTGTTCTCTGCTGGCACTTCAGAATTTAAGGTGATTAGCTGCTCAAAACAGCAAACATATTATCACACAGTTTCTGAGGATTAGGAATCCAGGTGCGGTTCATCTAGATGCTTCTGGTCTAGTATCATGAGATTGTAGTCACACTTTCAGCCAGGGTGGCAGTCATCTCAGGACTCAGTTGGAAGAGGATCCCTTTCCAAACCCACTCCTGTGACTGTTGGCAGGCCTCAAGCCCTTGTCAGTCATTGGCTGGAGATATCAGTTCTTTGGCACAGAGACCTCTGCATAAAGATGTTCATGACATGCCGCTGGCTTTCCTCAGAGCAAGGAAGCAAAGAGCAAGAGAGATTACCCAAAACAGAAGATAGACGGACTTCTTGTGACCTAATCTCAGAAGTAACATCCCATCATTTTTGCCATATTCTAGTTGTTAGAAGCAAGTCACCAGATTCAGTTCACACTTAAAAGAAGGGGATTACACAGGTCATGGATACCAGGCAGCAAACCTAGGGGTCCAGTCTCAGAGGCAGCTTACCACAAATAACAAGGCACCTGTGTCTCAGAATGGGCCATAAACACTTTTAGTGTGGAAACAATTTAGTGAAAGTTTAATATTCTCTGTAAGATCAAGCCACATTCAGAGTTTGGCCTCATAACATTTCTGAAGGTTTCTCCTGTAGCTTGTAGAAACTTGACCATCTCTTGGGGAGTCAGTCACTCTAGAAAGTCAAGTTTCTGGATAGATCTTGTCCCGGAACAAATCTTAATTAATAATTTGGTGTAGAATTCCTTCTGGATTTGATCACATACTTCCTTACCTTCTTAAATAAATTACTGATCATAATTTGATGAAATTTTATTTCATCAGAAGAAAATTAGTCATTGTATGTATTATAAAGAGAAAATGTTGCCCCCTCCTTACGTAGAATATAGAATTGTCGGTATCTTCGAGGCTTCTGTCTGCCTTTTTATAATTTGTGTCTCCATTTGCTTTATTTGTCACTTTGCAGTTATCAGTACTTGCCTATGTGTTTGCTATATCTAATTGCTATAAATTGAAACTGAATAACTCAGGTTGAATAAAACCTTGTGTGAAGGAAAAGGGACCTGTGGAGGGTTCAACCTGTAGTCTGCAGAGTCCCATTAATGACCTCCACGAACTGCCGCTAGCTGCTCCCAGACTTTTGTTTACATTTTAGTTGTAAATTGTTACTACGGATAGGTGAGGCTGCGGTAACAGTGAAGTGGTTTTGGGCTTAGTGGGTCAGTTCCTGATTAATTTTATAAGAAAACTGAAAGTGACCTGAGGACAAATAATCAGTATTACGCATTGCTTGCTTCAGACAATACTTTGAAACTTTTCTTTCTTGGATTTTGGAAACTTCTCAGGCAATTTAGGCAAAATCTCCTCCCTTCCTCAGCTCTGTATCCTAAGTAATTTCACAATTAAAGGCTGTACTTATAATAAAGTTAATTATACCTCACTTCAAAAATTTGAACCTGATTTCAGGCTGTAAACCCAAAGCAGCAAGTACAATTTACTTTTATATTTGAGTGATTTCTTTGGAAATTGTGTCTGTTGCCAGCCATAGCCTCTCAAATGGAAACACACTGTCACTACCACAAGTTAAAGCTGTAAAGCTTTTAAATATGTGGAACTCACATTTTTATCGGCATTTCTTTTAGGCTTTATTAAGTGCTTTGCTCTGTGAGTGGCTCAGAAGCAGTGCAGTATCCTTTATAACTTGTTAGACACAGACTTGGAAGGCCTGCTAGAGAGGGCGAAGGTCGAACCAAGAAAGCAATCCCTGTGATGCTCAGGCTCTGAGAAACCGCCTTCGAACTCAAAGGATTAGAGCTCAGAGGGGAGCGGTTAGTCTTTCCTCGTACCCCCAGTCTCTTGCAAATAATTAACAGTAAAGCTAAAGATTATGGGAATTACATGTCTCTCCTATCTTTTTTTATCTTTTTCCTCTGTACAACATAGAATTTCTTTTCCAGTAGTGGCGTGTTCCTCTATTTGGCAATTCCATAAATAGTGGTTTGCAGCCTCCAGACCCAAGTTACCTACCTGGACTTCAGAGACTGTGCGTACTATGGGTGTACCTTCATACGTGGAGAAAGAACACTGACCAAAAAAACAAAAAACAGAAGAGCCAGCTGAGGAAGCACACCTGTAATTAGCCTCAGTCTTCATATACAGAACTTCAGCTTTTTGTGCTTCACAGCCAAGACGCACAGCATATTTGCAGAACTTCTCCAGCACAAAAGAGAGAGACCAAAAGAAAGAGAAAAAGAGATCACACAGGGGAAAAAAGCAATGTAATGAGCAAGAGAAAATGTAAAAGAACTATAATTAATGTTCTTGCAGAAATAAGATGAAGGAATAAGAATAAGGTGGTTTTTTTTTTTAAAAACAAAAACAGAAACAGAATTTAAAAATTTGGAAACAAAATATGAGAGCTGAAATTTAAAATCAGTAAAAGAATTGGAAAAATAAAGTTGAGAAAATCAGAAAGTAGAACAGAAGGACCAACAGATGACTTGGAGAGAAAAAAAATTAGAGACTTTATTCGGGTGGTCCGATGTTTGACTAATTGGAGAAAAAGAAAGTGTTGAGGAGGAAATTATCAAAGTTGTAATATAACGACATTTCCAGGAACAGAAGGACATGCATCTCCAGAAGTGAGTGAAGAAAACGAGTCTTATCAAGGCACATTATCATAAACTTAGAGAACACTGGGGATAAAAAGAAAATCCTTAAGACTTCTAGAGTGAAAACAAAGGTCACATAGAAAGGACCAGGAATTAGAAGAATATCAGCCTTGATGCCATAATTTCAAAGAGAAAACTATTTATCTAGAATTATATAACCAGATAAACTTTAAATCAAGTATTAGGATAAAATAAAGACATTTTCAGACATGCAAAATCGCAAAAGATTTGCCTTTTTAAAAAAAGATTGATTTATTTATTTTGAAGAGAGAGGGGTCGGGGAGGGCAGCGGTAGAGAATCTCAAGCAGACTCCCCGCTGAGTGCAGAGACTGACGCAGGGCTCAGTCTCACTACTCTGACATTATGACCTGAGTTGAAATCAAGAGTTGGACGCTTAACTGACCGAGCCACCCAGGCGCCCCAAAGATTTGCTTCTTATACACCCTTTCTCAGGAGCTACTGAAGAATGTACCAAAGATGAAGGATTAACCAAGTAAATAGAAGACCTGGGCAAGGAAATGGGAATCAAAACCGGAAAAGTGTGATATTCTTGGAAAATCCCAAGACAATACCTGAGGAGAAAACCTAGAGAACAAGCAGTTCAGATGGAAGTAAACAGGGTTTCAGGAAGGATATTTTGGGAAAGGCGGAAAAATGGAAGAGGGAACGTAAATGCCAAGAATCATAGAGCAGAACTCTCCCACTGGAGTCAGTACTGTTGGGAATGCATAAACTGTAAGTAATGAATTGCCAGAGGCTCAGTGAGAGTTCAAAAGATTGAGAGTTTAAAAACTCCAGGGGCACAGTCTTAGGGGACCCCCCAACTCTCATGAATTTTACCCTCAAGGTGCTCAGGGTGAAGGTCAGAGAAAAATCCTCTGGTGCTCTGACAGAGGGAAGGGGAAAGTAACCATTTTAAAGTAAGCTTGGGATACTAACAGCAGCTTGCCTTCAAAGTAGACGATTTTACCAAAGCCTGACCGACCTGGGGGAACAAACTACCCAACTCTAGCCCCTCTGGTTTTTCTGTCTTACCTGAAGGGGTGGGAGGGGAAGCTGAGAAGCACTTAGAATGGTTACAACCCAGGCACACAGACTCACTAAAATACTCAGATGTAATTATGGGATTATAGAACACTTTCTCCCCCACCCCCCAAACACACATACCCTACTATCACACCAGTCAGGCTCTTGTATAATAACAGTGGATTACTACTATAAGAACTACAATGTTCAGATTCTATTTTTAAAAGAAGTCTCTGGGGAAACCCCAGAACAACAAGAAGTGCAAAAGCAAGGACACTTGAAAAATTTTAGCCTCTGATACATACAGCTCCAACCAACAGTAAACACAAGCTGATTCCTAGCCAGATAAACGTAAAAGCTCACACTAAAGGCTTCTTTACCCTGTCCCTTTTACTCAGTACATCATGTCCACTTTTAACCAAAAAAAAAAAAAAAAAAAAAAAAAAGGCTACAAGATGTGCTAAAAGGCAAAAAACAGTTGGAAGAGACAATAGAAAGTATTCAAACTGGATTCATATATGCCAGAAATTTTGGAATTATCAGACTGGGAATTAAGTATGATGAATATGCTGAGGGCTTGGATGGGAAAAGTGGATAACATGCAAGAACACCTGGGTAATGTAAGCACAGAGATGGAGCTAAGAAAGACTCAAAAGAAAATGCTATACAGGGGCGCCTCAGTGGCTCAGTGGGTTAAATGTCTGCCTTCGGCTCAGGTCACGATCCTGGGGTCCTGGGATCGAGGCCTGCATCGGGCTCCCTGCTTGGTGGGGGGGTCTGCTTCTCCCTCTCTCTCTACCCCTCCCCCTCCACTCATGCATGCTCTCTCTCTTGCTCTCTTTCAAATAAATAAAATATTTTTTAAAAATCTCTTTAAAAAAAATAAAAGGCTACGTACTATAGGATTCCAACTTTGTGACATTGTGAAAAAGACAGAATTGGAGATAGTAAAAAGATTGCGGGAAGGATGGGAGGGATCAGTAAGCGGAGCATGGGATTTTTATGATAATGGAACTACTCTGTATTTACTGTAATAGTGGATACATGTCATTATGCATTCATCAAAATGCATAGAAAGCACAACACAAAGAGTGAACTCTAGTGCAAACTAAAGACTTTAATTAATAACAGTGTATGAATACTAGTTCATTAATTATAACAAAGGCACCACAGTAATGCAAGATTTTAATAGGGGGAACTGTAGGAGAGGGAGAGGACATATATGGGGATTCTGCTTTGTGCTCAGTTTTTCTGTAAACCTAAAACCTCTCTAAAAACTAAAGTCTACTAATTAAAAAATATATGAGGCTATCACTAACTTTAGCTAAAACAACAACAAATAAGTTGTGTAAGAAAATGTAAATATGTGATATTTATATCATCATAATGGTGGAAACTGACAGAGTGTGACTTTAACCAAAAATTATTATGTAATTTTTGAGAGAGTAGAGGAAGCGAAGTGTTGCAGACCTGATATCCTCCTCTCTCATAATAGAAAGTGGGTAACAGAAGTGAACGTCCATGTTCCTCTCTGAAGGCGTTTCCTTCCCCTGGGTACCCAAGTCCATGTCCCCATGTCTCCTGCATCATCAGATTTTGCTCTCCAGCAGGATCTTTCCCATCAACAAACAAATATACCCTTAGTTCTTCTATCTTAACATACACACACACACACCCACACACACACCCATACTTCTTGATTCCGGTTGCCTTGCCACTGCCCTTCATTTCTTTGCTTCCCTTTACATCAAAACTGAAGTTTTCTGTACTCCCTGTCTCCAGTTCCTCTCCATTCTCTGTCTACATCCACTCTCTACAGAATTTTACAGCTGCCTTTTTATTTAATTGGCTCCTGTCAAATTGACAGTGACCTTCATGTTGCTATATCGAGTGGTCAGTTACCATCTTACCTCCCAGCCTCTTTTGATCAATTGATTGCTCCCTCCTTGATAGGTTTCCTTCACTTGGTTTTAAGGACACCACCTTTTAAGTTTTCCTTCTGTGTTACTGGTAGCTTCTTTTCAGTCTTTGCTGTTTCTTCCTCTTCTCCCTGCTAGAATGCCCCCATATCTTAGTGTTAAGTCCACTGCTGTTGTCTGTCTGCCTTGAGCCCCTGGGTTATCTTATCAGGTGTCAAGGCTTTAAATACCATCTGTAAGTTGATGATTTTCAAATTTATATATCCCAACCCAGACTTCTATGAACTCCAGGCTTGTATATCCAAAACTAAACTATTGATCTTCCCCCTGAAAATATGCTGTAGCCAGAACATTTCCCAATTCAGTTCTTGGCAACTCCATATTTCCACTTTGTAGTTGCTTAGGCCAAAAACCTTGGAATTATCCTTGACTCCCCTTTGCTCTCTCACTCCCCACATCCAGTCTGTGTAATAGGTGTAATTAGAAAAATAAAGATCCACAAAGTTACCACTTCTCACCACCTCCTTGTCATCCTCTCTTGTCTGGGTTACTGCTATAACCTCCATACTTCTATCCTTGGCCCTCTACAATGTAAACAGAGCAATCAAGATGATCCTTTTAAAATGCAGGTTCAATCATGGTACCTATTTGCTTCCCATTTCACTACATTGGATAAAATACTTAATTTCTCTGTGCCTTAGTTGCTTCATTTGTAAAAAGAGGAGTAATATATCTCCCTCCAGAGACTGTGGGATTTGATGAGATAATACATAGGACGCATGCACTTAACACCAACCTGAGATGATACTGTTTGCCTGCTGTTCTTATTTTTATTTCCCAATGCACCCTCCAAATCAGGAGCCTACTTTTGCCTCCTCATCATTCCTTCAGGGCTTGAGGTGAGAGGGTTCTGTAGGAATGTTTGGATTCTGCTATCAAGCACAATCCTCAGTCCATTAGTACCAGAGAATAGTATGTCCAGAAACACTGTTCATTTAACCAAAGGAAATTCCATTCCCAATTTTGCTGTTTTTATAAGCAATGTGGTGCTGGATTTCCTGCACTGAATAGGAATTGCTTCGTCAGCAGAAAGTGTTCTTTTGGTCAGTGCCATAGTTTCTATCTTTTGAAGCATTTGTTCCCTAAAGGATAATGAAAGGAGGCAGCTTCCCACTTACCTTTTGATTGAGCCTTTTATCTGATGTCTTATCCTGACCCCTTTTTGCTTTTTAATTAAATTTGAGACATCATATAATTAGGGGTGTTTTCCCCCCTTCATATAAGTCTTACCTCTCTGGAATTGTTGGTTCCTGGAAGACTTTTATATTATTTCATGTTCCCACTCATATTTTCTGTCATGTCTTTGCTGGTTTTTACAGTGAACTGAGAAAAGGGAAGATTTAACCATAAGATTTGCTAATGGTAATAAAATACAGGACAGTCCTGGGTGGGGCCTTCTGAGCCTCACTCTGCCAGTGATTTGCTGTGTAAACCCCTGGGCTTTCATTGAATCTTCTGCTTGAATTCTAGCAGAAGAGGCTAGCTAAAGGAGAGGAGAGCCAGTTTCTGAGTCAGAGAATATGAGGAATATAAGAAAAGTTGCTTGGGGACCTAACCCACTAACTGGAAGAGGGACTAGGGCAAAATCACATGATACACAACTCCAGGGGCTGAGATACTTCCTGCATCAGAAAGCTGGAACGGGGCGCCTGGGTGGCACAGCGGTTAAGCGCCTGCCTTCGGCTCAGGGCGTGATCCCGGCGTTGTGGGATCGAGCCCCACATCAGGCTCCTCCACTGTGAGCCTGCTTCTTCCTCTCCCACTCCCCCTGCTTGTGTTACCTCTCTCGCTGGCTGTCTCTATCTCTGTCAAATAAATAAATAAAATCTTTAAAAAAAAAAGAAAGAAAGCTGGAACAGTAATACAAGGTTATATGTCAGTTACATCTCCGTAAAATGGGCAGGGGCACGGTGCAGGAAGCTGGAACAATGTTTGGCCTGTGGTGATAGGGTAGAACGAAGAGGGTTCTTCCATGCAGATTCTTCGGGGAGCAGCTAGGTTAGACCCCCGTGACCTGGGAATATTTGAGGGTGTGAAAGAGATCGTGGTAGCTTTTGAAACAGTCCTAGGGGATGCAGTGTTGTTATCCTGCACCCACTTTCCCTGACATTGTGATGCAGCTCTGAAGACGGGCCCTATCCAAAAGTCCGATGTCTTCGTTTTAATTTAGGCTTCTAAGAGACTGTGAAGAATGGGGCAGGTTTTAGAAACTGTAGAGAAAGAGAAGGCACAAAGTACATTCATTCTCTGAGTTTCAGAGAATGCTACTCCTAGAAGTAAATCGGTCATCTTATAACCAAGTAAGAATCCTTTAGGTCTGTGGGCTTTAGGATTCACCATTTAGAAGACTTCTTTTTGCGAGGAGAGGCTACTCAGTGACTCTCTTCCCAATAACCATCTGTAGTTTCTTATCCTACTTTCTCAGGTTCATCAATTATCAGACTTTGGCTAATGGAAACCATCTTTTTTTTTTTTTAAGATTTTATGTATTTACTTATTTGACAGAGAGAGAGAGAGCACAAGCAGAGGGAGAGGCAAAGGGAGAAGCAGACTCCCCACTGAGCAGGGAGCCTGACGGACGGCTCGATCCCAGGACCCTGGGATCATGACCGACCGAACCACCCAGGCGCCCTAAATGGAGACCTTCTTTACTCTTCATTGGCACAAATAGTTCCCAGTTTTTTTGCTGTTGCCGTGTTGAAACATCCTTGTATTTAAATAGAGAGTGAGAGAGAGAGAGAGAGAGTGTGTGTGTGTTAATAAATTTTTAGCATTAAGTTACTGGCTTAATTTTTTCATTTTTGCTCTTGAAGTATAACATACAGAAAAATTACACAAATCATACCTGTATAAATTATACACAATGAACACACCTGGGACGCCTGGGTGGCTCAGTCGGTTGGGCATCTGCCTTCAGCTCAGGTCATGATCCCAGGGTCCTGGGATCGAGTCCCACTTCAGGCTCCTTGCTCAGCAGGGAGCCTGCTTCTCCCTCTGCCTGCTGCTTCCCTGCTTGTGCTCTCGCTCTCTCTCTGACAAATAAATAAATAAAAATCTTTTTTTTAAAAAAAAGGATACACCTTCACAGTTACTATCCATATTAAGACAGAAAATTCCCCCTGGAAGCTCTTTCATCCCCTTCCCAGTCACTACCACCTCCCTTCTCCCCGGAGTAAGCAATATCCTGATTTCTAACATCATCAAGTTGTTTCGCCTTTTTACAAACTTTAAAATATTTTAAATGGAGGGGCGCCTGGGTGGCTCAGTCGTTAAGCGTCTGCCTTTGGCTCAGGGCGTGATCCTGGCATTCTGGGATCAAGCCCCACATCAGGCTCCTCTGCTGGGAGCCTGCTTCTCCCTCTCCCACTCCCCCTGCTTGTGTTCCCTCTCTCTCTGGCTGTCTCTCTCTGTCAAATAAATAAATAAAATCTTTAAAAAATAATTTTTTTTAAATGGAGACGTGTATATCACTTTTAGGGGTCTGGCTTTTATGCTTCTCATTGTGTGTTGGGATTCATCTATGTTATTGTCATAGCAGTAGTTCATTTTTCTTAATTGCTACTCAATATCTTTATATACCACGTTTATTTATTTATTCATTCTAATTAAAATGCATTGCTTGCAATGCCACCTTTGTCATAAACCAAGTATCTGTATACAAGGGTCTGTTTCTAGGTTCTTCATTCTGTTTCATTAATATATTTGTCTGTACTTGTACCAAAGCCTTACTGTCTTCACTCTAACTTAATTATTATCTTTATTATTTTATATATATAATAGTATATATAACATATATTAATATATATTGTAACAATTATAATTGTATGTATATCTAGTGTATAATCGGCTTAATTATAGCTGTATAATAATAAGTTTTAATATCTAGTGGAGTAACTCCCCCACTTTGCTCTTTTTAAGATTACTTTGGTTATTCCTGGCCCTGAGCATTTCCATATAACTTTTACAATCAGCTTGAAAGTACCCCTGCCCTCTCCACCCAAAAAAGTATGCTAGAATTTTGATTGGAATTCCTTTGTTAAGGATAATGAACATCTTTACTATATTGAGTCTTCCAGTCCCTGGAAGTGGTATGTCTCTCTATTTGGTCTTTAATTTATCTCAATAATTTTTATAGTTTTCTGTGTAAAGATCTTATACATCTTTTACTAGATTTATTCTCAGGTATCTGGTGGGGGTTTTTTCATGTTGTTATAAGTGGTATTGTTTTTTAAAGTTATTTCCTTATTATTGCTTGTAATATAATTTTATACATTGAGAAGAGTAAGTTTTTATAAGATTTCTTGAAGTTAAAGATCCATCATTTTAAGAATCACCTAATATTCAAATTATTATGGGAATATAGGGGACATTAAGAAAAGCAAATTTGGGGGCACCTGGGTGGCTCAGCTGGTTAAGCGTCTGTCTGCCTTCGGCTCAGTTCATGATCCCAGGGTCCTGGAATCGAGCCCTACATGGGGCTCCCTGCTCAGCGGGAAGCCTGCTTCTCCCTCTCCCTCTGCTGCTTGTGTGCTCTCTCTCTCTCTCTGTCAAATAAAATAAACTCTTTTTTAAAAATTTAAAAAAATAATAAAAGTAAATTTGAAATAAATCTTAGATTTGTAAGGGTGGAGATTTCAACAGGATATCAGGGGGAATCTTCCTAAATTGTGTGGATTCTCTGTTGGTTGCCTGAGAGAGATGGCCCAGGGCTGTTTTCTCTCTCAGCTCACATGATTGGAGCTTGGAATGCTGGGATGCTTTTTTTCTTCTTCGGATACTCCGGGCCCTCTCCCAGCCAGCCCGCATTCGAGCACTCAGGCAAATGTAGAACAGGTGGGACCAGGGTGAGTGGGGATTTCACTCAGGCCTTCAATGCCAGCTGTTTTTAAACTGACAGGCTTCCCTCCCATTCTAAAACTCACCGAGAATGAAGCACTAAATCCATCCACCGTCAGGCATTGCAAGCATCCTGAAGTGATGATGACAGTACCTGTTTCCTTAAACTCACGCTTGGCTTTGTTTTTCCAGGTCTATAAAGGAGAATTTCAGCTCCCTGAATTTCTTAAAGAAAAACCACAGGTACTGTATCTGCTTCCTCTTCTTAATGTGATAGATGGGCTCTTGTGTCAGAGGGATCTTTTTAAAGAGTGCTATGCTGGTGGTAGAAAGACTGGCCTCTGGTAATCGTTGGTTTTAACAGTAATTTAACACAGTTTTAATTTGAGAGAGTTCAGTGTCAGTGTCTTCCAAAATTAGGGAACTACTTTACTGATAACTAAAATCCAGTTGCTTGAGGTGACTTACAAGCCATATGGTATTCCACAGATAAGAAGCCTGCCTTGGTGAATCTGCTCCGGCCTTCTGATCTAACTTGACATAAACCATACAGCCACGCTTTGTTCTTATCATCTGTACATCCATGGCCTTTAACTTGTCTTATTTGGAGCCTAGAAGACTTGTGAATACATTATATTCACAGCCATTGGCCCTCAACTGCAAAGCCCCCAAGTTGGGAAAGGACAATGAGAGTTTGAAAATTATAACTTCTACTTTTTAAAAGATTTAGTGAAAATAGATCCAGAGTTAATCCTTGTAATGTCACGCCTTCACTTACTCAGGTTTCGGTTTTGTTTCTTGAGTTGAAGAGAAACAGGCAGTGTTACAGCTGACACTGTGTGCCTGAGGTAGCCCAGAGTTTCTGCATCTGAGCCTCATCTGCCATCCCCATATCGTAGTGGGGAAAAAACGGGTAACTGGTACCGGAGCGCAGCAGCAGACTTCCCTTTCTAGCCTAATGATAGTGCATGTTGCCTCCAGACTGCCGCTCTCAGTAATCGGCTTGTAAATAGGAAATGTAGACTCAGCACTGAACTCGGTCTCTAAAATCATTCCAGATATGGATTGGTGAGGGAAACATACCTCCTCACAGACTCTGTGTGAAGTCACGTTGCCTGACGCAAGCCTGGAGTAAGTGGGCTGGGCTCTCTAAGAGAAGCTGTCTCACACCAGGGTTGAAGGCTCTGTCTTCTCAGATCCTTGTTCAATAACAGTCAGCCGTTAATAGTTGATATGTATTACTTGAGAATTTCAAAGCATATTCTTATTAGCATATACACAACTTTAATCCTCCTTCTCACTCATTTTACTTATTCAACAAATGTTTACCGAACTTCTGTTATGGGTGAGCAGTTCGGAGTCCTCAAGAGTCAGAGAAAAAAAAGATCTTCTTAGGGAACTTCTGATCTCCCCTAAAGACTGATCAAATTTGCAAACAAGGAGGCCCCGGCCCCTGAGCCTGGGCTAGGCGTGATGCCCCAGAAACCCGGCTGGGTTCATGAATAAGCCATCGGTCACTTGCACGTGTGGCAGTTGGAGCCAGAGAATAATCCAAGAGGCAAGTCTTGAAGGAATGTCAAATCCAAAGACTGTTTTGCATAATAAGTTTGAAGGAATCAAGAAAGGGAATTTGAGACTAAAAGGGATAACCTCTGCTTCACAGCATACACAAAAATCATATCCAGGCAGATTATAGACCTAAATGCGAAAGGCAAAATAATGAAGTTTTAAAGAGACAATAAAGGAGAATATCTTCATGACCTTAAGAGGGAAGGATTTCTTAAACAGATCATAAAAAGCACTAATCATTAACTTTAAAATGGATTACTTGGGCTCCATTAAAATCGATAATATTTATTTATTAGAAAGCATCATAGAGAGAGTAAAAAGGTATACCTCAAGTGGGATAAAATAATTTGAAACAAAGGACTCATTTGTAGAATATAGAGGATTCCTACAAATCAGTAAAAAATAATAATAATAAATAAATAAAAATTAAAAATGCGCAAAAGGCTTACTGGGAACTTCATACCCCTTACTGTGGTTAAATGCATCACACACACTCATATTTAGAAAAGGGCTATAAAAGACTTGGATTTAACTTACAATACGTGAGAAAATTGAAGCCCACAGAGCCCTCAGGTTTGGTATTTAGCGAAAGTGGCTCACAGAGAGCTATGAATTGTGTAAGACTGATGAATCACAGACCTGTACCCCTGAAACAAATAATACATTATATGTTAATAAAAAAAATAAAAAAATAAATAAAGTGGCTCACAGAACTAGGCAAAGTGCTATACTTACAGTTTTGTTATAAAGGATACAAATCAGGATCAGTCAAATGAAGAGACATGTGGGACAAGGACTGCGAGGGTCTCAACCACAGAGCTATGCCCACACCACCCGGAGTCAGGGCACTTCTCCCTGTCCGCAGCACATCAGTGCGTTCACCACCCAGGGAGCTCCACCGAACTGAACTGCAGCACCCGTGGTTTTTATTGGGATCTGATTTCATAGACATGATTGATGAATCATTGAGCGTGTGGTTGAAGTCAGTCCCAGTCAACATCCCCTATCCAGAGGTTGGCTGGCTCCAAGTCCCAACTCTCTAATCACAGGTTTGATCTTTCTGTGACCAGCCCCCCTCCTGAGTTATCTCCTCTCTTAGCATAAGCTCAGGTATGATCCAGGGAGCTCCTGAATAGTGAAGACATTCCTGTTACCTGGGAAAATCCAAGAATTTAGAGTCTCCCTACCAGGAACTAGGGACATAGGCCAGTCAGATTCTTTATTATACAATAGTAGCAGACGGAGTTCATTAGAAAATCTGTGTTCAGAGCCTACAAGCTACCCCTGATATTTTAATGGGAGCAGTCAGTTTTCATCGTGATGAACTTCAAGGACTTTTCAAACATCTTTTGTTTCCTTTGACAGACTGAGGAAGTGGAATAGCAGAGCCAGGAACCTCTTACGTACATGAGGTGAGAGTTGGGGGACATGCCTTGGTCTTTGGGTTTCCCTGCTTAAGCTGTCTTAGGAGGCAGTGTGGCTGGCATGGAGAGCACATCTCTGGAGTCCGTCGGCCTGGGTTGGAATCTGGGCTCTGTGGCCTTGAGCAAATTGCTTCTCTGTGTCTTAACTTCCTTATCTGTAAACGAGGACAGTATCAGTAAGACAGTAGTAGTAAGAATTAACCATAATAATGTCTACAGAAAGCTTGGCACGTAGTAAGCACTACAGCAGTGTTAGTTGTTATTTTTAATATGAGGGGGAGTATAAGATAATAAAATATTTTAGCGGAAGGAAATCTGGAGACCATTACCCCCAATAACCTGTTTGCAGATAAGGAAACTGACCCCAGAGAGAGCAGGTTCTTTGTCAGAGTCCCATCACAGGAAGGTGAAAGCCAGAGCTGCTTCTGTGTGCGCTGGGCGTGCAGATGTTTTTGCAGTAATATTTTTGGGAGTTGGTCAAGTCTGTCCTTGCTGATTTTAAAGTACGATGAGATCTTATTTGTAACCTACATTGTCTCATTGTAGGTAAGGGCTACGGTTGGGTTAGGCCAGCCATGCCGTACCAGTCCCTTTAATGTCTGAGCATCAGGTACGTGTCCAGGGACACCAGCCAATTAGTGGCAACGCTGGTTTCTGAACCCAGACCTCCTGACGCAGCTGCCCAGAGCTCACGCCCCTTTCCCACACTTCCTTAAGATTCTGTTTTGTTCTGAATGATGTGGTAATGCCTTAGATCATTTGGAACTCAAAAAGCTTTTTTTAAAAATCTGATTTGTTTCTTATAGTTTTGCTTGCTGTTCTATTTTTATTTTATATAATAACAGTGTATTGACTGCATACTCTATACAAGGCATAAAATATCAAGCATTTTGTATACATAATGTATAAATGACATATATTATATGACACATACTGTGTAATAATAATATGATATTCATATATGTATATTTATATGAATGAATTCATTCAAAGTTCCAAGCTCTGGCAGGTAGGTGGTGTTATACCTGTTGTACTGATGAGAAAATTAAGACTGAATAATTTGAATAAGGGATTTTTATGACTTGCTGGGTTAATGGATAATAGGCTGAAAAAGCACACGAACACTGCTATGCCATGTCAAAATCATGGATGACTTTGAGCTAATAATAGGTTTCAGGATTTATGACTGCCTTTTTGCTAAGGAGCAAATGCTAAATGTTAGACATAGGCTCTCTGGACGCATAGAACAGCAGTTATCATACCTTTTATAGATAAACTCCCTCTGTGAAATGCACACGCAGGGATCCATTTATTGAATGTTTTACAAGACAGAATGAAGTGTCAGTGCACTCCAGCCTTCGAGTTGCCTCCACAGCCTCATTTCATCCTTGTATGCTTGTTGCGGCGTGTAGGGCCGCATGCAGTGAGAGAAGGACTCAGAAGAAGCAAGGAAGACAACAAAGCATCTCAGGGAGGTTACTAGTCTTTCTGAGTCTTTTGGGTCCCTTTGGCATTTGAATGACTGTCACTGTGTTCTCTAAAGCTTCCTCTAAAGAACCTTGGTATCTACTCTTTCCAGTGAAGAGTCAGCATGTTGGACCCCTGGACATGTGACATCCCTACCCGGGCCCCTGCAGTAGCTTTGACTGCAGATGACAGTTTTTAGAAATGGGCAGGAGCAGCCCTTGCTTTGGCTGCCATCTGCTTGTTTTGTGTCCTGAAGCTCCTGACAGGCGTCTAAAAGCATCCCAGACTGCGGGAGAGTGTGCTTCCTTGGTAGTCCTTCTGAGGCAGCTGCCCTTGTAATTGTCTGTCCTCCTCCCTGTCTGCCTGGCTTCTGCCAGGACCATAACTGGGAAGGAGGCAGTATGGTGCAGGGGAGAATAAAGTGTGACTCCACACCTGTAACCTTGTTCTGTTTGCCCTAGGGAAGACTGCTGCCTTTCAACAGAAGCGAAATTTCTAGGACTGGCTGTCCCTGCTGAGATCAGTGGAGCGTATGTACCATGGCCCGCATCTCCTGTTCCCTTGCCAGTCTCCTACTGAGAGGGCGGGATGTCACTATACATTCGGGCCTTCCCGAGTGATCTGCTTCCTGAGTCCAGTGCTCTTGATCCTAATACGTGCACAACCCTGTGGATAGAAGCCCAGAGGGAGCATGTGCTTTCTGTTAAAACTGCTCTGGTCCTCATCTTTTCTTACCAGATTGCAAACTTTTGTTTCAAGGGGAGGGTTTTAAAATGGAATTCTACAAGCGAAATTGGGCAGTTTCATCTTGGAATAGGTGGTCCGTACACGTTCTAATGTTTTGTAGACACTTCCTGTTTAAATGTATTGATGTGGATAATATTAAATATCTTAATTATTTAAATAATTCATTGTATTGTTTTTGAGAAGTTGAGGAATTACCGTATACATTTACAACTTAATGACTTTTGTATTTTATTTTTCAAAATAAAAGCTTTAAATGTGTGAAGCATTCTGGCGGTTTACATGTTCTCGTTACTGTGATTTTAGAGAAGCAGTAAGACCTTATCAGATGGTGATCAATAAGCCAAAGTTTCTTCAGTTGGCTGTATTGTAGATATTTCCTTGTATGCATCATAACTTTTTTAATTAAGTTTTTTATTTTAATTCCATTATAGTTAACGTACAGTGTTATGTCAGTTTCAGGTGTACAACACAGTGATTCAGCAGTTCCGTACAGCGCCCAGTGCTCATCACAAGTGCACTCCTTAATCCCCATCACCTAGTTCACCCCTTCCTAACTACCTCCCGTCTGGTAGCCATCAGTTTATTCCCTATAGTTAAGAGTCTGTTTCTTGGTTTGTCTCGCTCTCTTTTTTTCTTCATTCGTTTGTTTCTTAAATTCCACATATGAGTGAAATTACATGGTAATTGTCCTTCTGTGACTTATTTTGCTTAGCATTATACTCTGTAGCTCCATCCATGTTGTTGCAAATGGCAAGAGATCATTTTTTATGGCCAACTAATATTCCTCTGTGTGTGTGTGTGTGTGTGTGTGTGTGTGTACCACATCTTTCTTATCCATTCATCAATCAATGGACACTTGGACTGTTTCCATAATTTGACTATTGTAAATAATGCTGCTATAAACATCGGGGTGTATGTATCCTTTTGAATTAGTGTTTTTGTATTCTTTGGGTAAATACCCAGTAGTGCAATTACTGGGCTTGTACTATTTTTAACTTTTTAAGGAATCTCCATACTCTTTTCCACAGTGGCTGCTCCGGTTTTCATTCTCACCAGCAGTTCCTTTTTCTCCACATCCTCCCCAGCACTTGTCATTTCTTGTGTTGTTGATGTTAGCCATTCTGACAGGTGTGAGGTGAGATCTCATTGTGGTTTTGATTTGCATTCCCCTGATGATGAGTGATACTGAGCTTCCTTTCATGCGTCTCTTGGCCATCTGCATGTCTTTGGAGAAATGTCTGTCCATGTCTCCTGCCCATTTTTAATTGGATTATTTGTTTTTTGGGTGTTGAGTTGTATCAGTTCTTTATGTATTTTGGATACTAAGCCTTTGTCAGATATGTCATTTGCAAATATCTGCTCCCATTCTGTAGGTTGCCTTTTGGTTTTGTTGATTGTTTTCTTTTCAGTACAGAAGCTTTTTATTTTGATGAAGTCCCAACAGTTTATTTTTGCTTTTATTTCCCTTGCCACAGGAGACATATCTAGAAAATGTTGTTATGGCTGATGTCAGAGAAATTACTACCTGTGCTCTCTTCTAGGATTTTTATGGTTCCACGTCTCACATTTAGGTGTTTAATATGTTTTGAGTTTATTTTTTGTGCATGGTGTGAGAAAGTGACTCAGTTTCATTTTTTTGCATGTGGCTGTCCAGTTTTCCCAACACCATTTATTGAAGAGACTTTTTCCCGTTGTATATTCTTTCCTCCTTTGTTGAAGGTTAATTGACCTGCATCTTAACTTCTCAATGAAGATTTTGTTGTAATTTGTTTCATGAAGACTTGCTTTCATCCGTTTGTCTCAGAATCCTGTTCTATTTCATGCCTACGGACTACATTTAAGGACAGAGAAGTTGCTGTTCCTGGCTGTTTTCTAAAAGCCACTGTTCTACAATACAGAATGACCAGATAATAATAGTAATTTCTATTTATTGAGGGTCTTCTATGTGCGAGGCACTGAACAAGGTGTTTTATGTGTTCTCTTAACATAAAAGCCTGGCTTGAGAATTCGGCATCTTCTGGTCCTACCCATCAGCAAATAATATTTTCTACCAAGTCACTCAAGCCAGACATGGAAGAGTCTTTTCTTCCCTTTTCCCTCCACATACAAAATCTTTGATTCTATGTTTAAAATATTCTTTGAATCCATCTACTTCCCTTCAGCTCCACTGCTCCCACCCTAACGTAAGACAGCACCATCTGTCACCTAGACTGTTGCATTAGAGAGCCTCCTAAATAATACCCCATTCTTACCCTTGCCCCCCCCAATTCTGTTTAGCACACAGCGGAGTAATAGTTTTACAATGCACGTACAGTTATGCCCTTCCCCCCTTACCCTCTCTTTTAGAATAGAAGCCCTGTTCCTGCCATGACCCAGCCACTGCCCGTCTCTCCATCTCCCCCACCTCCACCCATGTGCTCTAAGGTTCTTTGCATCTCCCGGAAACACACCAAGCTTTTCCTGCCTCTCTCTGGAATGTTCTTTCCTTTGCTCTTTGCCTGATAGCCTCCTCTTCAGTTCTCTGGTCTCAGTAATTCCATTTCCTCAGAGAGACCCTTCCTGACCTCTTGAACTAAAATGTAGATGCCCTTCCTGCTTCTCGTCTTCACAGTATCACCTTATCAGACTTTGCAGTTTTTAATGTTGACTTTTTTTTTTTTTTATTGTCAGTCTCCTATACTAGATAGTGAGTTCTGGAACACAGAGACTATATCTTTTCTTGTCCATTTTTGTATCTCTGACACCTAGCAAAGTGTCTAGCACATTCTAGGAACCCAGGAAAATACTTGGTAAATGATTAATTCTCCCAGAAACCTCTGGCATGTCATTTTACTGATGAGAAAACAGGCTCAACTGGATCAAGTCCCTTAGACAAGGCCCCTCAGGTAGTGCCGTCATGGTGAGCTGGTGCTTCAGTCCGAGCCTGACCTGAGCACCCCTCTTTCCATCCACTCCCCCAGGCCTGCCCCCTCAGTTGAAAATGAATACTGCTGCCATATCAATCGTTTGTTCAAAACCCTTCTTTGATTCTCTAAAGCCTAACACATTACACCTAAAGTGTTCTGCCTCCACAGTGTGGCCTCACTGCTTTCTTGTGCACAGTACGCCTCCTGCCTGTCTCCTTACACTCCTTCACTTTCTGCTGCTTCCAGATGCCCATACACCCTCTCCCCTCTCCCCGGGACATCCCAGCCTCATTAAGGGCTCAGCTGTTTTCAGTGCCATTCCTCCTTACATAACTGCTCCAACCTCCAAATGGTAATAAAGTCAGCTTCAGCTTAACATAATATTTATTTTTTTGCTTATTTCCTGTGTTCATCTTATGTCATTAACTTTGTAGGGAGGGGGTCACATACTCCTCTAGAGTCTATCGGAATGGGAGAGGAGGACATTTTGTAACCGTAATGCAGCCCGCCTCCAGTACTTGCCCCAAAGGAGACATGATTTTTATTTCTCACACCTGTCCACCCCTAGAGACTCCGCCAGTACAGGTGGGCATGCATTGGAAAAGGGCGGAGAACCGCTGCACAAAATGGCCAACTCGGGGGGGAAAAAGGAAACCACAGCCCAACTGGCCTGAAGAAACAGATGCTGTGCTATTTCCATCCCTGTTGACATTCCTTCTTTCACAAAGCTTCCTTTCTTTCTGGCCCAAGCACATTTCTTTTGAGCCCGATGAAGAAAAGCGTTTCTGTTTCTCGTTGACCTCTCCGATCACATGTATGAAGATGACTGTCTATGAGATATTGTAATTTGGTGAATCAAATGGAACTCCTGTTGAACGAATGAAAGATGGCTGGAGTAAAATTTAAAAGGAGGTAACAGGAAGCGACCAGGTAGACGTGTGGCCTCTATCAGAGAACTTCCTGGAGCCAGCACAGCCATTGGCCACAGACAGCAGGTGCACCCGCAAGGCCAGAGAGAGGCTGGTGTCCGCAGGGGCCACAGGAGGAGCTTGAAGAGAGCATCAGCCATGAAGAATCATAGAATTTAAAAATGAGAGGGAAAAAAAACCCTCAGTAATCACTTAATCAAGTAATCCATCTAGTAATACTTAACTAGGAATGTGTCATGGTCCAGGCTCTGTGCTAACCATTTTACATGTTTAAACTCCTTTAATTCTCATAATTACCATCTGAGGTATGTTCTGTTACGACCTACATTTTACGAACATTGGCTCTGGGGTAAAGTACCGAGTACAGCTAGTAACAGAGTCGGGATTCAAACACAGGCAATCTGGCTCCAGAGCCGACACCCTAACCACTACTCTGCATCTCAATAATCATCTTTATACTAGAATAGAAACTTGCCATTAGCATTGACTTGCAACTGTTTAAGTACCTCCCTTGTACTTAGTAATTTGCCAGGTATAATTGGGTGGTGTGCCAGGAAGCATAGGCAGATCACTGCCCTTGGGAATTTATGGTCTTGGTAAAAATCAAGAAAAATGCCCATGAAACAATTATTTCAGGTTCTAACAAAATGTATATAGCATCACCTACCCAAACCTGGCTAGTAAGTGATAGATAAGTAGTGGTCTAGGCAAGACTTCGTTTAGTGTTACCCCCAAATCTGTATTTCTAAAGGAACTATAGATCCTGGAGCTGTCTGGGCTTCTCTCTGGAGAGGTCAATATTTTCAGCATCGAGTTCCCTTTCCTGCTTGTCACTATCCCTTGCAGTCTTCTGCAGAGACTTTGGGTCTTTGTGTAAAACAGAACACTCCCTCCTTAGTTATTCTGAATTGGGCAAAAGAAGTAATTTTTATTCATTTTGTGCTGAAATCCTAACAAAGCAGTTCATTATTTGAGTAGTGGAGCACTTCATTATTTGAGTATTGGGTGTTGTATGTGTGTGTGTGAGTGTGAGAGAGAGTAGTTTTGTTAGAGATAAAAATAAATGACTTTGATTCTTCCTTTGGAGCTGATTATTGCCAAAGATCCAAAATTGAATCATTTTCACAATAAAACCACTATTTTTGTTCTTACGTATTATGGAAATGGCTCTAAGGCCTTACCCTGAGAAAGCCTAAAATGCCCTCTATTGGCCAAACATGGAATGACTGCTGAATGTATGAAAAAGTTTTCAAGTTGAAAAACAATCGAGGAAATATATCTTGCATGTGTGCAAAGCTTTCTCTACAAAACTGTCCATTGCAATATAGTTTATGGAAATAAAAAAGTTGAAGCAATCTAGCAAAAGGGGGTACTGGTTAAATGAATTGTGGTACATCCACATAATAGAACTCAGCTAATAAATACGATATTGTAGAAAAAGATTTAATAACACAGAAATGTTCATGTTACATTAAGTGAAAACTTGAGATCACAAAGCTGTTTATTATGATGCCATCTTTATTATTTAAAGGATAGATAGGAAACTAAGTAGAATAGCTAAGTTGATAGATAACTGAAAGGACATGTTCCAAAATGTTAACAGTGTTATCTCTTGGTGGTGGAATTGTGGGGATTCTTGTTTTCTTCTTTCTGCTTAACTCTGTTTTCTAAATGTGCTATGATCAACATGAACTATTTTTGTAAAAAAGCAAACAATGAGTTATTTATTATTATGTTCTTAGATATCATTAGTTTGTTATGAAAGAGACATGGAAATTATTTACAGGAAAGGTTTCAGAACTTCAGTGGAATGGACAGCTTCCCATGATGCCATTTCAATAGTGATTTATTTCAGTCTACATATTTTCCAAGAATGTCACCATCTCTAAATAAGAAATAATCCTCGTGGTCCAGAACTACTTTGGGGCCTCCATATTCTGGGAGAAGAACTTTATCTCCAACTTTCAGGCTAATTGGTTGAATCTCTCCACGCTTTCCTTTAGCGCCTGATCCAACAGCCACTACTGTTGCCTGCCTGCAGTACTTTTCCTCGACACTTCTCTGGAAGCATAATGTCTCCTTTTGGTTACGTTTTGGCTGCACTGCTTGCAACTAAAACTCAGCCAAAGAGGGGAAGAAACTTTCTCAATGCCTATCCTGCAGTGACTGGCTGCTGGAGTTCCTACTCTGCTCTCATGCCATCACCACCGTAAGGAGACCCCAGAAACAGTATGTTTTTTTAAAGAAATAAGAGATCGAACCCCCTAATCCTACAGATAAAAAAAAACAAAAACAAAAAAAAACTGGGATCTTGAGTAGTGCTGCAACTTACCCAAAACTACACATCTAGTTAGACTTAACACTGACTTTCAGTTCCCTTATTTTCTAATAAGTCATTTATCCAATCTTTGGGTGATAAAATAGTAGTGTTAATAATCTGAAGATTTGGCTATTGATTGATCTTCACAAATGAATAACAGACTTGAATCAGAAAGGAAGCAGGGTATCAGCCATTCGGACGTTTGGATGGAGCATGTTTGAAAAGATCACAATGCAGGTAGGATGGATTTATTTATCTTATACGGGGGTTGGCAAATTACGGCCAGTGAACCAGATCTGGCCACACCTACCAGATATGTCTTGTCTGTGGCTGCTTTCTCTCTCCAGCTACAGGTCGAGTAGAGACAAACTATATGGCCTACCAAGCTAAAAATATTTCCTGTGTGTCCCTTAACAGGAAAAATGCGCAAACCCCTACTCTTAGAGATCATTTTAATTCTATCGTGCCTCAGGATATTTAAATATTTCACTATATCTTAATGTCTCTAGCCAACCAAAGGGACTCTTAGCTGGCAACGTCAAGAAATGTCAGAACAAACATCAGAGCGAGGAAGCCCCCAAATGGCAAGTTGTTTTTCCCTGATACTCTTTTTCCGCCTCAGAGAAGCAGGCCCTTCGCAGCCTCAGATCCAACAAAGTCTCTGAGTGGGCCGGGATGCCTAGGAAGACAAAGAATGTAGAATGGTGGAGAGGCCCCAAAAGAAGGGAACATCAGAAGACAGGGTGCATTTTCTTAGGGTGCAGGGGATTGTATGTCCCCTAAATTCTTTTTCCACTTGATGGAATCATGTCGAGGTAATAGATATTTAAGCTGGGAAGTGCTTAAGCCTGAAACGATAGACCAGTGAAAATGCCACACAAACTGGGCGTGAGGTGGGAGGGAGAATTGGGGGTGTGGTTCCAATATACTCACCCATTGACTGTAATGCTTCCAGAGGTGACTGGAACCAGCCTCATTTAGAGACATTAGGTATGAGAAAGTAACAGGCAATAGTAGGTAGGACATGATGGACCTTCAAACCACATCCATGAAACACCATTTTCATGGAATTCTAGATGTTATTTTTGCATCTGTTTCATATGTTATTTTTGTTTTATTCTAATTAATAAGTGAAAATATAAAACAACATTCATCAAGAGCCTACATGTTAAGAGCTTGAGATGAGAGCCCTACAGGGCCTGTGTCATCTTACACCGTGAAGATGTCCATGGTTACCAGTGTGCACCCCAATCCAAAGAGCATTCCCTTAGTGTTTGCTCTGGATAAGACTCCTAGGACTTCTCACAACTTGACAGGAGCTCCTTCCCACCAACCCAGAGTGATGGCATTCTGGAATTCCCTACCTCTTTGATATTAATAATAGCAATTCATGCCCCTGTATACTAATAATACCAATAAAATACAAGAGGGAAAAGTACATGGAGATAATAATCTGAGTGTGATCATAGCACAGATTTCTTTCAGTATTCATGTATTGAGTTCCTGTGTGCCATGCATAGTTACTGTACCTTGGAGGTGTTACAGGAAGTAGTAGTAAGACAACAAAACATATGCCTCCACCCTGATTTTTGACATTCAGGAAGGTATATACCGGGAAGTCTGCTACAACCACAGCAAAAAGGAAGTTTTAACACTTCCACATTTGAGCTTGCCTCCCAAAAGAGTAAGAATCATGGCCTCCGACCCAAGTCTCAAGTACATTGATCTGCTTGGTGAAAGTTAGGTCATGCATGGAATCCAGGATACAAGGGACTCTGGGAAAAGTAGCTTTTAGGTTTTAAGCTTCTAGCATTCAGTGAGGCACACTTAAGAGG
This sequence comes from Ursus americanus, assembly GCF_024610735.1. Taxonomy (NCBI): domain Eukaryota; kingdom Metazoa; phylum Chordata; class Mammalia; order Carnivora; family Ursidae; genus Ursus; species Ursus americanus. The sequence continues at coordinate 15,050,444 of NC_142128.1, read as the reverse complement.
GATCAGAAAAGAAGCGAGAGATCCAATCTGAACATCGGTCACATTTACCAACCTGATGATAGGTAGAGAAGTCCAGGCCGAGGAATAGCAGTGGGTAGTGAATGGAGTGCATCAGAGGCTGGGGGAGAGCTGAGCTGGGTTGAGAGCAAGTGGGCCATTAGCCAAGCTTTTGTGCCTCGGGAAGCGGTTGGCAAACAACATCGTCCTCAAGGCTGGGAGAGCAAGGGAAAGCCAACCCTCTAACTCCCTCCTCTCAGCCATGATATTTCTCCCTTTGTGCCCAATGGATAAGAAACAAGGAATTGAGAGAGAATTGGGGGAAATAAGAGAGGATGGAAATGCTTGGTGGGAAGATGCTGAGTCAGGTTTTGAACGTGTTAACTTCAAATTTCCCTTAGGGTCATCCAGTTAGAGATGTGAAGTAGCAGTTTTATGTAAGATAAGGGCATGAAGTTCAGGAGAAACAGCTGGGTTGGAAATTTAAATTTGAGAATATTTAACGTATGTGGTTGAAACCATGCGAGTAGACAAAATCACCTTAACAGTGTACGTAAAACAGGAAAGAAGAAAGCCAAGGGCTAATCCTGAGATCCAGCAGCTCTGAAGAGGTGAGAGGGTGTGTGAGCCCTGCAAAGGAGATGGGAAAGAGATGGAGAGGAGAGACAGAAGAGGCTCATGGAATTCAGAGGAGAAAGGGGTTTTAAGAGAGAGAAACTGGTCAACAGTGGCATGCTTCAGAGAGTTCAAGGACAGATTGTTGGGCTTGGCAATTAGGAGGCCACTCTGATCTCGGGGAGAGCAGTTTCAGTGAGGGTGAGAAGTCTACTTTGCAATGGGAATAAGGAAGTGGAGGAAGCCGTGGGGACTCTTGTGAGGATACCAGCTACGAAGAGACAGAGAAAGAAGGTGTGCTATCTAGAGAAGGATGCAGGATTGAAGAAGAATTTTTATTTGTTATGATGGGCGAAACTGGCACATTAAAAAGGCCACAGCAAAAGAAAAGATACAGAGAGAGACTGAAAATTCAGGACAGAAAAGGGCTGACTGATGGAGCAAGTAAGAATCCTGGAGAAGTTAGAGCCTCCTTGGGAGACTTAGCCTCAAACCCAGAGAAGAAGGTTAACGCACCAGGGAGATGGTAGGAAGTTGAGGGAGTTCTTCACGCCTGATAGCCTCATCAATCTATGCAATAAAAGCCAAATTGCTGTTTGCTGGAAGGAGGGGCGATTTCCTAGAGCGCAGAGGGGTCTTGGAAAGAATGATAAGATTGGAAATAGAAAAGGAAGCTTAGATATTGACTGGGTTTATTGCGGTGATCTTTTTGCAGTTTATATAAATATTGAATCATTATGTTTGTACACCGGAAACTAATATAATGTTACATGTCAATTATATCTCAATTAAAAAAAAGAAAAGAGAGCTGACTAGAAGAAACACATGGACAGATGGCCTGGCGGCATGGTTAATCATGCATTTATAGTGGTACCAATTCACACGAGGATGGCATTCACCCAGAGGCAGAGCATGGAAGGCTGATGGGTTAATCTGATGGGTTTTGTCCCGTGGCCAGGTGCTGGAAAGGGAACACACAAAGGCATTCCCTAGGGAGATGCTTAAATGGATACACATAGGATCTTGGTAGGACAGGAGAGAAAATAAAATGTCAGGCTCCATGCTCAGTGGGGAGCCTGTTTGAGATTCTCTCTCTCCTTCTCCGTCTGCCCCTTCCCCTGCTCTCTCTTTCTCTAAAAAAAATCTTTTTTAAAAAGTCTAAAAACAGCTAAAATTAAACTGCATTGCTTAGAGATCTAGATAAGGGTGGTTAAGCTTGGAAAACAAGGAAATGATTGTCAGAAAAGTGAGGGTGTTGGTGACCTCTGGGAGAACAGAGGTTGTCTTCATCAGGGAGGACCCTTGGAGAATGTGGGGCCTGGCAATGTTCTAGTTCTTGATTGAGTGGTGGTTTTATGGGTATCTCCTTTATAAGTATTCTTCAAACTGTACATATATGGTTTTGCACTTGTCTGTGTTATATATCCCAACTAAAGAGAAAACATGCATGGAATAATACATACTATATTTAGGAGGGGAGGAATGAGATTAGGGAGGTGTGTGCAGATACAATTGTTTATAATTTTGTGTTTCATGAGCTGGGAGCTAAGTACATGGGCTTCCAATTATTAGTGTCCATAATTGTTTATATGTCTAAAATATTTAAATCGAAATTAAAACTAAGAAGGCAATATGGAAAAGAAGATGAATGCTTTTGTTTCTGTTTTCATTTCCTTTATGGTTGTTAAATTATTTATTCAACAAATCAGAATCAGGAGAGAAAATTCAGTAGCTACATCAGTACTTTAAGAGATTTGCCGGCATTCAGTTCTTTTCTTTAGGGAGACACGGAGAATAGAATCAGTTACTAATCTCAGGGCTTGATCTCAGGCCTGTTTGTTTGGTTTGCTCTTGGAGAAGTGATCCCAGGGTATAAGGCTGCCTCTGCGAGTAGCCGCCACCCCTGCATGAGTATCTGCTACTCACCCCATCCCTCTCTCCAAGTCTCACTGACCTTTCCCTGCAGCCCTCATGTGAACTGGCCTGGAAGTCATTCCACTGCTGGGTGGAGATGGCTGCTGCCAGCAAACTACCCTGCTTTCCCAGAAAGCCTGTTCCAACCCCTTCCTACTCATTCAGCAAGTCCTCATTCCAGGCTGCTGACCTTGGAGTCCCCCCACTGTGTAAACAGAAGTAACTGGGAAACTACATTCCTGAAGGAAATCCTCAGCAGGAAGGGAAAACGAAAACTCCAACACATTCAGAATGCAGCGTAAAACTGGTTGCACATGCATTTCCCTAACTCCTGGGCCTCTGGGGCTCCCTTCTCGTTTTCTCTATACAGCCTTTCCTTAAGGAGTTGGAATAACTGTCTCCCTGAGAGCCCTTAGTTCCGTGGTTTTCTCAAATGGATTCCTAGGGGAGGAGAGGCCATCTGGCAGAGTGGATAAATGGAAGGAAGCTGGTCCAGGTAACTCCTTGTTCAGTTGAGTTACTTGGTGAACCAACCCAGGATCTGCTCAGACTTCTTGTTATGTACAATAATAAAATTTTCTTATTAAGCCAGTTTTTGGCTGCAGTTTCTGTTACAGCCGAAACATCCTAATTGTCATAGGATAGAAAGAAGAAATTTTGTTATATATATTGTTGAGAAAGGCGGAATAAGATAGTGGTAGATAACAGGAAGCCTCAAGGGGCCCCGTTTAGGGCAGTGCTACTCAAAGTGTGGTTCGTGTACCTGCAACATCAGTCTTACCTACCAGCTTGTTAGGAATGCCCAGGTAAGGGCTTCACTCCAGACAGACCAAATCAGATTCCCTGGAGGAAGCACTGGAATCTGTATTTTAACAAGCCCCCCCCCCCCCCAGTGATTTTGTTGCAAGTAAGGTGGGAGAAAACACGGACCTAGAAGACTTCTAGTGCTGTGCCTCCAGCTCACTGCTGACCTCTCTGAAGCTGTTCGGATCTTCTAGGTCTCAATTTCCCTTTCTGTCACAACAGTAGGAGGATCGGATGAGGAACTGGCTGTAAAAATGGCTTGAAAGAGCTCAAACCTTGATCCCTGCCAGAGTCCTTAACCCCCTGCGAGGGGACACAGCCGCTGACGCTGCAGACAGCTGTCAGCTGCTTTGGGTAGGGCCTGTCTCCATCTGCGGAGGAACGGCAGGCAGAGGATGGAGAGTCGTTGCCATTCTTAATTGAACTCGGTTGCTCCTATTTCGCGTTTTCTTTTTTCAGATTCCTGCTTGAGGCAATCAGGAAGGACTGGAAACCCAGGTTTAGCCCTTATGGCTTGAGGAGGGTTGGCCCCTGTCGCAGGGCTGCCCCTCCTCTCTTACAAGCTCAGCGACTTCAGCCGTCCTCCCGCCACTTCCTCAGCTCTCCTCCCGCACCTCCGCTGGGGTGACCTAGTCCCCCCCGGATTTTCCTGGCCTTCGACGCCCGAGGAGGCACAGGGCCCACTGCCCTGCAGACAGACGAACGACTCGGTCGTGAGCCCTGCCTCCTCTCAAGTTAGGAGGCGCCGACCCCGATGCGGGAACCGCCCTCCGAGCCAACGAGGAGTGCCCGCGTAGAGGCGGCAGCCCCACGCGCCCGCCCTGCGCGCCGAGCGGGAGATAGCGGCTGGAGGGGGCGGGCCTGCTGGCCCGACGACCAATAAGAGCAGGGCAGGCAATCAGGCCCGGCTTCCAGTGGCCACTCGGGCGCAGGCCGACGGCGCTGCCTGCTCTCGGACTGGACGAGTTTCCTGTCAATCGAAGGCGGAGCCAGAGGCGCCTCGGCCAATAGTGGGGGGCGGCCGGGTCAGGCCGGTGGCCCTGCGGTCCGCGCGGTGGTCCGCGAGCCAGTTAGCGCTGAGGGAGTGGCCGCCCTCCCGCCCTCGCGCGCTGCGCTCTCGGCCCCCCCGGGCCCGCCCGTCTGCAGCGCAGCGCCGCGCCGCGCCGCGTCGCGTCATGCCAGGCGCTGCTCGGCGCTAGTGCCCGGGCCGCCGCCGCCCGCCCGAAGCCGCGCCCACTGTCCAGAGCCAGAGGGATGGTGGTAGTCACGGGGCGGGAGCCAGACAGCCGTCGCCCAGACGGTGCCATGTCCAGCTCCGACGCTGAAGACGACTTTCTGGAGCCGGCCACTCCGACGGCCACGCAGGCGGGGCACGCGCTGCCCCTGCTGCCCCAGGAGGTACCTGGGGGTGGGGCGTGGGAAGGGGCGCAGAGGGAGAAGCAGGTGCCCAGCAGAGCTGACCTTGGGGTGTGAGCAGTGCTGAGGCTGCGGTCAGAGGTCGGGCTGAGGGCGGCGCCAGAGGACCTATGCTCCCCGGCCCACCCACCCCCTGGTAAAACGCTCCAGGTGTGTCTTCCCTGCCCCACTGGCACACCTGGCCCCCCTCCCCCAATCCCCGATTCCAGAATTCACGGACTGCAAGGTTGGTTTATAGTCCCACCCCTATGTCCCATCCTTACCAACCAGAGGAGGGAGGATAGGCTGTGGGAAGGGGACCTCGGAGCCCCAAGAGGAGAGTGTCTTCTAGGAAATCCAAGAGGAGGCCTTGGTGGTTGCCCAAACCTAATCTCCAGCTGCCCAGACAGTGGGGTAAGGGACTCTGTGCAGATAAGAAGAGGGCCGATGAATAGATGTGTCCACATTCACCTGACAACTCCATAGCCTTCCTTCACTAGCTCCTGTGTTGGGGTGCTCCTACTGGTCTTAACGTGTATGACAGTATCACATCTAGAGCTGAAATGACCCCCAAGAGAAAGGGAAGAGGAGGAAGGTGGGGCACTCCTGGGCACTGAAGAAGGAGACTAGGAGATAGGAGCTAAGGTCTAGTGCAGGATAAGGGAGCCTGTGATGTGTGGGGTCCTAGGAAAATGGTCAGCTCCAGAGGGGCAGGGCTGGGCTGGGGGTGGCTGGTCCTCTTAGGGTTAGAAGCCTATACCCTCAACATCGGGAACCACTTCTTGTGACAATGAGCAAAACCCTAGAAGTACTCTTTGCAGTTGGAGGGGAAAAAAAAAAAGCCATCAGGAATACTGTGGTGCTTATCTTTTGTGCACTGTCATTGGGAAAACAATGTGATTTGAGAGGAAAGAGCGCAGGACCCAGAGACTGTAGGCCATCTCCCCCATAGGTACATTGTTCCATGTGAGATCTAAAACTGTTTTTGACTGCTTTTTCCTCTGTGCCTCAGTCTTTTTAGCTCTACTATGGAGCAAACACTTGGATTGGTATGAGATGTCTTTGGAAAAGGTGTAAAGAGCTCCAGAAATGTAAAGTATTATTATTCCAAAGTAATATTTTAGTCCTTGGTGTGCACATACAATAGTTTCAGAGGAGCTATAGAGTAAGCAGAAGGCATTTGCTGTCCTTTGGTTGCAGAAGACTAACAGTGCATACATACACGAGAACTGTACACACCTTTCTGTTTTATTCATTCACTCATTCATTCATTCACTCATTCATTCAATGCGTATTTGGGTCTTTACTGCGAGCCAGGCACTGCATTAGGCTCTGGGTAACTTTGACTTAATGTATTTGTATCCTACTTTATTGCACAAAGAATTTGAAAACATATTGTTTTATTTACATGTGGAATCTAAAAAAGCAAACAAACAAAGCATAAATAGACTCATAAATACAGAGAACTAACCAGTGGTTACCAGAGAGGAGAGAGGGTACAGGGATGGGCAAAAAGGGTGAAGGGGAGTGGGAGGTATTGGCTTCCAGTTACAGAATGAATAAGTCACTGGGGTAAAAGGTACAGCGTAGGGAATAAAGTCAATGATATCTTAATAGCGACATATGGTGGCACGTAATGGCTACACTTGTGGTGAGCATACCATAAGCTATAGACCTGTCAAATCGCTGTGTCGTATACCTGGGACTAATGTAACATTGTGTGTCAACTATACCTCAAAAAAAAAAAAAAATGTGGAAAAAAAACAGAACTGGAAAGCTGGGGGAAAGGACTATCTAGAAAAATATACACTGGAGCCTGAGAGATGTTGTAATATGAAAAAGTATGCCCTAGTATAAAATTTTAGTTAATCTGGAGGTTTGTGAGAAAATGAGAGAGAACTGGTTTCATTACTTTTAAAACTACAAGCAGTGAAAGATATTCCCCCTCCCCTGAGCATTTTCGGGGGAACCCAGAGCTTCTCTGGGCCAATCTATACCATCATTCCCTGTTCCTCCCCCTGCCCTCGCCTCCAGAACCTGAGCTGGACTGGGGACTGATCTCACTCTACAGATGAAGTAGGAGAGAAGTGGTGAGGGACAGAGAATGCGGAGTGGATGCCTGGAATGATTCCACAAACATCTACGAGCCCTGTGGGTGGCCTCGTGATTCGTGAATAAGATGCTGTCCCTGCCCTCAGGCAGCTTGGGGCCTAGAAGGGTGGACTGACAGGAGTAAATAACTGCCCGTGTATCATGCTAGGCACTATAAGAGGAGAGCGTGGCACATGGTGAAGGCACAATGGAGGGAATACTTAGTTAACTCCCTCTTGGGGGCAGGCGAGGGACAAAAGAGCAGAAATGCTCACAAAATCAGGAAACTTGAAGAGAAGCTTTTAGAATGAGTGGCTGCTGCTAACATATATGGTGCCTTGGTGTGCATCGGAGAAAGGGCACACAGCTGGGCTAGCAGGTCACTCGCAGACGGGTGCCCTTGTGCAGTGAACAACGCACACCACGCATAGGGCAATTGCATATGCTAGATGGACAGAGGGAGAGTGGGAAGAATATTCCGGACAGAGAAGACAGCATAAGCAAGGGCATAGAAATGGCAAATTCATTCTAGAGCAGAGATAGGAGAACTGGGTGTGGGGAGGCCTGATTTAATGGCTATCGGGGGGACAGTGGGGTGGACTTGGCAGCTGAGGAGTACGGAAAGGGAGGAGAGAGAAGAGCAGTCAGAAAGACTCCCAGACTTTTGCCTTGGCTGCCTGCATGGTGCAGCGCTAATGAGACCCACGGAGACTGCAGACAGAGCAGCCCCTGCTTCACTCCCCAAAGTCTGGCTGAAGGTGCCGGTGGTTCCTTTCCAGTTTCCCGAGGTTGTCCCCCTTAACATTGGAGGGGCTCACTTCACCACACGCCTGTCTACCCTGCGGCGCTATGAAGACACCATGCTGGCGGCCATGTTCAGCGGGCGGCATTACATCCCCACCGACGCCGAGGGCCGGTACTTCATCGACCGGGACGGCACCCACTTTGGGTATGTTTCCCCCTCTGTGGTCAACTCTGTAGCCCTAGCGAGTAAGTGTCGGGGACTCTGGTGTCGTCTATAATACCTAGAAGAGGAAATAACAAGTGTGCTGATGGAACTTAAGAATATGTTTATTGAATGAAATCAAAGTCATAGTTTCTTTCCCAGAGGCGACGAGGGCAGCCAGAGAAATCCCAGGTGACGCGCACTGGCTGGATGTGGTGAAACTCTTCTGTCCTGTGAACTTGAAGACCAGGAAGTTGTCATCTGTGGGGAATAGTTGTGATCCCACCTGGAGGCGGGGGTGTGGGGTGCTCCAAAACAACTTCTTGGGGAAAACCCTCCGATTCAGAATCCAGGGCTCCACACTGCCGTTAGGGAGGGACGTGGTGTCGACCGTGGTTCTCAGACTTCCTTCAATAGTCTAAAACAGACAAACGAAAGAGGTGAGGGAAGGGCTAATACGTGATTGCCATCCTTTAATTTTGCCAAGAAAAGTCTTCTTAAAAAAACACCTTCAATTGTGACTGTCCTTTTAATACTAAAACATGGGAAGACACAAACTCAAAAAAGAAAATAGCCCTTCCGAAGAAAGGACTTCTGACACCTGACACATGAACAGTTTAAAGACTTTATGTTTTAGTTTCCTTATTTGTGAAATGAGAAATAATTATAGCTGCCTTACAGGCCTGCCATGCCGATTACATAAGGAGCCTTGGTGTGACCCCTGGTCAGGTCCTTCCAGAGCATGTGGCTAAAGCTCTTTGCCCCTTCAGTCTAACTTTGGAGGTGACTAGAGCACTAATACGGTTCTCCACCTTCAACAAATCGACTAGGGAGGCAGAAACTCTCCAACCACTACGTCTCTGTGCTGGCCTCCCAGTAGGATTGCCCGCACTGGGAGAAAGGTCATTTTTATCCTCAGAAAGGAGCGTCTGGTCAAACAATTTACTTTGAACCATCTAGGTGTCCCCATTGGGCTGTCAGCTGCCTCCAATGCTGAGAAAACAAAGTGTCACATCGCTCCGCAGAGCTATAAAAAGATTTTTGTTTGCAGGCTGTTTGGGGGAGGAAAGTGCTGGCCCCAGCTGGCAGCTCCCACAGCACTTTTAGCTGGGCCTTGCCCCGGGGTTATGTTTTTGAGAGCAGACCAAGGTTTGCTTAAGATCCTAGAGGACTAATTTGGAAAGAGGTTGTGGGGAGGGGGAAACAGGGTTTGGCTCTAGGTCGATGTGCCCATGCCCAGGTGGCCATAGCTGGAGAGGGTCAGAGGCGGGCAAGGGTGTGGCAGAAAGCAGGATATTGTGGCATTTTTCCTTGGGCTGTTGGACTCCAGTGGCCTATGATTCATCATCAGCAGATGGAGTTGCTTAAAGACTCAGATAAAATAAAATAGGGGTTTAAGGCATTTGGTCAGGTGCGTTTCTCTGCTGGTACAGTTCATGTGTTCCCAGTACCCACCGTGAAGGCTGCTTGAGCCGTCACCTGGGGCAGTTTCCCATCGTGATCCGTGAATAACACCGTGGACTAGAGTCTGGACCACTCTGGGTATGGGCTTGAAGTCAACCATGTCTGCATCTGGCTCCCGCTGGCTGTGGCTCCTTAGAAAGGCTTTCTTAACCTCCTGGAGCCCCCCCTTTTCCTCATTGATAAAATGGACCTAAAATGGCACTTACCGCACAATGTCACTGAAGTGATTAAAAGGGGTAACACATGAATAGTGACGGACACAGATTAGTACTTAGTGAGTGTTAGCTGGTATTACATCACGGTCATAGACCACTATGGAGGCGACATCTTGATCTCGGGGTTTGCTCACATATCTTCACAGAAAAGACCTTCCCACACCTCCCAGTGAAGGATCTGATTATTCTTAGCGCTAAGGAATCTGAAGATAGAATGAAAAGAAGTGAGTCTTTATTTTAAGAAAATGCAGTAGGTATTTTATTCATTGCAGGCACCAGTTTGTTCAGGTGTTAGGGTAGGCATCTGATGCCTTTATAGCTACAGAACAAGACTAATGGCGAGGGTATGTGGAAGATGGGGACCCTTCCGCATTGCTGGTGGAAATGTAAAATGCTACAGCCATTTTGTTAAGCATGCACTTCACCTTATGACTGAGCAATTCTACTCCTAATATATACCCAAGACAAGGTGGTACATGGGCCCCCAGAAAGTCTTGTACAGGAATGCTTGTCACAGCTTTACTCGTAAGAGCCCCACACTGGAAACAACGCAACTGTCTATCCACAAGAGAATGGGTAAATAAATGGCAGTGTATCCATTCAATGCCGGGCCACTGAGCTTGTTACACACAACATAGGGGATGAATCTCAGAAACGTTCTGTTGAAGGAGAGAAGCGAGGCATAGAAGAGAACGTACTGTGTGCTTCCGCTTATATGAATTTCAAGATGAGGCAGAACTTATCTTTGTTGATAGAATTCTGGGATTGAATGGGAAGAAGCAGAGAGAAACTTTAAGGAGATGGAAATGTTCTGTATCTTGGTGTAGGCGGTGGTTGTAATCCAGCTATATGATTTGTACCTTGATTGCATATTAATTATACCTTGATTTAAATATATAGATTAAGGAGCCTAGAAATCACATCTTTCCATTATTCCTATGTACACCTAATAATAATAACCCCTAATAAAAATAAAAAATACCATACCTAATAATAAGTATAAATATAATAGTAATGATACTGATAATAACAGTTACTAATGCATACTGAGGGCTTATTCGGTGCCAGGTATTTTCCAAGCACTTTTTTTTTTTTTAAAGAATTTATTTATTTATTCGACAGAGATAGAGATAGCCAGCGAGAGAGGGAACACAAGCAGGGGGAGTGGGAGAGGAAGAAGCAGGCTCATAGCGGAGGAGCCTGATGTGGGGCTCGATCCCATAACGCCGGGATCACGCCCTGAGCCGAAGGCAGACGCTTAACCGTTGTGCCACCCAGGCGCCCCTTCCAAGCACTTTTTATCTATTAACTCACTTAGGCCCTTCATACCATTATGGGGTAGTTTTTTTTTTTTTTTAATTTCCCCCATTTTACAGATGAGAAAATCAAGGCATAGAGAGAGGTTAGGTTCATTTACCCAAGGTTACACAGCTGGTAGTCTGGTTCCAGATTTCTGTGCTGTAACTCCTGTGTGGCACTGCCCAGACCCATCAGCTCCTTCTCACCAACTCTCTTTCCTTCTCGCTCAGAGATGTGCTGAATTTCCTGCGCTCAGGGGACCTGCCTCCCCGGGAGCGTGTACGGGCTGTGTACAAAGAGGCCCAGTACTATGCCATCGGGCCCCTCCTGGAGCAGCTAGAAAACATGCAGCCTCTGAAGGGGGAGAAAGTGCGCCAGGCATTTCTGGGACTCATGCCCTATTACAAAGGTGAGGGGTCAACTGCCCAGGGTGGTCGAGGTGTGGGAAAGGAGGGTTGCAAGGCATCTGTCCGGGCCTAGGTCTTCACCAGAAGAAGTGGGTCTGAGATTCATCTACGTTACTCAAGATTGGAGAGATTCCTGCTTCCCTTTCTGCCCTTCCCTCCCAGTCACACTGGGAAGATTCAGGTTAAATAGGACCCGCTTTGCCTGTGACCTCATCAAATCACATTTCAAAAGGATTGTCCTCATTCCATCTTTTTGGTTTCCTTCTGCCATGGTGATCCATGACCCCTGTTTAAGTTTGTGCCCTTCATAAGCCCACAGAGTCCCTTCCCCAGGATCTCTCTCTCTCCTGTTGGATCCTGCCTTCACTGGGGCTCTCTCTTTGTGCCCTGACACTGCCTTGCCCACCCCCCACCCCAGCCTCCTGACCCCTGTCCCAGTGATGGGTGCTGTGTTCACTCCCACAGACCATTTGGAGCGGATCGTGGAGATCGCCCGGCTGCGTGCGGTACAGCGGAAGGCCCGCTTTGCCAAGCTCAAGGTCTGTGTCTTCAAGGAGGAGATGCCCATCACCCCCTACGAGTGTCCGCTTCTCAACTCCCTGCGCTTCGAGCGGAGTGACAGCGACGGGCAGCTCTTTGAGCACCACTGCGAAGTGGATGTGTCCTTTGGGCCCTGGGAGGCTGTGGCTGATGTTTATGACCTACTGCACTGCCTGGTCACGGACCTGTCAGCCCAGGGCCTCATCGTGGACCACCAGTGCATCGGGGTGTGCGACAAGCACCTCATCAACCACTACTACTGCAAGCGCCCCATCTATGAGTTCAAGATCACGTGGTGGTGAGTAGCCCTGGTAGGGAACAGAGTCCCGTCAAGGAGGGTGTCCATTCTCTTTAGTGGCTCTGGGAGTAAGATCCCTGGAAGGGATCCTAACTGCCCCAGACCTGCTGAGGTGAGGACCAAGTCCTGAGGCACAGCTCCAAGGGGATGGAGGTCCCCTGGCAGCTCCAGTCTCCCGGCTGTACCTCGGGGTCAGGCTCAGGGCTTTTGGCCCACAGGGACTTGGTACCTGCACTCACCTGACCTTTCCTCAAGGCACAGCAGTCTTTGCCTGAGGCTGATGGGGTCTGGCTAGCTAGGGCTTGACCGGGAAGTCCAGAGAGGTTTTGTCACACTCGATCTTGCAAGAGAGTTTCTGCCCTTTTTAGTGCCACGTTACCAAACTAATATAGGCGTAATCACGTCCTCAGCCCCGTTCGAGTATCCCTTCCTTGTGCCTAGCATATAGGTATGAACACAGAATACGAGGGGGGATTTACCCAAGGAACTACCCCACGGCCCCTGACTGAAGAAGAAGCATCCTCTCTCCCTCTTCCCCCAGGGATAGTTTCACGGTTTGTTCTAGGATGTGGAAAGACTCTCCCTCCTGAAACATATTCTTCACCACCTTTTGGAGATGTAACCATAGTTGCCAAAGCCGTGCACCAGGTTGGCCTTAGAAGAGCACAATGTTTACAGCCCTGCCTTAGGGCCTTGGCTTCTCCTACCTTCCACCAACCTTCCTTGCTTGAAGGGTTATCTCCTCAGGGCTGTAATGCAGATTTCAGAGGTTCCTTTTGAAGATTCCCGGAGTCAAGCAGGCAAGTTGCACAGATCTTCTGTTATCTTTGAGTGTGGCACCCTTTCTGGAGGCTCAGAATGTCTCTTTGGCTGCCATTTCATGTGTTAGCATCCAATTTGTGGTGAACCTCTGTAGACAGGAACCCCCTCTTTTTTAAACCCTGTTGCTTTATCCTGCTCACGTTCTCCTAGGAGAGTGTCTGTTCCGAGGAAGCAAAGAAAGGGTTGGGTGGGAGGCACAGCTATACCAGGAGCTGTAGGACGATCGCAGCAAACCTCCATCACATTTTACTCTCCACATCTCAGAGAGAGAAAAAGATCCACAAGGTTCTGCTCCCACTGCTTTTTCTTCTTGCTCCATCTGCAGACTAGGGCTGTTAAGCAAGCTATGGACATGCATCTCCTGAAGGAAGAGCTATGCAGCACCAGTAATTGGAACATAGCATTTCTGTGCTGCATTAAGGGCTTCTCCCTGTAATCGTTGACTGCACTCGACTGTCCTGGGTGTTTTGTAGGGAGATTTTTTTTTATATGTAAAACACTGGTGAGGACAGCCTCATTGGTCTCAGTCCTACGAGACCAGACTGGTGAGGTAGGGCGAAGGGGAACGGAAGATGTCTGCATCCTTCCGAGGAAGAGAAGGCCAAGTCCTGGGACCTTGCCGAACTCCTTCATAGGGCAGTGACCTCGTGGCCCTCTGTGGAACAGGAATTCTGGGGCGTGGTTTTGCACTCTCCCATTATATGGTGGAACAGATCTAAGAGGAAGGTATAGTCAGTTGTTCGGGTTCTGAGATCTGTGTTCTGTTGTTCTCATCCACAAATGAATCATCACTGTTCTGGAGTTGATGTCCCTGCTTGAAGCTTACTCCAGCAACATGGCTCTTGTCTTGTTCTAACAGAAGTCTTTCGTTTAAGTCGCTCCAGTTGGTGTTACTGCCTAACACAAATGCATTTTTGGACAGACACTGAGGCAAGCTATTCAGGAGAAAGGCAGTGTGAGGAGAAGGCAGACAATTAATCCCAGTGCTTTCAGTAATCTGGCCTTGGCTCCTTCTCGTTCCCACCCCTGGCTCAGAGCATCACAGAACATCGGTTATTTAGAGTCCATACATGTAAAATAGAGTGATTGGTTGGCTCAAAAGCAAGTTTGCTCAAAAATGGACCCTGAAGACTAGCTTGGGGCTACAGGGCTGCTGGATAAGGACACTGTCCCCAGGCCCCTTGCTAGAGACACTCCTTTGGACCACTCTGGCCCTGTGTTATCCTCACAGTGGTGTACTCTGTGCCATTGTGGGAGAGACAAGGCTCGGGGCCAGTAGACCAGGCAGAGCAGGGATACTGGCAGCCAGCTTAGAGCTCTTTCCAAATGAAGTAAAAAAAGTCAATGGCCCAGTTTGGCCATTCTCTGATGAGAAGCCAAGGCCAAGATGAAAAGTGCTTTTGGATGTGACGATTTGTGGTAAAGGCCTCCAGATAAAGGTCATGTCTGAGGAAGTGACTTCTCCCAGTTGGATCCCTTCTCAACTCTAAATGGTCAGGTCTAGAGCATAAGAAGGGTTGGATTAGGAAGGAGGGCTCCAAAGGATGAATGCTTCTTCCTAATTGAAAGGGAGTATATTTTCATAGAATTCTTGTGCATAATGTTGATGGGTCAAACCAAGTGCCTGCCTTTGGAGCTTCCGTTGTGTTTGACTTGGGGCACCTTTTCTCCCAGGTGTTGTGCTCACTGGTTGGGAAGGTGAAAGATTTAGGAGATAGGATTGAATGGTGCAAAAGCAGCCATAACAAAATTCAACCAAAATGACAAACTTAATGGCAACAACAAAGATTGAAAGAAAACCACAATGAAACACATCACAACATCCCAGATGGAGGAGTTCTTTGGGTAACGCTCTAAATAGAAGAAAGAGAGGAATCGTCACCATTCGTATTCTACCTTTGGTTAATTCACGAGGCTGTCCAGTGCTTAGCGTGTGGAAAGCAGTCAACTGTGCGCTGAAAGTTTCTATTCTTTCTTCCTGGGGCTTAGGATATTCTGGGAGCTGTCTGAGCCTTGTGCCTCAGGCCGGTCAGGTGACATAATCTTCCTGTTCTGGGTTGCTTGTTGGAAGACTAGAAGAATGACATTTGCAAGCCACAGAGCGGGGTGAGCCTCAGTGTGCAGTCTTGGTCTAAGCTGGACCCTGAAGAGGTTAAGAAAAATGACAGCAAAGCAAAACAAAAACTACTTACACTGAGCGTTTTGATCCCAGGGAGAATTTTAAACATCCTCCTGCATACCTTCTGTCCGTCTTTGATTCTAAGTGATTAAGCTTTCTTAGGTACCTTTTTGCTGGGGCTCTTTCATGAAGGTAGTGAGTGCCTGCCTTGTCATCCTTAAAAGAGGGAGGCTTTATTCATCAGAAGCCGGAGTGTGGGGAACTGGAGTGGAAGAGGCACTTTTTGGAATCCTGGAAGAAACATATATGTATACAGATGTTAATTGGGAGAAGGGTGGGTTCGCAGGGGTTGAAGAGGCGGGAACAAAGACTGGGTGTAGGAACAGGTTGCCTCTGGAGTGTGGGAGGTCACCTGGGTCCACTGTCTTCCTTCTGTATGGTGTTGGGTTTGTGTACACGGTATAACACTTCCTATGTTCGTTCACTACCTGTCTGTGTAAGCGCTTTGGTGCATAGAGCCCCAGTGCCCTCACATGGCATTAAAGTAAACAATTAGAACCTGGGTGCTGTGCCTTTCTTTTTTTTTTAGAGACTTACTCTCATCCCTCCTCTGCCCCCCACTGTGCCAGCAAACAACGTCTTGATTTCTGCTTAAAATGTGATATGTTTGGGGTGCTCAGCTCGATAAAGTAGGCTCTTTCCTGAGACCAGCAGCTGAACTTCTGCCCTGGCTTGAAGTACAAGGGAGATGGGCCCCATGAAGGCCCTTCTGCAGTTACTCTAGCCTTGTCTCTGTTCCAGGTAGGAGTGTGCCCACCCAGTCTAGGCACACAACTCTGCCCTATTGTGTTGAGAGGTCTCCAAGGGAGGAAGATACCACACTTGCACAGTCACTGTGTGGCTCACACCCATGTCAGGTGGTTCTGGAAGAAATCCCTCCTATCCTTCACCGCTTCTTTCAAGGGAGAGAGAAATGGCTTTAAGCTTATGTGAGCCTCAGTGGTTAAGACCCTTCCTTGAGGAAAATGGACGTGAGTTGCCCTTCCTCCGAAAACAGAGTTTGACACCTTCCTGGATAATGAGTGTCCTCATCAAGATGTCCCTTGGAGTCACTTCATGGATTACCCAGAAAGGTGAGTTTGACATGCTGGGTAACTATGCCGCCCTCCAACTGCTTCCTTAAATCCCTGATTATTCTGCCTTTAAACAAAAGCACTGTATCACCTGTGCCAGGTGTATTCCCTGACCTACTTACTGTGCGCACAACCACATAGTAATGATACGCTAGTAATACTTAACAAGTTGGCAACTGAAGCTCGTGGAGGTGTAATTTCCTCAAGGGCACATAGCTAGGAAGTAGCAAAGTCAGGATTCAAACCCAGGGCCCTTTTCTGAAATCCTCACAGGTGTTCAATAGAGCCCTCCCTTCTTCTTGGCAGCTCAGTGTCCCCCCTCTCGGGCTTAGGGCTTCCCCCTGCTTCAACCTGTGAAAATTTGAAAGGCAGATACTCTAGAAGGAATATTAGAAAGACTTTCTTTGATGTGTAGGTTTTAAGTTGTCCCTGAGCATTAAGGACCTAACTGGGGTCCCCAGTGTACTGCCCTTCTTAGTGAGGGACGTATGTTCACTAGGTGGAGAAGGGCCCTGCTCATGGGCAGTGATGGAGGTGAGTAATGGCTCCCTGGCTGGACCCTAGGTGTGGTGAGATGATCCAGGACGGCCTGAATTAATCAGACTCTCGCAGCCTACAGGCCTAACCACACAGATGTGCTATGCAGCCTGACCATGAGGGGAAGGATGCCCGAGGCCTCGGCCCTCCTTCCAGGACCCCTGGCCTCAAGAGAATAAGTGAATGTAAAGCTTTTTAGTTTAGCTTAGGGGATCTTGTGTGCCTGGCTTGGGGCTTATGGCCTTTAGACTCTGGGTCTCAGCCCTGCCTGTTTGTTCCCTTGTCATCATTTTGGACATGACCTCTTAGCTAGCTTTACTTACTTTTCGTTTTGATTTGTTTAACCTACAGCATTTTCCTTTAGCTTTTATTTACTTACCTTTAACTTCCTTTCTTTTGATTCCATAACATTTTGTTTTTCTGTCATGTATTTTGTGTTCTCTATTTTTCAAATGTAATTTTAGACTTTATTTCTAACTTAACTTTAAAGTAAAGCACCTGTATGAATAGGATGCCAGTGAAGGTAGTTCTTGTTCTGAGCAAGAGTAATTAGGTGCTGCTGCTTTTTTTCTTCTCCAGTCATTTCTACAATGATCTTATTAGCTGTGAACATTAGGTATTTCATTTTTTCCCTTAGATGAATATCTTCTTCTAAAGTCTAAATACAAGGAAAAACTGACAGTGTTACCACAAAAGTCACAGATCCAGGTTATCTGCTAGATCCGATGGCCAGGCTTTTACCTCCTCCTCCAGGATGCCTGCCTCCCCCCAGATACACACAGTAACAGTCAGTTCGGACTTAGGAACAGGGCAGTCTCATTCCCAACTGCTGAGGACTTCTTCCTTCACACACTCGTTCTTCCTGAGCAATGACATGATCTAAATATCCTGGGATTCCACCACCTCCAACCACCTGGAGCTAAGTGGAAACAGTGCACCAGGAAAAAAATCCAACTCGACTGCAGGAAAGACATCGAATTGAACCATCTTGACCCATCCAGAAGTACTTCATAAAAGGGACCCATAATCAGACCGTGATGCACCTTTTCCACCCTTCTGTGATCTCAGTAGCAACCTGAATCACCCTTCCACAAACCATGACTTTTAGAAGAGTCTCCTAATGTATTACAGACCCTGGGTTTTTTCCTATATCGTGTGATCTTGGCAGATGGCCTAGCTCCAGTCGATCTTTGGAATAGACGTATACAAACTTCTCCTTTATTACAAAAAATTAAGAAATAGAACCCCAAAGCACCACAAAACTTAGAGCTTGATCTCCATTAAAGGAAATTTATAAATTAAGAGTTGAGTTGAAATCTTTATACCTCTGTTATTTTTGTAAAGGGATTGGATGGTATCATGAGTAGGTTTAAGTCCCTAGAATGTGTATCAACTAATATAAATGCCTTTATTAGTGTGCTTAGTAGCGTGCTTTCCAACATTACAACCTTACCGTCAGCTCTACCTCGACCCCAGGGACCCATCTGTGTATGCACATGTCATGGGTGCCCACTGTCCCTACTCTCACCGTGTCATCTTCACTGCCCCCTCTCCCCCACCACTCATGACTGCCCTGTCTTTGCATTTTAAAGCTGGTTGGCCACTTCTGGCCATACCTCATCCAGCATTTGGTAGCCAGCCCAGGCAGTGACACTTTGTCCAACACTGCCCCCAACCTATTCTCAGGCAGTTAGGCACTCTTTGCACTGAGGTCCCGGGCTTTCTGATTCAGCTTTCTCATCTGGCCTGCTAGGATTTGAAGAGCATTTTCAGCCCTTCTCTCTAAGCTCTGTGTCTACTCCCACAGTGGCTGCAGAAGACACTTGCAAGACCCCACTGAACAGATAAATTAGCTTCCCCATCCTCTATCCTTGGAAGGGATAATCAACATCCTTTTCCCAGAAACTACATTCACCAAGAGCTTCCTAACAAAAATAGGGACTTCCCTGGTCAGCTGGCCACATCACTATTGGCTGAAATGAGGATGGCATTATTCACTTGGCACTCCCAGAAAGTCAAGGCAGAATGTATCTGCCTCCAGACATATTCAGGGAATGTTCTACCCGATTGCCTAATTTTATACTTCCAAATATAGCTCTATTTGGGAATTTGGAAATTTTTGGTATTTATCAAAAAAATCTGGTTAAGGTTACAGAAAAGATGGTGTTGGCAGTGCAGGGCTCTGCTTCTCAAGTGCAGCCCCTACTCTGCCCTATTCCTTGGTGTGGCCTACAGAGCCAAGTGCTACAACTACCTGAAACCTCGAGCAGAAGAGGAAAGGAGGATAGCAGCTAAGGAGAAAAAGAAGCAGGGTAAATGGAAACATATTGAGAGAGAAGTGGCAGAAGCCCAAGACAACAGCATACGAAAGTGAGCCTGCTTTTCTCTGGAATGGTATGGATGAATAAAGTTCTCTGTGTTGTGTGGTGCTCCAAAAAACCAAAACAAACAAAAAACCCCCCCACAAAACTGTGTAAATTACGTCAAAATGTAAAGCTTCTGCCTAGCGAAGGACACAATCAACAACAGTTGCCTTTTAAGTCAACCAACCGAATGGGAGAAGATATTTGCAAATGACATATCCAATAAAGGGTTAGTATCCAAAATATATAAAGAACTTATACAAATCAACACCCAAAAACTAATCCCAAAAAACAAAAAATGGGCAGAAGAAATGAGCAGACATTTCTCCAAAGAAGACATCCAAATGGCCAACAGACATGAAAAGATGCTCAATATCACTTTATACTATTACTATACTCATTACTATATTGTAAGAATACCACGTATAACACACATAACATACAAAATATGTATTAACACCTATTTATGTTATCAGTAAGGCTTCCAGTCCACAGTACACTTTTAGTCATCCGGTTTCTGGGGAGTCAAAAGTTACATGCAGATTTTCAACAGTAGGTCAATACCCCTAACCCTCACATTGTTTAAGAGCCAACTGTAATGGGTTATAACCCACTGAATAAAATAAGAATCCATGAATTTATGTTGACAGAAATAAATAATTACACAAAGGAGAGTTTGGGGTGGCTATATTATTAGATTTTACATTAGAAAAAGCGTTATAAGAGACAAGAAGGACTTCATATACAGAAAAAGATTAAATCCAACAAGATGACATAACAATTATAAGCATATGTGCATCTAACATCAGAGCACATATGAAACAAAACAAGAAGAGAATTAAGGGAGAAATTGACAATTCTACAATAGTGGTTGGAGACTTCAGTATTTCACTTTTAATAATGGGTAGAACAACCAGAGAAAAGATCAAGACGGAAAGAGAGTCCATGAACGACAGTATAATCCAGGTATACCTAATGGACATATATAGAACTCTTCACCTGACAGTAATGGAACACACATTCTTCTCAAATGCATATAGAACACTGTCCAGAGTGAAACATGTTTTAGGCCAGAAAACAAGTCCTTTTTTTTATTAAAAATTTTCAGCTTTATTGAGATATAATCAACATATAACACTGTGTAAGTTGAAGGTATACAACATGTTGATTTGATATGCTTATATACTGCAAACGTTTCTATCAGTAGCATTAGCTAACCTGTATCATATCACATCATGTAATCACCATAGAAAACAAGTTTTAATAAATTTTGAAAAATCATACAAAGTATCTTTTCTAATTACTGTGGAACAAAACTAGAAACAGTAGCAGAAGGAAAACTCACGAAAATGTGAAATTTTTTTAAAAAATGCTCTTAAATAACCAATGGTCAAAGAAGGAATCATAAAGGAAATTAAAAAATATTTTGAGACAAATGAAAATGAAAGCACAACATACATAACCTAGAGAATGTACTGAAAGCAGTGCTGAAGTGAAATTTATACCTGCAAACATGTACATTAAAAAAATCTCAAATCAACAACCTAACTATACACCTTAAAAAAATTTTTTTTTTTTTTAAAGTAGGCTCCACACCCAAGCATGGGGCTAGAACTCATGACACTGAGATCAAGAGTCCATGCTCTACCAACTAAGCCAGCCAGGAGCCCCTATACACCTTAAAGGAACTAGAAAAAGAACCACAAACTGAGCCAAAGTTATCAGAAAGTAGGAAATAAAAATTAGAGTGGAGATAAGTGAAATAATGAATAGGATAAAAAGAGAATATAGAAAACAAACACAAAATTTGTTGTTTTTTTAAATCGGCAAAATTGGGGCGCCTCGGTGGCTCAGTTGGTTAAGCATCTGCCTTCAGCTTGGGTCATGATCCCAGGGTCCTGGGATGGAGCCCTGTGTCAGGCTCCCTGCTCAGCAGGGAGTCTGCTTCTCCCTCTCCTTCTGCCCCTGCTTCCAGCTCAGGCTCTCTCACTCTCTCTCAAATAAACAAATATAATCTTAAAAAAAAAAATCAGCAAAATTGACAAATATTTAGCTAGAATGTCAGAGAAAAAAGAGAAGACTCAAGCTGCTAAAATCAAATTAAATTGGCACCTGGGTGGCTCAGATGGTTAAGTGTTTGCCTTAGGCTCAGGTCATGATCACCAGGTCCTGGGATCGAGCCCCACGTTAAGCTCCCAGCTCAGTGGGGAGTCTGCCTCTCCCCCTGCTTGTGCTCTCTCTTATGTCTCTCTCTCTCTCTCTCTCTCAAATGAATAAATTTAAAAATCTTAAAAAAAAGAAATTAAAGAGGGGACATTACTACTGACTTTACATAAATAAAAAGGATTACAAGAGAATACTATGAATATATGTACACCAACAAATTAACCAAAGGAAATGGACTAATTTTCAGAAATATAAATCCTACCAAGTTTGAATCACAAAGAAATAGAGAATCCAAATAGATCTATAACTAGTGACAAGGTTGAATCAGTAATCAAAAACCCTCCAAGAAAGAAAAGCCTTGGACTTGATGGTTTTGCTGGAGAAGTCTACCAAAGACTTAAAGAACTAATACCAATACTTCTCAAACTTTTCCAAAAAATTGAAAGTGAACGGAATGCTTTCTAACTCATGCTAACTCATTTGTTGCCCTGATACTGCGCCAGACAAAGACACGATAGGGAAAAAAAAACAAAAAAAAAATACAGACCACTATCCCCTATGAATATCAATACAAAAATTCTCAACAAAATATGAACAAACTGAATTCCACAGCATATCAAAGGATTATATACTGTGGCCAAGTGGGATATATTCCTAGAATACAAAGATGGTCTTAAGAGGATAAAGGGGAAAAAACTAACTGATACAGAAAAATCTTGTGACACAATTCAACACCCTTTCATGATAAAACACTGAACAGACTAGGAATAGAGTGAAACTCAGTATAAGAAAGCCTATGTATGAAAAACCCACAGCTAACTTTCTCTTCAACGGTATAAGACAGAAAGTGTTGCTACTAAGATCAGGAATAAGACAAAGATACCTGTTTTTTATTTTTTTTGTTTTCCAATTCTATTTAACATAGTATGGGAAGTTCTAGCCAGAGCAACTAGGTAAGAAAAAGAAATAAAAGGCATCCAAATTGGAAAGGAAAAAGCAAAGTTATTTCTGTTCAAAGACATGATTTTATATGTAGAAAACCCTAAGATTCCACAGAAAAAACTATTAGAATAAATAAATTGAGCAATGGAGTAATACAAAATCAACAGAAAGAAATCAGTCACCTCTTTATACACTAACAATGAGCAACCCAAAAGAAATTAAGAAAACAATTCCATTTATAATAGCATCAAAAGGAATAAAATACTTAGGAATTAATCAAGGAGGTGAAAGACTTATACAATGAAAACTCTAAAACATTGCTGAAAGAAATAAAGAAGACAAAGAAATGTTAAGAAATCTCATGGAAACTGAGCTGTTGTTGAGTTTTAGGAGTTCTCTCTATAGTCTGAGTAACAATCATAAATCATTTGCAAATGTTTTATTCTGTGAGTTACCTTTGTATTCTGGTGATGGTGGCCTTTGATGCACAAAAATTTTAAATTTGGTAAGTTCAATTTTTCTATTTTTTCTTTTATTACCTGTGCCTATGGTGTTGCATAAGAAATTATTGTCAAATACAGTGTTATGAAGCTTTTTAACTGTTTCCTTCTAAATTTTATATCTTACATTTAGGTCTTTGATCAAGTTTCAGTTAAATTTTTGTATATGGTGTTAGGTAAGGGTCCAAATTCATTCTTTTGCCTGTAAATTTTATGTTATCTGTATTTTACAATAAACAAGTTTTAAA
Organism: Ursus americanus; assembly: GCF_024610735.1. NCBI lineage: Eukaryota > Metazoa > Chordata > Mammalia > Carnivora > Ursidae > Ursus > Ursus americanus. Next base: position 15,027,629 of record NC_142128.1, on the reverse strand, counting down.
AACTGCAATACCCTTTCATGATAAAAAAAAAAAAAACAGCCTATAAACTAAGACTAGCAGAGAACTTTCTCAACATAATAAAGGCCATATATGAAAAACCCAGAGGTAACATCATACTCAATGGTGAAAGATTGAACATTTTCCCACTAAGATCAGGAACAAGACAAGGATGCCTGCTTTCACTACTTTTATTAATGTTGTCATTTCTCTTGGGTAGAGTCATCTTATCTGACCTTTCTATGGAATCTGACTCTACCCATCGAACCCTTTGTTTTTTCTTTCCTTTAGCTTCCACATTCCTCTTGCTTCTATTTTTTTTTTTCACTCTCCTTTTGCTGGCTTTTTTTCTTTTGACCCACTCCAAGATGAATTTTTAGCCCTCTTTTATCTTCACTTTTTCCAAGGGGACTGATTTTTATAAATTCATACGCAAAAAGAGCACCTGGGTGGCTCAGCCAGTTAAGCGTCGAACTCTTGATTTCAGCTCAGGTCATGATCTCAGGCTTGTGAGATCAAGCCCTGGGTTGGGCTTGCTTAAGATTTTCTCTCTCCCTCTCTAAATAAGTAACATAACATAAAAAGAAATTCATATGCAAAAATAACACATAAATTGAAATAAAAATAATACAATGAATATCCATATACCTATCAAGAACTAAACCACTAAATTCAAGAACTAAAACATTGCTTCCTGAGTTAAATATAACCTTGGTGCCCCTTTACAGTAGCCTCCCACCCCACCTGAGAGAGAAGGCATATCTGGCAGTTTGTCCCATTAATGGCCCCAATGAGTCAGACCTACCAGTGTCCTCACTTTTACTAGTTCCCTCCCATATTGACCTTAAGGGTTAGCCCCTTAACTTACTTTGCCCATTACCTTTTGATCTCTTCTCATACCTCCCCCTAATTCACTCTGCTACAGCTACATAGTTGGAGGTGTCAAGAGGGCTCTCACACTTATTCCCTGTTCCTAGAACACCTGCCCAAATATTTGCATACCAGCATAGCCAGCTCCCTTGCCCTTTGTTCAAATTACTTTCTCAGCCAGGGCTTTCCCCTCTACCCTAAAACTGTAGACTTTTAGATTGCACTTTCTATTCCTCTTCCTTTTTTTATTCATAACAATTATCACCATCTCATGTATTACTGTAAATAACTTGTTTATTGGCTCCTCTACCTCTCCTCTAGAATGTAAGCTTCTCAGTAAAGGTACTTTGTTTTATACTCTCTGGTGTCCTCAGCCTAGCATGTGGTAGGTTTAGGGGAGGGAAAAGAATGTTACCTCTAGGGGCGCCTGGGTGGCTCAGTTGTTAAGCGTCTGCCTTCGGCCCAGGGCATGATCCCACGGTCCTGGATGGAGCCCGCATCAGGCTCCCTGCTCCAGTGGGAGCCTACTTCTTCCTCTCCCACTCCCCCTGCTTGCGTTCCCTCTCTTGCTAGCTGTCTCTCTCCCTGTCAAATAAATAAATAAAATCTAAAAAAAAAAAAAAAAAAAAGAATGTTACCTCTACTCTTCTGAACTCTTGGCTGAGAAGTAGAAGATTAACACGAGAAAAACAAATAGAAATTTATTAACACATATACCTCATACATACATTAGAGATACCCAAGGAAAAGACTTAGAATGCCAATTTATATACCATCTTCGGGTAGACAAAAGAAAGGTGTGTGTTGGCGTTGGGTGGGTGGCTGAAGGACCAGTTACGGGACGTGACCGGGGAAAGAAAAGTAAACAAGCTTAAGGTTTGCTATGCAGATTTAAGTTAGTGTTTTCCCCATTGATAAAGAGTGTCTCGTGATTTAGTAATCCTCTTCTAGGTACAGAGACGGAGACACCTTTAGGAATGGAGATTTCCTTTAAAAATGTACATTTCCCTTCCAAAAGGGCATTCTAGTTTTTCAGAGCTTCTCTGTGTCTACTCTGCCACAGAGGTATGTTTCGAGGTGGCATGTTCTGCTATCCCTCTGCATTTAGGAAGGATTTGAGGAATGAATCAATCTCCATTTTGCAAATAATGAAAAAAGACTGAGACATTAGGCAACTTGTCCAAGATCACAGAGGCAGCATTTAGCAAAGATGGGATTCCAATCCAGGTCTACCTACCAGATACAGTATAGTTGTGTTTTGTTTTTCTCTGTTGTGCTGCAATTTATGCCACAGATGGCATCCAGGATACAGAAGCAGCTGCTGTTTCCAACATTCCTGAAATGGGAATCACGAGAACTGGATTCCACTTGTGACTCGACCATTAATACTGGCTAACAATTATTTAATTCCGTGGGCCTCAATTATGCTTAGCTGTAAAAACGGCTCTTGGATCAACCACAAAGCTCTTTAAGGTCCTTTAATTCGAAAACTAAGAATCTTGACATCCGTGAAGGGATAGGGTTCATTGGTTTTTTTCAAGCGGCCTCATTCCCTACGGGCTGGCAACCGTCTACTGGCCCATGGATGCCTCTCCCCAGCCTTTGCAGCCTCCGCCTTCCTTTTCACGCTGCTACAGCGGCCGAGGACTGGCTGGCACCGCAGGAAGCAGGCACGGAAAAAGAGCCCACTGGCTTCTCCGCCGGCTCCTGAAAGCCGCAGGTCAGCACCGTACGGCTAGCCTCGAGGCCGCCCCCTCCACCTAGACCTCCGCACCGCGAGTGTTGTCATTCACCCTCGCTTCGGCCTCGCTCCACCCAGAGCAGATTCCGAGGGGAACCCGCAGCAACTTCCTCCCTCCGCGCGGCTAGGGCCCCGGAAGTGACGTCTGTGCGTGCGTGACGGGCGCTCGCGGCGCCGGGGGCGGGGCGTGAGGGAGGGAGGGAGGGCCGGCAAGAGGGCGGGTTGTGGACTGGCGGAGCGGGGACCCACTCGAGAGACCCGCGGAGAGCGGCGGTCCCGACGCCCGTGGAGCCGCAGACCAGGTACGGAGCAAACGGACACGGGCCGAGGCTGGCGTGACTCTCGACTCCTGGCGGCTGGGCGGCGGCGCCGTCCGGGCGGGGGTTGCTGGGTCATTCGCCCGTGCCGTCTACCCGGCCGGGGCCGTTTCGCTTCGGTGCCACCAGCCGCCGTCGGTCCCAACCCCGGGCCCCGCGGCGCGGCCCTGACCGGCCCCAGGCAGTCGCCGGCCGCCTTAATCCCGTCGTGCTCAGCCTGCCGGTTTCAGGCGCTCGTCGCCAAGTTCTGCACGGCCCGGCCCAACTCCGACGGACAGGCGCTTGTCATTTCCTGGCCCCCTCCTGCCACCCGTCCACCCCTCGTAGGATGGCTTCCCTCTGGCCGGCTTCCTCTTCACTGTCCAGCCCTCGGAGTCTGAGGGGACACCTGTGGTGGCGGCCAGTCGGCTCGTGCCCCGGGCCGCTCGAGGGTCCGTGGGGATTGACGGCTCAGACCCAGATCGCACCCCCGCCTTGGCCGGGGCGCGGGGACTTCACGACCCGCGTCGGTCTTAGGGAGGGAAAGGTCCCGGAGCAGGGAGGGTGCAGTATTTCGTGGTGCGGGGAGTTGTCCTAACTTTCGCCCGGTGGTTGAGGGGGAAGTTGTGGGCCTGGGTTTAGGAGCAGAAGTCCCTGCTTCCGAACTGTCTTGCAGGAGAGCAGAGGTGATGCCCATCACGGAAGTTTAGTCAGAGGGAGGGAGGCACTTAGCTGCTTCAGAGAGTAGGTCACAGGCATCTGGTGGTGCCTCAGCGCCCGTGACCAAGCCCTGTGGTTGGGAAATAATGTCCGTGGGCTCGTTGGCCCTTGAGATTAGACGTGAAAGTTTGTCAGGACAAGTTTACAGCATCACTAGGGGAGTAGTTTTTTGGATGAGAAGATTTTTGGGTGTTTTGGGTTTTTGTTGTTGTTGTTGTTTTGAAATTAAATAATGGTTGTACTTTTTTTTCTTGTAAACCTGAAACTGCTTTTTTAAAATATGTTCATTAAAATAGTTGTAACGGGAAAGCTTGCCAGTCCGGTAAAATTGGATTATATTGTTAATCCATTCAGTGATAAATAACATTAACTTTTAAGAGTTACTGGTTCTTACGCGGAAGATAAAGACGTGTGCAGGATTTAAAATGTCACTTCACTGACCTTCCAAGCAATCATGTTTCTTCTCTCCAGAAGTTAGAGAGGGACAATGAAGATACTTTCAACACAGCGTCGAAAATAGAGCTAAAATAGAGCCCTGAGGAGAGACACTGCAGGGTATGGAGGGTGAAGAAAGATACCAGGGAATACTTTATGGAAGTGTCTGGAAGAATGAATAACTTTGAAACTAACAAGGTAGGATCGGAATGTGGAGGTGGGCTGAGTAACAGGAGACTAGGCCAGTCACAAACTCCTGGGAGGTGGTTTTTGAAAAGTAAAGTGCAGGGCAGAGATGCAGGAGCTTGGGCTTTTATCTGATGATGGCAAAACCAAAGAAGGGCCTCTGCATGATTAAAAGGGAATTTTATGTAGATCTTAAACACCGGCTGCTGTTTTGCTGAGGAAGACTGTGTGTGCCCATTGTAGAGCTTGATTATGTGCTCATTAAATGTTTGAATTGAGTTGTATGCCCATTTACTAGTTGTTTCATTGTGTAAAAAGTGTTTGACCCTGCTAATTTGTAAGCTTCTATAAACAGGAATTCTTTTATCTGTTTGCATTCTCAATCCAAGTTGGGCATTCACAAGTGTTCCATGACTACTTGTTAACTTGATGAGAATTCATTGATTTCTGATGTTGGTTTTCAGTGGGAAAACAAAACAAAACTCCATCAGTATATTTAATATCTACGTATAGAAGAACTAAGATCTTGTTTCATTCACTTGTGTCAGTCATTGGCTAGAGGAATAGAATTTCAATCTTGATTATGAGTTTAATTTTTGGCACATGTGTTTTTATTGGTTGCAGAGTAAACATCTGTAGCAGAAATGACTCATCCCTAAAATGTGGAAGATACTTTTGTAACACACCTGTCTATTCTGTGACTCAGAATAGAAATACTATCGTGGCTTCTTAACCCATAAAGTTATCACACCAGAAACAAGAGTTTCGCAGTAGAAGTCAAAACGTTTTGAAAATCTTATTAAATGCTTATTTCTTTTATAAAGCACTGTAGAGACATTATATATGTTTCATATGACTGGAATGCCTGGAAATAATTCAGAGTATTGTTGAATAAACGCTTAGGAGAAACAACAGTGGACTTACCTTCATCCTACTTGGTATTATATAACTTACATTTTGTTTGATATTTGGATAAAGCTCTGAAAATGCTTGAAGAAAAAGCTGTACTTTTATTATGCTGCTTTCAAGTTAGATTGTGAGATTCCTGTGTTTGATGAAGTCCCTGGCAGTGGGGTAGAAATTGTAATTTTTATTGTACTAGTAGAACAGCTTTTCATAATCTGGTAGCATAGCTACTTGTTTATGGTCACCAGGAGGGTGAAGAACTGTAATTATAATCCATTAATTAGATAAATATGTAGTTAAAAGTCCTAAGTTATGATCAGAGTATGAGTTCATGAATGGGTTAGATTGTACACACAAAGATTCTTAAGCTTTTTGTTTTCCTCAAATGACAGCAGGGAGATGCCGATATCCCTGAAGCAGGAATGTAGCAAGAGCCTTTGGGTCTCTAAATTCTGTGTTGTTTCACCTTAAGGTGTGGGTGGCAGCATCCTCGATGCTAGGCACAGGCTAGCTCAGGAGATGTACAGAAATCTTATGAATCATTTTTTAAGCTAGTCTCTTCAGTTCCCATTCGGAATAAATAATTGTAATTGCACTGATGGTGATTTGGCCTGTATTTTAAAATTAAAAATGAGTTTTGGGGGATTTTTATATGGGATATATTTATAATTTTCTGTGTGCTCCAAAGTTAAAAATACATAATGAAAGTTTTATTTTTGTAGTTCCTGTTGTTAGACTTTCCTAATTTTAGACACAATATTTGGAAAAGCACTTTCTTTTTTCTTTGGGAGCACAGAAAAGATAATGCCTTTACAAGTTGAACTCATAAAATGCTTATTAATGGAAGAAAATATCTTACTGTGTTATAATGTTTTTTAAGTGGAGGATGTCATTTACTTATGTCACATCTAGTTCCAGAAAGGATTCACAGTGGCTCACAAAGATGTGGCATGTTATTGAGAACATACAAAATAAGGGGGTGATGAATTTAGCGCTGAGAGACAAAAATTAAGATGAAAACACATCTGTAAGCTCCTCGTTAAGACGGAATGAGATCTGTACACGAAGTACTTAGATTGAAGTCTTAAATATTTGTTAGAGGGCCACGAATTTGACTGCTTTTTATTAGCCAGTTCAGAGCGAAATACAATCAGTTGCATAGTTCAGTGACCCTAAGATAAAAGACCATTTTCTCTTTTGGATTCCGAGACTCCTTGTATTGACAAACTCCTCAACTACATCGTTAAGTAAATAACAGCGTGCATCTCAAAGGACTGTGTTGTGTTTTACTTTTTTAGTTCAAAGTCTTCTTTGCCTCATTGTGTAGGTTGATGACAGAACATCAAAACGTAAATTCAGTAAAAGCAGTTCTGGTGCTAGCAAAATAATGTGATCTAAGTACTTAGATTTCTACACTAATTTAAGGATCTGTTCTAGATTATCTAGATAAGTAGATGGGGATTGTACATTCGTCAGGTTACCTTCCATAAATATTTTCTCAGTGGAGCTTTTTGTTATAGATTTATCAGCAGTGAGGTTTGGGTTTGTACTTCCTGACAAGTTCCTCGAGTACATCTATTTTTTATGTTGTTGTTTTATATTGTTTAATCACAGGCCCATATTTTTGGCAGGCATGCTTTATTTTCATGAGGATTGTGAAAATGGAGGAGTCTGACAAGGATGAGTACTTAAATGAAAGTCACCTCACCTCCATGTAGAGATGGGTTTAGGGAAGACCAAACAATAGACCCAACATTGATTTCCAGAAGTGGCTTCGGGCTGTTAGCTGCAGCACAGTGGATGTTGGCTTGAAAAGTCCAGGCATATAATTTATTTTTTTAAGATGGGAACAAATCCATTCATCTTAGATGGAGAGGCTAGAAAATGAATATATTTTTATTTTGCTCAAGCTAAAAAGCTGCCTGTTTAAGTAATAATAGTTCAGATTTATCAAGTGCTAGCATGGACCAGTGAGTAGTAAGTCCTTCACATGTGTGATCTCAATGTTGTCCTTTCCCCTCACCCTCTTTTGAGATAAAAGAAATGTGGTTCAGAGTAGTAACTTGTTTTAGGTCATACAAGAGGTGATGGAGATTTGAACTCTGGTAGTCTGACCGAATCAGTGGTCTGCATCTAACCATGACTTTATAATAGCTGCAGCGGACTAGACTGTGAGCTCACAAGGTGAGACCAGACATAGACAGTTGATAGAGGTAAGCACGTTGGCAAGTATTGGAATCCACCATTACGAAAGGGCCTTGAACAGGTTGGGATCTTCCTGTCCAGATAATGGTCAGGAAGCTACAACTTTAAGGCATTTGGCCATAGTCTGTAAAGCTGGAGGAGGGGGGAGTCTTCTGAGCGTTCATCAGGATTGGTAAAGTGGGGATATTATTTCATGTGTTTGCATTTAAAATGCATATATTTTTTTCTATTTGCTCTAAATTTGTCTTGAGAGCAGGAAAGCCACAATAATATTTATAAAGATAGTGCACCATTCTAGAAAAAAAGGGTGATATTCATATTTTAGAGTAAACTTTAGCCCTTGATCTCACTGCTGTTTTTTTTGGTGTTTTTTTAAGATCGTATTTATTTATTTGACAGAGAGCACAAGCAGGGGGAGCAGCCAAGGGAGAGGGAGAAGCAGATTCCCTGCTGAGCAGGGAGCCTGATGCAGGGCGGGATCCTAGGACTCTGGGATCATGACCTGAGCCCAAGGCAGACACTTAACCGACTGAGCCACCCAGGTGCCCCAACACTGCTGTGATTTGGGATGAATTTAGGTTATACTTTTGTCGTAATGCCATTGCAAGGTGTCTGTGTTCTTAAATCTCATTCTGTTTCATTAGGAATTGCACTGCACTAAAGTTGTACAGATAAGTAAACCATTATTTATTGTGCATTTTCGTGGGCAGCTATTTCAGGTAATTCCAAATTATTTTTTTGAAGTATTATAATATAGATCCTACAGTATATTGTAAATTGTGACCTAGCTTATGAAACTGCAGAATAGAGAACATCCTTATTCATCTTTAATCAGTAAACAATAGGTGGAACTGTTTGTTGCCTAAATGTAGTTATGTAACTTAGTGGTTCCTTAATTGCATTTCCATAGAGCTTTTGACATTGTTTTTTAAACATGTTCCTGAAAAATGACTTGGGCTAGTGACCACAGTTCTGAATAGGATATTACAAGAAGAATGCAAATAAAAAATGTGAAAACAAAAAACCAAACTGTAGGCTGATGAAATAAAATGTCTAAAATCCATTGTAATTAGTGTCTTAGGAATTAATATGCTTGGCTTCTACTTAGCAAGTTGGATTATATCTTTATTTGTATAAATTAATTAGCCATTGCAGTTGTAGTGTGGTAAGTGTGTAGATTTTATTTGTCTAGAGTTTCAAATGTTGTATAGTCGTGGGTGGACGCATCTTAAGTATCGTTTATGAGGAATAATCAGATGGCAAAGTGTTTTTATACCCTTATGCCAGCTGCTCAGTATGTAAGTTCTTTGAATATCAACTGTATGTAAGCACTGCTTTCTCCCAAGAGCCGACTTTTGTTCTTGGACCTATTTAGGAACAAATTGCAGACACTTTTTGTCATTGTTGTTACCCACAAGAGGTGATAGGCTATTTCTTTCGGGAAGAACATTTCAATCCCTATATGGACCACCAAGAAAGAAAGAAAGAAAGAGAGAAAGAGAGAAAGAAAGAGAGAAAGAAAGAGAGAAAGAAAGAAAAGAAAAAGAAAAGAACTTTTGCTTTTTTAGTACTCTGGTTTAGTAATTGAATAAGTAAACTAGAAAATAAAAATCTCAATTTACTTCTTCTTTTATTTAAAATAGTGCTTGAGAAATAAGCTGAGATTCTTTTGAAGTTTAAAGTTCTTAGATTCTAACAGAAAAACTGATGAGGAGGTTGGATTTTAGGCCCAACCAGTTCCAGCTCCAAACACAACCACTAATGGCTATGATGGTGAGTCTGCCATTTAGGTAATCTCTGTAATGCAGAGATGTCAGTTTCATTCTTCAGTCAAAGCTTGAGCTATATGTGGAGAGGAAGAATCTAAGTACTTTTTGAAAGTCTTGTTTTTTTTCTCTTTCTGGGGGTTTAATTTCAGGAAATCTAGTTTTTATAGTTAGGAATTCTAGTGACTTTATCAAACTGCCCAGTCTTGTAAACACTGTATTACCCCAGAATATCTTCTGATCTTTTTTTTTTAATTAAAAGAATTTATTTATTTGACAGAGACAGCGAGAGAGGCAACACAAGCAGGGGGAATGGAAGGGGGAGAAGCAGGCTTCCGCTAAGCAGGGAGCGCAACACAGGGCTTGATCCCAGGACGCTGGGATCATGACCTGAGCCAAAGACATATCGTTAACGGCTGAGCCACTCAGGTGCCCCTCTTCTTATCTTTATTAGGTTTGTTTCCGTTGTCTGAAATGGTCTTATCTTTTTTGTGTGTGATGAAAAGAATTATTAACTATTTTGTATAAGCATTTCAGAAGTCACATAAGATATGTGTGAGTTGTACTGTATTGCAAAGAAGTCTGCTTTATGTTATTGTATAGTTCTACCCTTTGAGCTGCCATAGATTTTCTAAATAGAATTGGTTGTAGCCAGTGCTTTGCATTGGCCATCAAAGGCCATTCCTAAAAGTGTTCTTCTTAGCTCCCAGTGATTACTAATTTCTACCTACGTGGCTCACATTAGAATTTTCTTGGTGGATTCACATTGTTATCCTTTAATCATTGGTAGTGCTTTTTGCCTTAAAGTCTACTTTGTATGGTATCACTATAGCGTTACTAACTTTTCTTTTGGTAAATGTTGCATGGTATATCTTTTTCCATCCCTGTATTTTCAATATTTTTGTCCTAGAGAGCATCATGATGTTGAATTTAGGTTTTTTTCTTTATATATTTTAGTTTTTAAATTAGAATATTTAGTCCATTTTCATGTAATGAGATTGTCAGTTGGTGTTAGATCTACCATCTTTTGATAAGTTTTCTTTTTTGACTCACGAGTTTTGTTCCTTTTTCCTTTTTTTCTTGCCTTCTCTTGGATTATTATTCAGTTATTATTTAATATTTTCCCTCTAGTAATTGCTTATTTACACATTCTCTTACTATTCTTTTTGTGATTATTACTAGCAATTATAACATACACTCTTGACTTGCTGCCGTCTGATACAAAATATAACTTTTATCACTTCTCCAGTAATGCTGGAACTTCAGTTACTAACTCAGTTTGTCTTTTTCCTGCCTTGTTGCATTACTGTTTTACTCATTTACTTCTGCCTATTATTTTAAGACCGTAAGAAATTATTGTTTTTTGTAATCAGTATTGATGTGTATTTTCTTACATATTTACCATCTCCGTTACTTTTTGACCCTTCCTGTATTTCTGTGTTTCTCTTTGGGATAGACTGATTTTTCTTGCCATTTGAAGAGTTCCCACTCCTATGTTTTCTAATACAAGTGGGCCCATAATGAATTCTTTATAATTTTTTAAAAATTATTTTTAGAGAGGGAGTGCACATGAGTGGTGGGGGGAGTGTGGAGAGGGGAAGAGGGAGATAGAGAATCCCAAACAGGCTCAGTGTGGAACCTGACACTGGGCTTGATCTCACGACCCTGAGATCATGACCTGAGCTGAAATCTAGAGTCAGACACTTAACTGACTGAGCCACCCAGGTGCCCCTATTCTGCCTTTATTTTTAAAGAGAATAGTTGTTAAGCACCACATTCTAGGTGGGCATTTTTTTTCCAGCACTTTGAAGAGGTCATTCTCTTGTCTTCCGGTTTTTATGATTTGTTTTGAAAATTTAGCTGTTAGTTTTGTTGTTGCACCTATGAAAGTAATGTGCTTCTTTTCCACTAGCTACTTTGAAAAGTTTTTCTTTGGGGCGCCTGGGTGGCACAGCGGTTAAGCGTCTGCCTTCAGCTCAGGGCGTGATCCCGGCGTTATGGGATCGAGCCCCACATCAGGCTCCTCTGCTGGGAGCCTGCCTTCTTCCTCTCCCACTCCCCTGCTGTGTTCCCTCTCTCGCTGGCTGTCTCTATCTCTGTCAAATAAATAAATTAAATCTTAAAAAAAAAAAAAAAGAAAAGTTTCTCTTTGTTTTGATTATCACCAGTTAAGTATGCTATATCTGTGTGTGTTTTCTGGTCTGAGGTTCACAGAATTTCTTGGATTTGTGGGTTGTCTTTTTATCAGTATTGAAAATTTCATTAATATTGGTTCTTATTCTTTCCTCTTCTTTTGAGGGACTCCAGTTACATACTCCATAGACTTTTCCACAGTGTCCCTGGTTCTCTTTACACTTTTTTTTTTTTCCTCTGTGTTTCCTTCTGCTTCAGTGTGGATGTATTTTATTGACTTAGGTTCCAGTTTCTGATCCTCTCTTCTGCTAGGTCTGGTCTGCTGTTGAATCTACCCTTTGAATTCTTAATTTTAGTTATTCTTTTCAGATCTAGCATTTCAGTTCAATTCTTATAGATTACAATTCTCAGTTAAAATTCTTCATTTAAAAAATATGTTCTTTCCCTTTTCTCACCTACTTTTTATTTTTCACCCTTTTTAAAAATAGGGAATCTTTTAAAATAGGGAATTTAAACAACTGTCATTTAAAAGTTTCTGTTAACTTCATTCTCTGGATCATCTGAGCATCTCTTTCTATTGTCTGTTTTTTCTTTTTGGTTTTTAATTATGTAAATGCTGGGTGTTTTGAGTAAAACGAAGCCCCAGATGATACTCTTCTTTGTCAGAGAGGAAATCTCTCCTCCCTTTTGAGTAGTGGCTTATCACCTAGTCCTATTAGGGACTGAGCTAATGATTGAGGTTGTGTTGCGGGGTTGATAAGGCTGTTTCCCTCTGGTTTACCTTTCCCACATCAAGTAGTCATCCAGGGCTTCCAACTGATAGTGTAGTGAATTCACCAGGGGTCTCTTCCGCTGGTGGCTTCTATACTGTAATCTTTGTTTCTTGAGAATAGTGAGATTACTGAAAATTCCACTTTTTAAAAAATGATTTTATTTATTTATTTGAGAGAGAGAGAGAGAGCATGTGCGCACACGCACAAGCAGTGGTAGAGAGGGAGAAGCAGACTCCTTGCTGAGCAGGAAGCCTGACCCACTGGTGCTCTATCCCAGGACCCTGGGCTCATGACCTGAGCCAAAGTCTTAACCGACTGAGCCACCCAGGCACCCCCTACTTTTTTTTTTTTTAAGATTTTATTTTTAAGTAATCTCTACACCCAACATGGGGGTTGAACTTAACAACCCCGAGATCAAGAGTCGTATGCTCCACCGACTGAGCCTGACAGGGGCCCCTGAAAATTCTGCTCGAGGTTTTCAGAGGTTTTCAGTTTTGTTTTGAAGCCCTCTCTTTACGGCTGCAAAATTTGGTAAATGTCGTCAGGGGAAAACCAGCCTTGTGTTAAACCCAGCTCTTTTTAACTCTCTTTGACTGGGGTTTTGGCTCCTTGAGTCTTGCCTTTCCTCTTTTCCAATAACTCTTGTGGTTCTTCTGCCTAAAGTAAGTCTGGATTCTCAGCCTTTTGCCCCAGAATCAGCAAATACACTTAGGACAAAGTGACTGCAGAATGTCACTTTATTCTCTACAGTTTCTCTCTTTTTCCAGAATCCAGAGGTGTCTAGATTGCTTCAGATTTTCTGATGCCTTTAAATATTGATTTTAAAAATGTATCTAAAAATGTATCTATTGATTCTAAAAATGTATCAGTCCTTGTTCTCAGCAGGAGTGTTGGTCTGCCACAGACTACTCCATTGTATTTAGAAAAAAAAAGTCTCCTACCAGTAATGAAGTCATGAGAAGAAATTAATCTTTTAATAATTGTTGTGCTTACTTTATAGCTGTGGTTCTCAAAAGAGTAGTCCATAGCCACATCATCTGGGAACTTGTTAGGAATGTAGATTCTCAGGCCCTGCCCCTGACCTCCTGAATCAGAAACTCCGGGTTGGGACCCAATACTCTGTGCTTTAACAAGTCCCCCACATGATGCTGATGCATGCTAAAATTTGAGAACAACTGCTTCATAAGTGAGTCGCTTTGCTCTTTAAATTTCTACTTCTACCTTCATTGAGCCCTGGTGAGTGGATATGGGGAAAAAATTAAAGAAAATGGTCTGCATAGGTACTTTGTTAGTCTTCTGAATAATTTAATAAATTTAGGAAATGTGTATTGATTACTCTGTTCCTAACACTGTGCTATGTTTCTGTGGACATGGACTGGACATGTAAGCAAGCTTTTATAATAGAATATATATTACAGTAGCTGTGTTTATAAACTGCTGTTTGAACAGGGTGGAATTCGAAGGTGGAGTAACAGGAGGGTTTTTTAGGCTTGATCATAAATAAGATGACCATGTAATTTATTATGCAGAGCAGGTCATTTTTGAGAATCAAAGGGGTGCCTTTATGCTAGGATAGCAGACATAAGCTGGGACTGTTCTCGTAAACTGGGATATGTGATTACCTAGGTTATAAAGAGCAAGTGATGCTATGAACCCACAGTTCTGTGTTAACTTGTGGAAAACTTATTTCTTTCAATTATTTGTTTACAGTTACAGTTTACAGTTCTTACTGGCTGGTTTTTATAGTTTCCTAGGGATGCTCTATAAACAAATTAGCACAACCTGAGGGGCTTAAAGCAATACAGATTTATTGTTTCATAGTTCTGGAGGCTAGAAATCTGCAATCAAGGTGTCAGCAGGGCCACGTTCTCTCTCAAGGCTGTAGGGAAGATGATTCCTGGCTGTCCTTGTCGTTCCTTGGCTTGCAGCCACATTCTGATTTCCACCTCTGGGGCCCACATGGCCTCTGTATCTTTATATCTCTGTGTCTCTCAGGGCCTTTGTATAAGGACACCAGTTACTGGATTTAGGGCCCACCCTACTCCAGTATGACCTCATTCTGTAATTACATCTGCTTAGAGCTTATTTCCACACCAGGTTTTATTCATAGTATTGAGTTCAGCCTGTCTTTTGAGGGGCCACAGTTCAACCCACAACAGATGGTATGGTTTTTATTGTATTCTATTTTAAGATTTTGTTTATTTATTTGAGAGAGAGAGAGATCATGAGTGGGGGAGAAGGGCAGGGGGAGAGGGAGAAGTAGACTCCATGCTGAGCAGGGAGTCCAATGTGGGGCTCGATCCCAGGACCCCAGGAGCATGACCTGAGCCAAAGACAGATGTTTAACCAATGCAGGCGCCCAGAGATGATATGGTTTTAGCAACTTTTGAAAGTTTCTGCAGTTTAATTGGATTACATTTTTATTACACACAAAATACTTCTCAGAGGCTTAAAACTTATACAAATATGTATTTCATTGAGCCATCTAACAAATCTGAATAAATACATTTTCAATTCAGGCAATGCTTTTTGTATTTCTCATATCTCACAGATGTGTGTGTGTGTGTGTGTGTATCACTTTGCCCAGCCACAGCTGGGTGAGACTAAGGCTGAAATGGCTGCAGCAAAGCTAAAACTAAGGTGTAACTTTGAGAAAAAACAAAGCTGTTAATGGTTGAAACCACATTATGTACTGCCGTTTGTTGCTAGTTTAAGTGGAGTTGAGAGAGATAATATTTGGTCATTTACTTACCGAATAAACGGACCAGTTGGGGAATTGGCTGCTTCCGTGGAAGAGAGGATAGAGCATGGTAGGGAATAGACCAAGAGCAGGCAGTTTATTTTGCGTGCAAGTTTGAGTTGTTGGCCTGGGAAATGGCATGCTCAGATAGGAGTCATAATTTTACTTATCTGGAGAGGGTGCAACTTAATACAATGGAAGATTGTTGTCAAGAACTCATTCTGTAAGAATGCTGCTCTGCTCGCTCTGCTCATTCCAGCAGCATAAACTCTACATTATATTCCAGGGGTTTGATTACCAAGTGGAATTATTTGGGCAGGCTAGTGTTTGGATACTTTGTTTTGTTATATTTAACATTGGAACTCTGCCACTGATTCTCAGTGTGATTTTTTTTAAAAGATTTATTTATTCATTTGAGAGAGAGAGAGCATGAGTGCAGACGGGGGAGGGGCAGAGGGAGATGGAGAGAGAATCTCAAGCAGGCTCCCTGCTGAGCCTGAGGTGGGGCTCGATCTCAGGACCCTGAGATCATGACCTGAGTGGAAATCAAGAGTCTGATGCTCTACCAGCTGAGCCATCCAGGCGCCCCTCAGTGTGATGTTTACATTCATTTTGCAAGCAATGTATTTAATGATACAAAAGTCCGTGAAATTTGGATACAGATTTTAATTACTGTCTTTGATTAAAACGATGGGGTCTTCATAATATAAAGTCAAGGACTAAAAGATAACATAAAAAGAGCACCTATGAAAAGAAAAAGAGATTATTTGTCAGCTATGCTTCAACTAAGAAAAGAGGACATAGAAAAATAAGCAAAGAACATGAATAGTTAAATTCTTCAAAGAACATATGTGCATGGCCAGTGAATATGTATTAAAGATGGTTAATTTTAAGGAAATGCATATTAAAACAATAAATAATATTTTTCGCCTTTCAGATTCGTGAAATAAAAATTAATGATGCAGTGTTTGAGTTTGTGAAAGTAGATTCTCTCATACACTCTAGGTAGGACTGTAGTTGGATACAACCATTTTGTGAAGCCAGTTTGGTAGTATATATCAAAATTTAAAATGCACAACCCTTTGACATTTAGTTTCTGCTTCTAGGAAGCTATTCCCATTTTGTGATTGGTCTACTCATATCATTCTGCATATCAGAATGATATTTACAATAAATTTTTATTTACTAATAAAAAGAAATTTACAATTTCTTTTTATTAGTATAATTTCTAAATATGATAAACTACTTCATTGTCCTATTAGAGTGTTTGCCTTTCTTTTTCTAAGTGGGCCTTTTAAAAAGTAGAAGTTTCAATTCATATATTTAAATCTGTTTCTTGTTAAATTTTTCCTTCAGTTTTTAAGCTTAAGTAGCCCTCAGAACTTTTAAAAGTTTCATAAGTACTTAACTTTAGTTCTTTGTATTTTTCCACATGTCTTTTAAACATTTTAACTCTTTAAGATACCTGTAATTAATTTGGGGGGGTACCAGATTGCTGACCAGTTACTCCAGCATTGCTTATTGAAAATTCTCCCTTTCTTCTCCTCCCACTACTAAGAAGTTGTTTTATGTATTATGTTATCATTCATTTTGGAGTCAGCTTGTTCAGTATCAGTTTGCCAGTTCTGTTGCTAAGTTCACCCTATTTGAACAAGTTGGTTTAAAAAAATTAAAATTCAGGGACGCCTCACTGGCTCAGTTGGTTGGGCATGTGCCTTCCGCTCGGGTCGTGATCCCTGGGATCCTGGGATAGAGTCCCACGTCAGGCTCCTTCCTCGGCAGAGAGTCTGCTTCTCCCTCTGCCTGTGCTCTCGCTTTCTCTCTCTGACAAATAAATAAATAAAATCTTTTTTTTTTTTTTAAAGATTTTATTTATTTTTTGGACAGAGAGAGACACAGCGAGAGACCACCAGCAGGGGGAGTGGGAGAGGGAGAAGCAGGCTTCTCCCTGAGCAGGGAGCCTGATGCGTGGCTCCATCCCAGGACCCCGGGATCATGACCTGAGCCAAAGGCAGATGCTTAACTACTGAGCCACCCAGGCGCCCCTAAATAAAATATTTTTTAAAAATTTATTTAAAAATTAAAATTCAATAACTTGGGGCGCCTGGGTGGCACAGCGGTTAAGCGTCTGCCTTCGGCTCAGGGCGTGATCCCGGCGTTCTGGGATCGAGCCCCACATCAGGCTCCTCCGCTATGAGCCTGCTTCTTCCTCTCCCACTCCCCCTGCTTGTGTTCCCTCTCTCGCTGGCTGTCTCTATCTCTGTCAAATAAATAAATAAAATCTTTAAAAAAAATAAATAAATAAAATTCAATAACTTAATTTAGAAAACTAAAAAAATCTTGCCTATTTATTGCTGAGAAAATATGGAAAACTTTTGTCAAGTTCCAAAAAGGTCTTTGTAATTTTATTGTCATTTATTGAAATTTTTGAAATATTTGCCATTTATGTATTTAATTTTATCAATAAAAATTGGCATGTCTTACTTTACCAGCTATTTCAGCCTTCTTTATATCTCAATATTTATTGTAAACCATATGATTTTCCTATTACAATATTTCCTAGGTGGTTTTACATTTTGATACTATTGTGAATGAGACCTCTTTTTATATTTTCTATCTTGTTATTGGTAGGCTATTTTAAGAGTTCCATAGATTTCATGTATACATATTTAGCTTGTTTCACATAAACATAAATTCTTTTTATGTAATTTTAAAATTATTTCTTCATTGTTCATAGTGTTTTAATTTCTTCTTTTGGGCCTTCTAGATAAATAGTTAGATCTCCCGTACTACACAGCAAGCACTGTAAGGACTGAAACTTTACTTTTACTTTTAGAAAGTACCTGTCAGATAGTGTATATCAGTGTATAACTATTTGCTAAATAAATGAGTGGTAAGTAGAGAAAGCACTGCAAGAATATAGTGACTGTCTTTGGGTGATGTTTTTATTTTCTTTCTACTTTATTTTCTACTTGTCTATGTATCTCAGGTTTTTTAGAGTAAGCATCTTATATTTCTTTAAGTGGAGAAAAGCAAATTTAAGGAAAAAACTTACCTGTAAGTTTTATTTCTAAACTGAGGACATTTTATCATTTTAGTAGAGTTAATTGGATGTATCCTATAAATTGCAGCCTTGAGGAATGATCTATGAGGACATGACGTTGAACCCAAGAATAGGAAGCAGGATTCTCATGAGGAAGATAGTGGGAAGCTGTGCAAATCCACAAAATTTTTTGGTTTTGCTTATTTTATGAGATGAATCTGGTTTACATGAAGTCTTGAGGAAGAACACACCTAACTCCAGATTTTGTACTCATCTGGCCTTTTTTTTTTTTTAAGATTTATTTATTTATTTTAGAGG